>NC_091847.1:39570564-39886398 GCF_037783145.1 Equus przewalskii
GGAGAGCTTGAGGGGCATAATGTGCTGCTTAATATGTTGTCCAGGAGAGAACCCCAGAAGTTGTTAGATATAGGGACTCTATTGTGGTTTGCTATATTGTGGGGAAGGGCTGATTCACCTGCTCTTACCAATGCCTGGATAAAACACTCCTGAGTACATCTCATTCTCATGGTATTGACTCTATGCTCACCAAGCATCTTTCAAGTGGATCAGTCTCTCCTACAGATATGGTAACAGTGGAAACCTTGACATGGTACCTTAGTCGCTGGAAAGGAATCTCTCCCATTATAATTTAGTTGATATCCTATTTTATGCTTTACTTAGTGACATTGGTGCATGTCAGCAACCCTGAGTGTGATTGACTTTGGGGATCTTGATAAAATCATTTCCAAGCCTATAAGAAAGTAGGTAAGTCTTCAGACCCTATTATATTTCACTAACCAGCCATCTCTCAGTAGTGTCTTCAGAGCTTAGTGCTAACAGCATGGCTTAGGGCCACCTGATTGCAGGTTTGAATCCTAGTTCTGACACTTAAATAGCTATGTAACCAAACATTTGTAAGCCTTGTTTTCCTCATATGTCATGTGTCTCATAGAACTGTTCTGAAGATTAAACAAAATACTGCACATGAAGTAGTTAGCATAGTGTAGTATACATGTTAACACTACTTTCTCTGTGTAACTGCAATAGACAAGATGTGATAACTCTGATAAAGGCAAGCACAAAGAAATTATTCTTTGAAGGGCCATCAAAAAGCTCAACTTTTAGAGGGTGGAAGCATGCATGCATGTACAACTTAATATGTGATGTGATAATGGCTCTGATGGTAACAAAATGCTATAGCATCTCATAGTAAAAAGTAACTGCCACCTGGGAGTGAAGGGTGGGAAGGAGAGTAGAGGAAAACACAGATGAATAGGATTTGGCAGGTGGAGGGTAAGTATATATTGTGTTCTGTAGTACTTTTGTGGGATGAATAGACAACGTAGGGAAGAGAGGATGGGGCAATTGTAGGAGGAAAAGCTAAGAAAATAGGACAAGTCTAGCTCTGAAGAGCCTTTAATATTACACAAATATATTTTCAGCAAGTGACTGACAGAATCAGATCTGGGTTCAAGAGGATGACTACAATGGCAAGAGTGGTAAACAAATGGGAAATGACTAGACTAATTTCAAAACTTATTACAAAGCTAAAGTAATCAAAATAGTGTGATACTGACACAAAGTCAGACTTATAGACCAATGGAAAAGAATAGAGAGCCCAGAAATAAACTCTTCCATACATAGTCAAACGATTTTTGACAAGGGTGTTGAGACCATTAAATGGGGAAAGGAGTTTTTTAAAAAAAACGGTATAGCACAAACTAGATATCCACATGCAAAAGGATTAAGTTGGACCCTTATCTTGCACCATATACAAAAATTAACTCCAGGGGCTAGCCCGGTGGCACAGTGGTTAAGTTTGCACTTCCACTTCAGCCGCCTGGGGTTTGCTGGTTCAGATCCCGAGCGTGGGCCTACACACTGCTTGTCAAGCCATGCTGTGGCAGGCATCTCACATGAAATAGAAGAAGATGGACATGAATGTTAGCTCAGGGCCCATCTTCCTCAGCAAAAAGAGGAGGATGGGCAGCAGATGTTAGCTCAGGGCTAATCTTCCTCAAAAAAAAAAAAAATTAACTCCAAATGGATCAAAGACCTAAATGCAAGAGCTAAAACTATAAAACTATTAGAAGAAAACATAGGGGGAACACTTTATGACACTGGATTTGAAATGATATTTTGGATATGACAGCAAAATCATAGACACTGAAAGAAAAGATAGGTAAATTGGACTACATGAGAATTAGAAATTTCTGTGCATAAACAGAGCAAAAAAGCAACCCACAGAGTGGGAGAAACTATTTGTAAATCACATATCTGATATGAGGTTAATATTCAGAATATATAAGGAATTCCTATAATTCAACAACAGCAACAAAAATCTGATTTAAAAATGGGCAAAGGTCAGGTCCTGCCCTGTGGCTGAGTGGTTAAGTTTGCACGCTCTGCTTCAGCAGCCCAGGGTTTCGCCAGTTTGAATCCTGGGTGTGGACATGGTACTGTTCATCAAGCCATGCTGAGGCAGCATCCTACATGCCACAACTAGAAGGAGGACCCAGAACTTAAAAGGAACCCCCACAACTATGTACTGGGGGGATTTGGGAGAAAAAGGAAATAAATTTTAAAAAGTCTTAAAAAAAATGGGCAAAGGTCTTGAACACACATTCCTCCAAAGAAGAAAGACAAATGGCCAAGAAGCACATGAAAAGATGTTAAACATCACTAATCACTAGGGAAATGCAAATCAAAACCACAATGAGATATCACTATATACCTATTAGGATTGTTACTATCGAAAAACAAAACAAACAAAAAAAGGAAGAATACAAGTGTTGGTGAGGATGTGAAGAAATTGGAAACCTGTGCACGTTGAAAGCAAGAAAAGAAAGTAACAGAGAAGAACTACAAAAACAAATCAGAAAATAAACAACAAAATGGCAATAAGTACATACTTATCAATAATTACTTAAATGTAAATGGACTAAATGCTCCAATCAAAAGATATAGGGCGGATGGAAGGATAAAAAAACAAGACCCATATATATATGCTGCCTACAAGAGACTCACTTCAGATCTAAAGACATAGAGACTGAAAGTGAAGGGATGGAAAAGATATTCCATGCAAATAAAACAAAAAGAAGACTGGGGTAGCAATAATTATATCAGACAAAATAGACTTTAAAACAAAGATTGTAACAAGAGACAAAGAACGGCATCACATAATGATAAAGGGATCAATCCAACAAGAGGATATAACACTTGTAAATATTTATGCACCCAACATAGGAGTGCCTAAATACATAAAGCAAATATTAACAGACATAAGCAGAGAAATTGACAGTAATACAATAGGAGTAGTGGACTTTAACACCCCACTTACATCAATGGATAGATCATCCAGACAGAAAGTCAACAAGGAAACATTGGCCTTAAATGGCACATTAGATCAGATGGACTTAATAGATATATACAGAATATTCCATCCAAAAACAACAGAATCCACATTCTTTTCAAGTGCACATGGAACATTCTCCAGGATAGATCACATTAGGCCACAAAACAAGTCTCAATAAATTTAAGAAGACTGAAATTATATTAAACATTCTCTCCAACCACAATAATTTGAAACTAGAAATCAATTACAAGAAGAAAACTGGAAAAAATACAAACATGTGGAGGCTAAACAACGTGCTGTTAAACAACCAATGGATCAATGAAGAATTCAAAGGAGAAATTAAAAAATACTTGAGACAAATGAAAATGGAAATGCAATGTTCTAAAATCTATGAGACACAGCAAAAGCAGTTCTAAGAGGGAAGTTTATAGTGATTAAGGCCTACTTCATGAATCTAGAAAAATCTTGAATAAACAATCTAACCTTATACCTAAAGGAACTGGAAACAGAACAGACAAAGCCCAAAGTTAGTAGAAGGAAGGAAATAATAAAGATCAGAGTGGAAATTTAAAAAATAAGGACTAAAAACAATAGAAAAGATCACTGAAACTAAGAGCTGCTTCTATGAAAAGATTTAAAAAGTTGATAAACCTTTAGCCAGAGTCATCAAGGAAAAAAGAGAGAGGGACCAAATAAATAAGATGAAAATGAAAGAGGTGATGTTACAACTGGCACCACAAAAATACAAAGGATCATAAGAGATTACTACAATTATATGCCAACAAATTGCACGACCTAGAAGAAATGGATAAATTTCTAGGAACGTTCCTTCCAAGACTGAATCAGGAAGAAATAGAAAATCTGAACAAACCAATTACTAGTAATGAATTTAAATTGGTAATCAAAAAACTTCCAATAAACAAAAGTCCAGGACCAGATGGCTTCATAGGAGAATTCTACCAAACAGTTAAAGAAGAGTTAATACCTAACCTTTTCAAACAATTCCAAAAAGTTGAAGATGAAAGAATGAGCTTCCAAACTCATTCCACGAGGGCAGCATTACCTGATACCAAAACCAGACAAAGACACTACAAAAAAAAAAGAAAAGTGTAGGCCAATATCCCTGATGAACATAGATGCAAAAATCCTCAACAAAATATTAGCAAACTGAATTCAAGAGTACATTAAAAGGATCATAAACCATGACTAAGTGGGATTTATCTCAGGAATGCTAGGATGGTTCAGTATCCACAAATCAAAGAATGTGATACACCACGCTAACAATGAAGGATAAAAATGTTATGCTCATCTCAACAGATGCAGAAAATGCATTTGACAAAATTCAACATCCATTTATGATAAAACTCTTATTGGTATAGATATAGGACTGGGTATAGATTGGGAACATACCTCAACATAATAAAGGTTATATATGATAAAGTCATAGCTAACATCATACTCAACAGTGAAAAGCTGAAAGCATTTCCTCTAAGTTCAGGAACAAGACAAGGATGCCCACTCTTGCCACTTTTATCCAACATAGTATTGGAAGTCCTACCCACAGCAATCAGACAAAAAAAAAGACAAAAAGACCTCCAAATTGTAAAGGAAGAAGTAAAACTGTCCCTATTTCCAGATGATATGATATCACATATAGGAAACCCTGAATATCCCAACAAAAAAATTAGAACTATTAAATGAATTCAGCAAAGTTACAGGAGACGAAATCAATATACAGAAATCTATTGCATTTCTATACACTAATAACAAACAATCAGAAGTAGAAATTAAGAAAACAACTCCCTTTTATAATTACATCAAAAAGAATAAAATACCCAGGAATAAATTTAACCAAGGAGGTTAAAGACCTGTGCTCTGAAAGCTGTGAGACATTGATGAAAGGAAGTGAAGATGACACAAATAAATGGAAACATGCTCTGCGTTCATACATTGGAATAATTAATATTGTTAAAACGCCCATGCTACCCAAAGCAATCTACAGGTTCAATGCAATCCCTATCAAAATACCAAAAGTATTTTCCACGGAACCAGAACAAATAATCCTAAAATTTGTGTGGAACCAGAGAAGATCCCGAATTGTCAAAGCAATCTTCAGAAAGAACAAAGCTGGAAGTATCATGCCCCCTGATTTCAAATTATACTACAAAGCCATAGTAATCAAAACTGTATGGTACTGGCACAAAAACAGACACATAGATCAATGGAACAGAATAGAGAGCCCAGAAATAAACCCATGCTTTTAGGCAATTCAAGTGTCTTCCACATGGAAAATATTGTATAATAAAAAGCTAAAATAACCAAGCTTATATGGTTAATTAATCCATGACAAAGGAGGTAAGAATACACAATGAGGAAAAAACAGTCTCTTCAATAAATGGTGCTGGGAAAACTGGAAAGCAACATTCAAAGGAACAAAACTAGACCACTTTCTTAGACCATATACAAAAATAAATTTAAAATGGATTAAAGACTTACGTGTAAGACATGAACCATAAAACTCCTAGGAGAAAATGTGGGCGGTCAGCTCTTTGATATTGGTCTTAGCAGTATTTTTGGATCTGTCTCCCCAGGCAAAGGCAACAAAAGCAAAAATAAACAAATGGGACTATATCAAACTACAAGGATTTTGCATAGCAAAGGAAACCATCAACAAAATGAAAAGGCAACCTACTGAAAGGGAGGAAATATTTGCAAATGATATACCTGATAGGGGTTAATATCCAAAATATGTAAAGAACTCATACAAGTCAGTAGCAAAAAACCAAACAATCTGATTAAAAAATGAGAAGATCTGAATGGACATTTTTTTCCAAGAAGATATACATATGGCCAACAGACACATGTAAAGATGCTCAACATCACCAATAGTCAGACAAATGCAAATCAAAACTACAATGAGATATCATCTCACACCTGTCAAAATGGCTATTATCAAAAAGACAACAGGGCCGGTCCCATGGCTGAATGGTTAAATTCGGTCACTCTGCTCCAGGGGCCCAGGGTTTCGCCGATTTGGATCCTGGGCACAGACATGGTACCACTCATCAAGCCAAGCTGAGACCGTGTCCCACATAGCACAACCAGAGGCACTCACAACTAGAATATACAACTATGTACTGGGGGCCTTCGGGGGGAGGGGGAGTGGGAGGAGCAGTAGAAAAGATTGGCAACAGTTGTTAGCTCAGGTGCCAATCTTTGCCAAAAAAAAAAAAGACTCTTTAAAAATATTTTTTAAAAAAGACAACAAATAAGTTTTGGTGAGGATGTGGAGAAAGGGGAGCCCTTGTGCACTGTTGGTGGGAATGTAAATTGGTGCAGCCACTATGGAAAACAGCATGGAGGTTCCTCAAAAAATCAAAAATAGAACTGTCATATGATCCAGTAATTCCACTTCTGGGTATTTATCTGAAGAAAACAAAAACACTAATTCAAAAAGATATATGCACCCCTACATTCACTGTGGCATTATTTACAATAGCCAAGATGTGGAAGTAACCTAAGTGTCCATTGATAGATGAATGGATAAAGAAGATATGGTACATATATACAATGGAATATTACTCAACCATAAAAAAGAATGAAATCTTGCCGTTTGCAACAGCATGGTTGGACCTAGAGAGTATTATGCTGAGTGAAATAATTCAGACAGAGAAATACAAATACCGTATGATTTCACTTATATGTAGAATGTAAAAAAGAAAACAAAAGAATAAACAAAACAAAACAGAAACAGACTCATAGATACAAAGAACAAACTGGTGGTTCCCGGGGGTGGGGGATGAGGTGGAGATGGGCAAAATGGGTCAAGGAGATTAAAAGGTACAAACTTCCAGTTATAAAACGTCAGTCATGGGGATGTAACGTACAGCATAGGGAATATAGTCAATATTTAATAACTTTATATGGTGACAGATGTTTACTAGACTTGCTGTGGTGATCATTTTGTAATGTACGTAAATATGTAGGCAAATCACTATGTTATGCATCTGAAACTAATATTGTATGTCAACTATACTTCAATAAAAAAAATTACCATCTTATTATTATTCCATAATGCTACCAATGCTCAAATCAGTTTTAGAATATTTTGGTGGAAAAATGCATTTAAAGCATGTTTGAAGTAATCAAGAAAATCAGGCTTATCACGTTCTGAGAAATTCTGCTTTTGAAGACCAAAGACAAGTGTTTGAGTCCTAACAGATTTACTGAGTTTGGAGCCAATGAGTAAATTACTCGACCTTTTTGGTCTTGTTTTTCTCATCTGTAAAATGGGCTCTATCCTGGTCTATACGAATGGAGCCCTTTGAAGTTGTGCAGCATGTAGCCTGAACAGCTGAGAAGCAGTAGCCCTGCCTATATCTGTTTTTGTCTGAAGCAAAAGATTGAGATCAAAACAGCTTACACAGTAGAATAAATTTATGTCACCCAGCAAAATGTTCAGAGGTAGCGTGGCTCCAAGATTAATTAATTTCACGTTCATGTCACCAAGAACCCAAGTTCTTTCGTCTCCCTCTCCTCCCTCCTCAGCGTTACCTTTATCTTCTCTCGGATTTGTCTCTGCAAAGCTGAATAATGGCTGCAATCGCTCCAAGCATCACTGGCCTCCCACAATCATCTCCAAAGACCACAAGAGAAGATGTCCCTTTTGGACAGAAGTTCTCTTCTGGACAATTCTCCAGAAGTCCCTCAGCAGACTTTCTCTCATGTCACTACCCAGAATTGTATCACACGCCCGTTCTTTAAGCAGTCACTTTCAAGAGGAATAGGATTACCATGGTGGGCTTACTAATTAAGACTTACCTCCCTGGGGCTGAAAAAAGGGCTGCTTTCCCCTGAAACCAACCAACATCCACAAAGAGTGAATAGAAGGAAGGAAGGAATGAAAGAGGGGAGGAAGGAAGGACACAAGACAGCTACCGAATAGGCAATTCAAGTGTCTTCCACGTGGAAACTACCTGTATAATAAAAAGCTATTTAACTTAAGTGAGATAATGCATGTGAAAGCAAACCACGACTCAATTATTATGTAATGTTATGCTTCAGTCTTTAATCTTTAAATGACATTATTCAGTACATTCACCAGTTATATCTACCAGCTAAATTTATACTTGGTTTGTGACTTTTTAAATGTTAAAATAAAAAATATGCACATTTGTTGCAGAGATGTGATGTAGAGATAAGGAAAATGAAAAAGATGTCAAAATCTTCCCAAATTCTGCCAATTCGAGAAAAAAAGCAGTGTCAACATTTTCATATGAACATCCCTGCAGAATTTTCCCCATGCTAAGTGCATTAAATATGCTTTAACAGAAATACTATACATTCTATACTGTAACCAGCTTTTCACTTTGTTTACCAATATGATCGTAGATGTACACGATAATTTTGTGGCTGAATAGAACCTGCCTTAAAATGTTTAACAAGTCACTTCTATATTCAAAAGAATTGATAATGAAGATATTCAGAAAAGTGTACTACAAATGCTGAAAGCAATATTGAAAAAGGAGTTGAAGAAATATCGAGAACTGGAGGACTGACTAGAACAAGTGTATGGTCTCTCAAGGCCTCCCACTGTCTCCCTACAAACCTGTCATGTAAACGCCTCACCCGCCATTGGCCATCTAATGAACTTGCTGAGCTTTCCTTTCACCTCGGCCCAGATCTATTCCCAATTGGCTATAAGCCTTAAGTCTCTGTCATTCCCTACTGAAGTCCTCTTCAAGATTCAATCACATTCTTTGACATCCACTGCCATGATTTTTAGGGCTATTTTTTATTAAAGGACATAGTGAGGAGTCTGAACAGTCTGAACAGAGAAATGGGTACTCATAGAAATCCCACTTGATACTTAGTTAATAAATTTTTTTTATAAATTAAATTTTTTTAAAGAATGAACTACCTATGATTTATAGCATACCTCACAATGCTTTTCTTTGGTCATCCAGTGAGTACCCAACTGATCTTCATGTGCATGGTCAGGGTGAAAAAACTACTAACAGATTTCAGATACTAATTTTGCCCCTGCATCTACCTGGATTTAAAGGCTAAGGCGCAAAATTCTCTTCCAGTGAAGGTCCAGAGGGTCCAAATTAGCTTTTCCTTTAAGCCTGCATTTAGCCAACTCTTCCCACACTTCCAAGCACTGCTTTTTCTACAGGAACTCACAAATCTATGTTAGCCTCAGCAATGCCTAAGAACTCTCAGTATTTTCTAGTTACCTGCATATACCTGAGCTTTTCCCTTTATGAGTCTTTCCAACCAACCAGAGCAAATGCTAATGTTTCATCTCCTGAATATCACTGGTTGAAATTACAATTCACGGCAGTTTTTACAGCCCCTAGAAAGCAGATAGGGTTAGCTATATCTACATAAAACAAAAACCACAAAAAGGCAAATCAAAGCTGGAGCTGCTTAATATGATTAGAAAAATTGCTTGATACTTTTCAAAATGTGGCATTCAAATTAAAAATCTGTAATAAACTGCTAGTGAAAAATAATCCAAACAGATATTGAACATTGGTTGAGAGGTAGGGAAAAAGAATCCCTTTTCACGGCTGGCAGGGGTGTAAACCGGCACAGTCATCTGGAGAGCAGTGTGGCAACAGCGTGGAAAGGAAGTGTGTACATACCTAACGACGTGAGGATTCTCCCCTATGTGTAGACCCTAGAGAAACTCTTACCACGGTCTATTAGCGATCTATTGCTGTATAACAAATTACTCAAAACTGAATGGCTTAAAACAACATTTATTATCTCACAGTTTTTGTGGGTCAGGAATTCAGGAGTGGCATAGCTGCGTAGTCCTGGCTCAAGGTCTGTCTTGAAGTTGCAGTCAAGATGTTGGCTGGGACTCCAGATACCTGAATGTTTAACTTGGGCTGAAGGATCCGCTTCTAAGATGCTGCAGTCACATGGCTTGCCAGTTGGTCCTAGCTATTGGCTGTCCCATAGGGCTGCTACAACGTCCTCAGAACACAGTAGTCGGCTTTACCCAGAGCAAGTGACCCAAGAGAAGAGGGTGGAAGCAGCAATGTTATCTTATGACCTAGTCTGGGAATTCGCACACCATCACTCTGCCATGTTTTGTTGGTCACACAGGCTAACCATGATACAAGGTGGGAAGGGATTATACAGGGGCATGAACACCAGAGGCCGAGGATCACTTGGGACCATCTAGGAAACTGGCTTCCACACATGGGTCCATAGAAGACGTGTATGACAACATTCACTGGGGTATATTTGCAGTGACGAGGAACCGTAGGCAACCTAGGTTTTCATTCCTAGAGAAATCTGGAAGTAAAATGTAGTGTATGTCCGTGATGGAATACCTTGCAGCAATCAAAAGTAATGAACTAGATTTACACATTTTTTCAACTCAAAAGAAACAAATAGAAAAACAATGAGATTTATAGCATAATGAACTGATACAAATTTCAAAAACACTTTATATTTTTTCACACTACATATTTTTAAAGATACACATCTTGCTAAATAAATACATAAAAGGTTGACTGGAGAGACATTAAAAGTGGTTGGATATGGAGGGAAGGGAATTGAAGAGGAGTTGAAGGACAAAGTAAGAAAATGAAACAAAAAAAGGGCTTTGCAAGAACACTTGTGAAGAGAACGTCATGAATTGAGGAGAGGAATTACCGCAATTTTATGTAGTTGTTAAAAAATTTAAAAAAATTTTTTAGTAGAGTTGTAATGTGGCCCAAGCAGGTCTAAGAGATCTTATTGAAGCAAAATTCCTAGTTGAAAGGTTCTACTAGTTTTCTTTGTGTTGTAGTTTTTATGAGAGTCATTCCTGTGGGAGGAAAATTTCAATTCTCTTAAATACTTCCCCTGAATTCTTGTTGGAATGAAATTCTCTTAACAGAACACAAACTCCTTTCATTTCTCACATGGAGATATTTAAGATGCAAATAACCTTGAGAGAGGTAGCCTGCAAATAAAATTTATAATAAGGAGTAAATGATTGGTATCAGATTTCCTCGTTAAGGATGTGTTTCACGAGAGGCTAAAGAACAGAATTTTAAATTTCTTGAAACTATATAAGGGTGGAGGGGATAGAAAAGGGAAGGAGCATAGAGGGGGCACAGTGAGCTACCAAAGAAAGATTAGATCTCTCATGATTCTGATCAAAATTAATGCTTTTAACAAATTTCCTTTTTGGGTTGAAACAAGAAAAAGAGATTACCTTGCATTTATGGTAATTTAGTTGAGTTCAAGGTATACCCACAGACAGATCTTCAGTTGTTTAATATTCACTATGGTTAACAACTAAAGAAATACACTATGTTTCAAACTGATGATAATTTTCTGGGTTTAATAGTAGTGGACTGTTTGACTGATTATCTTTGATTGGTCACTACTTGAGTGAATCTAAACCTAAACTTGAGGGCAGGCCAGTTTTTTATAATTTACAGAGCAATCAGGACTAAAATGGAGACAGTCAGGTTAAAGCCTAATTTATCTTAATGAAAGTATTTTGTGTATACTTGTAATTGTGTGATAGGAGAGGGTTGGGAAAATTTTTCTACGTTAGGGGAGAACAATGCTACTGGTTTTATTGAGGATAAACCCAACCTAGGGCACTGTGAGTGCAAGACTCACTCACACAACCAACGACCCACATATGGATAGTGACAGTTGTTACTAGACCAACTGTGGCCCTTTTGGGATCCTGCCCACCACTTCTGGAACAGCTACTCCTGCTTAGTAACAACAATGAGGATACCATGTCCAAAGTAGCCAATATTTACCAAGCTTTCCTATTTTTCAGGGATATTTTACTTTTAAAAGAAAATTAACAGTCTTGAAAGATTGCTCTTTTCTGTGTGTATTTTATTTCTTATTTATGAGCCCCTCAGACAGCAGACATGTTATTACACCATCTAAGCCACTTATACACCATCTAATGTAAATTAACATAAGCATGTATCATCCCTAAGGTCGCAAACCCCCATGAAGAAGAGGCCCCAGGGAGCATCTGGCAGTTCCATAAACAGAGAACCACACACTACTCCCAGCATCACCGTGCTCCTCGCTCCACATGGTATTTTTGATTAAGCACCAGCCCCTTAAGGCATCACTGCAGTATTTGATTAACAAAAACTGACATATTTACACAATAACAGCTGATTTTCATCTAAGTCTTCACAATCTAGGGATTTTGGAAAATACTCTGCGGCTTCCAAGCATTTTAAAGTTAGGAATCTTTTCTTCAAAACTTTTCTCTTCTCCTTTCACTCTTAAAGGCCATTTTCTAGCGACACTATCTAAGGACCGCGTCTCCACTAGGTGTAAGCTCCATGAAGGCAGGGCCTGTGCTCGTCTTGTTCATCAGTGATTGCTCAGAGCTCAGCAGGGCATCAAATCACAGTTCATGAATGCCTGAATTTGTATCTCAAGACTTAGCAGACTAATTTATCTGGCCAGTTTTTCTTATTGATAAGTGGGTTATACGTCTACCAATGGAAACATTTCTCCTATCAGAGCAAGACCTTAAAAATGTATTCTAACATTTTCAATAGGAAAATGTGAAAGAAAAAACAACAAAATGCGGTCCAGAGAGGTTCAGAGACTCATGAGAGTCACACTACTTGACTTAAGCCCTCTCAGACTAATGTTCTTTGAAGCACATTCTGCTGCTCTTCCTTTATAATTCTGTAAAAATAAAATTTAATTTAACTGCCTTTTTGAAAAGAATATATTTTCAGGTTCATTAAGAAAAACTAAAAACTAGTTTGTAAAAGTCTTTTATTGTATCCGTGCCACACATAGTAGTGAAAAATAACACTCCTAAAAAAAAGAATGCTACCTTTTCCACAACATTTTATTTTAAATAAAACTTCAAGTACTCTTACATAGGTACAAAAAAAATTCTGATCTATTTGCCTCCAACAGGCCACCACAACACACAGTAGATAAAACACAGTGGTTACAAATGTCTTTTAAATTTATTTCTGAGGCAAGGCAAATGGGAGGGAAATGTTTTTATGAAAAAATACTGTGTGCGTAGGAAATTGTCACAATTTTATTCCACATGGATACAAATGATTATACTTTAATTTAGGCCCTGGTGGCTTAAAATTATATAACAAAATAGAAAAATGGAAAACTAATATCCCCTACACCCTGTTTCAAAGGCAGGCACTACCAAGATCAAGGAGACGCCACAGTGTTGGTAGAGGATAATTACTGTACAAGCTGTAGAGCTATAATTACCTTCAGACTAAAATAAAATGCTACAGTCCTTCTAAGGCATAAACAATAATGTCTGCAAACAATATATACACATAATACATATTTAAAACAAGACTTAATATAAACAATAATGAACAGTATATACATGTCAATTTTTCTTCACTGTCTTGAAATACAATTTAACTACACAAGCGATGCAGCAACATATATATATATATAAATGTACTTGTAACTCTACAGTAAAGTTTATTTTTGGTGCCTTTATAGCACATCAGTGTAAACAGTTTCACTTGGCTTTGTTTTATACTTTAAAACATTCCTTGTTGTAGTTTCAAGATTTAAAGCAATTTTCTAGTTCTTCCTTTTCACAGAAAACGAAGATTCTGGATGTGGTTTAATCATAAATAATTCATAAAATTAAATACATTCACTAAAAAATAAACTACAAAGTAAAAAAATGAAAAATAGATATTTATTGAGAGGGAAAGGAGAACCGTTTCCCATGTTAGAGCTCTGGTGTTGAATATTCAGTGCGATTTGATATATTTTAATTGCTATTGCACTATAACACCCTTTCCTTTGAAAATTCTTTGGGTGTGCTTCCCTGTTCTACCTAAATTAGCTGACAAATCACACAAACCAATAACCAAGGGCCTTGGTTGTTGTAGGAGTGAAGCCTTTAAAAATGGTATCATTCTTCTGATACTTTTTTTTGTGATACTTATTTTAAGGAAAAAAAGTCATTATGAATGTGCCTTGCACATTTATGTAAATACAGTTCACATTGCTGGTCTCATGTGTCCTTGTTTGAAAGGAAAAAGAAAAGATTCTTATAACTTCAGCTCACTTTGAAGGTATCTGTCCACTTCTTTTCAAAATACTTCCTCATACTGTGGCCAGCTCTACCTATATCAGAATCATCCTCATTAAATGTTTCACAGTTGTCAAAAACAAGCCTGACATCGAGAGCAAAGGCTTCAAGGCTTGGATACCTGAAAGAAAACACACAATTTAGAGGTTGCTTCGGTAGGGTGGTTTTGTTTTGTAAACAATTGCAGAGGTAATAAAAGGTAAAATTGAAAGTAAAACTAAGCGGAAACAGAAAAAGATCAGGATAACCGCATTTAAACTGTTATAACATATACTATAGCCTCTTATAAAGGGAACTCTTGAAAAACTGCATGTGCTCTGAACCATATAGGATTTAAAGACAGATTAAATGGAAAAACAGATTTCTCTGAAGATCAACACATTTCAACCAACTAGCATTTCCCTACATCCAATTTCCCACCTGACCCACAGGATTCACCCCCTTGAGTAGTTTATTAACTCCTCTGACCCATGGTATCACTTGTAGTACCCTATTATCCACCTTCAAAAATATTCAGTTGCAGTAGAAATAATGTACATGCTTCCTACACACCATAAACATTACACTTGCCCCATAGCTTTCACATACATCCCAGGATATGCTGCTCTATGTTAAAACTTCCCCATTTCCCATTTCTCCTTTTCTCTCTCCAAATATGCTCTTTTGCTCAAGTACTGGGGTATGATGACCCAAAACAAGGAAAAAAAGCATGTGCTATCCCTTTACCAAGGATGACATTATGAGGACCTGCCTCTTAGGAAGCAGCACTGTGGCTTCAGTGCTGTTTTGGTGGGATGAGGCCAGTTCTCTTTCTCTGCAAGAGCACGGGGAAGAGACAGGAAGGTGAGTGAACCTGCCTAAGCTTATCGGTAAGAAAGGAGTGGTTCATTTCAAGTCAAATCAACACATTTTGAAAGAAGCCTTTTGGAAATTAAAATTTAACTTAATTCTAATTTATGATAAGATGGATACTAAAATAATTTACTCATTAGAAACAGCTGTGAAGCACACACTGAAGCTCTGAAATTTGGGAAAAGTGGAACTATTTCTTTGATGAAATACCTTGTACAATCTTTCACTCCCTCTTTCTGATATGTGCAATAATAAAAGTAATAAAATTTATTTATCTGTAGTGAGCTCACAGAGTTAAGTCAGTTCTTATGTAACCTCATGCATTTTCCTGTTCTTCTGGGAATTATTATTATTTTTTATTTAGGTGAAATTCATTCAACATAAAATGAACCATTTTAAGATAGACAATTCATTGGCATTTAATACTTTCACAACTTTGTACTACCACCACCTCCATCTAGTTCCAAAATATTGTCATTACTCCAAAAGGAAACCCTTCATCCATTAAGCACTGACTTCCATTCCTCCCTATTCCCAGCTCCGGGCAACCACCAATCTGTCTTTCTGTCTCTATGGATGAACCCATTCTGGATATTTCAGATAAATGGAATCATACAACATGTGTGGGAATAATTTTAACAAAATATTTTAAAGTTACTTTGGGAAATATTTATCTCTTTAGACTGTTCCTTACTACAAGAAAAAGTTAATGATTAATGCTGGGGAGGCTAGAATCCAGGAGAGAACTCTAGGTAAGATGCTAGGTGAAGCGCCCTACCCACATCTGTGCCTTTCTTATAGAAGGATGGACAGCTGATGGAAACCAGAAAGATTTACTAAAGTAGACACCTCCTCTCCTCTGTTCTAGAAAAAATTTCTAGTTTAAAAACTTGAAATAGTTTGTGAGTTTTGGTTCCAACTCAGTTTGCGTTTAATCAAACAACTCAAAGTTAGAGGAGCCTGAATCCACTGAATTTTGCCTCCCACAAAGCTGGCATCACAAACAGG
This sequence comes from Equus przewalskii, assembly GCF_037783145.1. Classification (NCBI taxonomy): domain Eukaryota; kingdom Metazoa; phylum Chordata; class Mammalia; order Perissodactyla; family Equidae; genus Equus; species Equus przewalskii. The sequence continues at coordinate 39,586,524 of NC_091847.1, forward strand.
ATTATAGAGAACTGCTTCTCTCTCTCTGCCTGCCTTCGCTGTGACCTCCTCCATTCACCAGGACTCATTCTCCAAAGGGGGCTTCGATTCTGTAGCTCTTTTGCTTATTCTGTGTTAATGTATAAGCCTGTTTGTTTTGGGGATTTTGAGGTCTCTATCCAGGAATCAGGGAATCATGGAAGCTAAAGCCAAGAGTTAATTTAAACACTGATAGTCTTCTTGGCCATGTTGATTATAAAGTGAGTTGTGCTACCCACCCCGCAAAATATTTGATTATTTTGATGGAAAAAGCAAAAGAGCTAGTCCCATATCTAGAGAGCAGCTTCTGCTGTTTGGTTCACATTAGAACCAACAGTTTTATTGGTTGTAAATGTTTTCTGAATTTGGGCAGGTCCTTTCTGTAATTTTTTAAAAAAATAAAACAAAACAGACATAATCCTTTGAAAGACTGACATTTCAGCCTCCAAAGAAATGAATTAGTAATTTGGTCAATCGAGTAAATCAGCTGATATACGTGAAAGGGATACCGACCATTATGAGTTAAGTTCTGCTCAACTCTTCTAAATAGTGTAAATTATGGAGCACAGCAATTTTTACAAAAAGAACGTCCAGGAAGAATTAAATGATATGCTAAATAATAATGATAATAATAACAATAGTGATATAATTCAACTATATTTTATAGCTATTTTTCCAATGTAAAGTTCCTTCTTTCTCCATATTTTTTGTGACTGCCTGAAGTGATGGGCACAGGCTACATTAAGCTAAACTGGGAAGCAGGAAGAAAGGGAGCAGGGGAGAAGGGAGAAGAGAATACAGCCCCAGAGACCCTGGCCATTTACATGTGGAATGCCTTTGTGGGGGTTCTGTAAGTGAACAGCCTCATTCTTGTGGCTCCAAAATGGGCCAGTGTCCAGAACCAACTAAATTCCACTGACAGCTGCTACTCTCTGGCAGGAGTTTGAAGTGGTCTAAGAAAGATTATCTTTTTATTTTTATTTTTTTTTTAAGATTTTATTTTCTGCTTTTTCTCCCCAAAGCCCCCCCAGTACATAGTTGTATATTCTTTGTTGTGGGTCCTTCTAGTTGTGGCATGTGGGACGCTGCCTCAGCGTGGTTTGATGAGCAGTGCCATGTCCACGCCCGGGATTCAAACCAACGAAACACTCGGCCGCTTGCAGCGGAACACGCGAACTTAACCACTCGGCCATGGGGCCAGCCCCAGAAAGATTATTAACCGTGATCTTTAACAGGAAATCATTTCACTCTTTGGATAAGACCACAAAGAGAATATGGTAGAGAGGAGCAAATAATAGTTTATTCCACGTTTAATAGACGCATTTTTAACATACTCCAACAACTCATAATAACATTTTTAATATTTAAAACTTCTAGTGAACTTCTATCTCTACACTGTAATAATCTGAAAATATTATAGAGTCAATTTCTGTTAAATCCACAAAAGACGGTGTCTCTGTTCCACTGATACACAATACAAGCGCCAGCTTATACCTTACTTTCTTACCTTGGGGGACTTACCTGACACTTTTCCTTACCTCCCAGGCTGGGTTTGGTACCATTCCAATGGAAAAAGCAGCTTTATCACACTGCTTTTTAATTGTTTAAATAATTTTAATTGACTTGTTTTTCATGCCATACTACCATAACCAAATACACACATACACATACCCACACCCTTTCCAAAGGCAGGGCCTATGTCTTTGCTGTTAATTAATGTATTTTTGGCTCACTAGAAAAGTACCAGCACATATCAAACATTCAATAAATATTGAACTGAATGATTTACTTACTGTCCACTACTTAATTTCTCTCTAATTGTGGAAAAATCCATAGGCTTCTTAATAACTTTCTTATAACCAGGAACAAGTTTCAAGTTTACAGGAAGTAGAAAAGGCCATGCATCCTCATGAGTTTCCATTTCAGTAAGGATCATACTAAAAAAAATAATGTTTGCAATCAGTATCTATGCTTCAGCATTATCTATTTTTATTAAAAATTAACATCGTAATCTCTCAAGTAAAAACAATACAAACTAATTTGTTAAAAAAGATAAAAGAATATATCTATTTATAATATAGACTTAGGTTTTCCTATTTACACAAACTATCAAAAAGTCACCTTTAATATGGCAGAAAATTTCTAAACAAATAAAATGGGATGCTATGAATATAGAGTACATGAAAACGGAAATAATACCTGCAAAGAGCTAGGTCCTTGGCATCATCTCTTTTAGGTTTCTTAATAGAAGTAAAACTTTCTTGTTTTGACAAATTAATAGAAGTGTTTTCCTCCATTTTTCTTTTTTTCAAGTCTTTGTTTCCTCTTTTTAGTGAGCTACTTGTAGATGCAGAGTCTTCATCTTCAGTATCCCCTGTTAAAGACACTTTCTTGCCTTTCTTTGATTCATTAGTCTTTTTTCCTTTGACATGAAGTTTTTTGATTTTTAGAGTTTGACCACTTGCCTTTAATTAAAAAAAAAAGTAAAGGAGGAATAAGAAAATAACTGTCTACAGATCTTCTATTATTTTAAATTATGAAAAGCTGACATGTCAAACAAAAAGAATATTATTTCTGATCTAGAAGGTTGATAATTTTATTATTCTCAAAAGAGATCTATGAATTTGTTCTCCCATAATATAAGGCTAAAATTGAATAAAGGATGAAAAAAATCTATGCTAAGAATTCTTAAAACTTGAAGATGCTGATCTCATTGTAATTTATTTTACTTTATTTTATTTTTTTAAAGATTTTATTTTTTCCTTTTTCTCCCCAAAGCCCCCTGGTACATAGTTGTACATTCTTAGTTGTGGGTCCTTCCAGTTGTGGCATGTGGGACGCCGCCTCAGCGTGGTTTGATGAGCAGTGCCATGTCCGTGCCCAGGATTCGAACTGATGAAACACTGGGCCGCCTGCAGTGGAGCGCACGAACTTAACCACTCGGCCACCGGGCCAGCCCCCCTGATCTCACTGTAATTTAAACAGTCTTTAGTACTACAGAATTTAGCAGCAGTATTCCTTTAGTCAGGTCACTAACTGAATGAGTTTAAAGATACAAAAGGATTATCTTTTAGAGTACAATATAATTAAGAACAAAGGTGAATATAAACAAAAATACAGAACTTATTCATAAGAAAGTTGAAGAGGTAACTTAAAAACTAGGCCAAACATGAAAAATAGCTCATGAAATAGAATGGCTAACCTAAAATATAAAAAGTAGCTCATCTAAAATAGAGAAAAAGTCCTTCATAAGTGATCAAATATACTAGAAATTGATATTTTTTCTGGATAAAGAAAAAAAAGCATTTTCTATAAGAAGAGAGTTCCACAAAGTTGTGGTTCCCAGGTATGAACAAAGCAGTGATGAAGGATGAGAAAAAAAGAAAAAAAGATGTCTGTTTTTGAGGAAAAAATAAACAAATAGTATAAGAGAGATTATATTTAGAATCAAACGATATGAATTCCAGCTACAGCTCTGTCAGTAACTAGCTATGGAACTTTATATAAAAATACCTGTGAGCCCTGTTTTCTCATCTGCAAAATAAGAAAGACAAGCCACAAAACCAGTGAGGTCATTCTGGCTCTAAAATTACACGAAAGAAACCCTCAATACGGCCTCACGTAATCTAACCACCACTTGCAGGCAGCACGCGCATGGAGCAGTGAGTCCCCTTCTCCTCCAGCTTAGGAACAGGGAAATAAGTCTGCATTTTGAGAGTTAAATGTTATAGTAAACATAACAGATTATAAAAGAGACACATGCTAGGTGGAAATTAGTATATTGATAAGGAGATCTGATCGGTGGTTACCAGGGAAAAGGGGGGGTGGGGGGAGGGCACAGAGGGGGAAGTGGTGTACCCACAACATGACTAACAAAAATGTACAACTGAAATCTCACAAGGTTGTAATCTATCATAACATTAATAAAAAGAAAAAAAAAAAAAGAGACACATGCAAAGTCACTGGTAATGCATGGGTTTTGTTTCGAGTTTCCAGAATAGTGTTTACTGTCTCTTAGAAAATTATTTCCTCTCTTACCCAGACTGGTAAGAAATCTGACTGCAGAGTCAGATATGCAGTCTAACCAATATTTAAAGTTGGCTGTATTCTTGAAATGAATTTGGTCAAAAGCATTTCTTTGGAGTATTTCCTTATCAGTTTCTTCGGGGATTTCATGACCTCTTCTAGCAATATTTCTTAAAAATTGCTCTTAATCAAGCAATTAAAATTATTTGGTTCTCTATTGGCAGGTTAAAAGCATAGTTAAGGAAATATTTTAATTGGCTAACATAAGGCAAACCATAAATCTAACACCTTCCCCTTATCATATCAAAGATCACTATCCCTTGTAACTAACTGAAATAATTAAAATGTTTTACTAAGTCTCTTCTCCATTTAGTTTATTAATTTTTACTCACTAAAGTGTGATTATTTTGAGTTTTCATACTACACCGAGCTTTTAGAATTCTGAAATCATAAAAAAAGAAAATGCTTAAAATAATGAGGAAAAAGTCCACTTAATGAAGATTAAATTAAATTAGCTCGAATAATTGTGTTAATTAAAAATAACAAAATTTCATGAATAATAGGTAAAAACTTCTAGTTCCTATGTGAACTAAAATATTACTTGGGATCATTTTCTAACAAATTAATATTTACATTAAGAAAACATGAAATTTAAATCACAGAATCAAAAGATTTTTGTGATTTTTCAAAAGACAATGAAGTCTACTTCTTTAACAAATGATGTTCCTCAGCTGACTTCAGTACATTGTGTACATACGCATGCTATCATAAGCAGGCTTTTATACAGTTACCCCATTGCCTGATTACTTTGTTCTTAGACAGAGATACCCCCCTGCCCACCCTTTCTCTCTATCTTGTTAGAGCTCAAATTCAAACAGGAACTTGAATATGTCTTAAGCAGAACCCATTACATTACACACACAGGGCACATTTCTGTTACGTTGGTATAGTCATATATCAGAAGTTGTGAACTGGTGGTTCACAGGCTGTAAAAAGCCCACAGAATGTGTTGTTGTTTGGCTCATATAATGCTTGTAAAAATTCTGAATTTGTTGCCAGTATTTAACATTTTGGAAGCTATGCATAAAAATCCATAATCTTGAAATATTGGTAGATCCTGGAACACTGGGTCCACATGTCTACATGACAACAATTGGTTGGCGTTGAGCGCTGAGTGTCACTTTCAAAAGGGGCATGACTTCCCGGTTTGCCACAGACCCACCTCTTCTGTATTATTTATCTGGTTTTTGTAGGCACAGGAGTTTGAAACTTTGCGTGTGTGTATGTCTGTGAGTGTGTATAAATATGTATACTTACAAACAAGTCTTTTTGATTCTGTGATCCTGTGAGATATATATAATACATGTAAATATATAAAAATACAGTAAAGTATATGTATATACATATATTGGCATGCACACACACATACACACAGAGGAAAAATTCTTAATCACAATGATTTATGTAGAAATGGCCATTTGAGAGCAAGATGGATAGTATAAATATTTGTAAATAGCTATGAATTAACTTGAAAGATATTTTTAAAACCTTAACTTTAAAAATCCTTAAATACCAAGGGGCTGGCCCCGTGGCCGAGTGGCTAGGTTCGCGTGCTCTGCTGCTGGCGGCCCAGTGTTTCGTTGGTTCGATTCCTGGGCGCGGACATGGCACTGCTCGTCAAGCCACGCTGGGGCAGCATCCCACATGCCACAACTAGAAAGACCCACAACGAAGAATATACAACTATGTACCGGGGGGCTTTGGGGAGAAAAAGGAAAAAATAAAATCTTAAAAAAAAAGAAGATCCTTAAATACCAAAATCAAATGTTTATGATATTTTTTGTTGCTGTAAGAAACACAACATCTAATTCACTACATTAAAAAAACAAAACAAGCAGAGGCTTAGAAAGCTGCATTTACAGGGAAGGGCTTGGATGAGATCATAGATCTTGTATCTCCTAGTCCACTCCTCGAATGACAGATAGCCAGAATTCTAATTCAAGCAAATTTACTAAAAACAAAACCTCTATAACCTACCAGATGATACCCCTAAGACTTAAAACACTGATTTGTTGGTAATTCATAAAGTATTAGAAAAACTTTCTATAACTTAGTTATGAAGCTAAAAGATAATGTATGTACAACTAGTGAAGATTATTATTGAACTACATATGACAAAAATGATCAAGTAATGACAAATATAAAAGCTATTATTAGTGAATATGATGCCATGTGGGACCCTTTGCTATTTTGTAAAATATAGTCTAAAATGTAATAAAGTATTAATGTAAACACATCACAGAACTTTCAAGCTATAAAAACTTTCAGACACATGACCATATTTGATCCTCACAGATCCCTACAAAGCAGATACTATCCCATTTTACAGATGATAACCCTGAAGCTAAGAAAGTACGCCAACGTTTGTAGATCAGGGAGGTGAGAAAAACCAGCAAAGGAGACTGAAAAGGAGGAAAGGCAAGAAGAATACTAGATGATTTTGGTATCCTAGATGCCAACTGAAAACAGGGTTTCAAAGAGGAGGGAGTGTTCCATGCTATCAGATGCAACTGATAGGTTAGATGAGGCCTAAGCCCTGATCACTGCACTGAGCAACGTCATTTGTGGTCATGACAAGAGTAATTTTGGAGAAATTATAAAGGTGGAAATCAGAATTGTGTGAGTTCAAGAGTGAACCAGGGGACAGATGTCAGCAACATGGCAGAGTGAGCTGTTCTCTTTCTCTCTCCTCCTTTGAACTACAACTAAATGGACATTCATTGGTCAATGGAGGATACCCACACAGCAAAACAGAACTTCTGAGAGACCCGTGAGGCTACACATCTGAAGACGGATGGATTACCCCTGAGGAGGTGGTGGAGACAGGTGAGCACTCTCTGGCCCCTTGGCAGCCCTGCGCATGCCTGAGACTGCTCTCCCAGCTGGAGCACCCATAGCACTGCTGTGGGAACAGGTGATGGCAGCCCTGAGCCCAAGCATGGGAGGTGGGAGGGCCCATGGTCCCAGGGAGTGGCCCAGGCTTGGACCCAGTGAGGAGGCTCTGCCAATGAAGCACAAAGGCTCGTGCAACTTAGGAAGAGGCAGTGGCAGATCTGTGCACCCAGGTCAACAAGTTCCTAGCTGCTGCAAACACCCATAGTACCACTGCAGCCCTGATGGGGGGAGTGCATTTTGGCAGGACCATGGGGGCAGACAGCAGCAGCCCTGAGCCCCTTTGTGATTGCTTTCCTGTCCAGTGGGAGAGCCCACAGTGCTACTGTGGTACCCAGGCAGTGGCCTAGGCTTGGATCCAGTGGAGAGGAGTCCCACCAAGCACAACAGCCAGTGAAACCTAGGAAGAGGTGGCAATGGATTTGCGTGCCCAGGTAAATGACTTCCTGGCTGCTGAGAATGCCCACAGCACCAGTGCAGCCCTGAAGGTGGGGGCACACCTCAGTGGGACTGTGGGAACAGGTGGCTGTAGCACTAAGCCCCACATGATTGCCTTCCCATTTGGGGGGAGCGCCCACAGGGCCACTGCGGTCCTAAGGAGTGGCCCAGGTTCAGACAAGCACAGCTGACAGGGATTGCGGCAGGCTCAGAATACACAGCTCCTGCTGTCCCCCACAGTGGTGACAGGTGGAATCTGTGACTAGATACTATCACTATGCGAAGGCACAAATCCACCCCATAAATATTATGAAGAGGTATTTTAATACTCCAGACCAGAAGGAAAAAGACAAAAACCCAGAAATCAATCAGGAAGGCACAGAAATTTACAATCTAAATGACAGAGAATTCAAAATAGCTATCATATAAAATCTCAGCAAGTTACAAGAAAATTCAGAAAGACAGTTCAATGAAATCAGGAATAAAATTAATGAACAGAGGGAATTTTTCACAAAAAAGATTGAAACTATAAAGAAAAACTAATCAGAAATGATGAAGAGGAAAAACATGATGAACAAGATAAAGAAAAATTTGGAGTCCTTAATTATTACAGCTGATATTATGGAGGACAGAATTAGCAATTTAGACGATAGAAATACATAAATGCTTCAGATGGAGGAGGAGAGAGAACTAAGACTAAAAAGAAATGAGGAAACTCTCAGAGAAATTCCAACTCAACTAGGAAATGCAACATAAGGATTATAGGTATTCCAGAAGGAGAAGAGAAGGAGAAAGGAGCAGAGAGCTTGTTCAAAGAAATAACAGTGAAGAACTTCCCAAGCCTGGGGAAGGAGCTGGAATTATAAATAAAAGAAGCTAATACAGCTCCTGATTACATCAATGTAAAAAGACTTTCTCCAAGGCATATATTAGCAAGATAGGCAAAAGTCAATGACAAAGAAAAAATATTAAGGGTAGCAAAGGAGAAGAAAATAACCTACAAAGGAAGCCCTATCTGGCTTCCAGCAAATTTCTCAGCAGAAACCTTACAGGCTAGGAGAGAATGGAATGACACAATGATATATTCAAAATTCTGAAAGACAAAAACTTTCAGCCAGAATACTTTATCCAGCAAAAGTATCCTGCAGATATGATGGAGAATTAAAACTTTCCCAGATAAACAAAACCTGAGGGAGTTCATTGCCACAAGACCCACCCTACAAGAAATGATCAAAAAGGCCCTCAAATCTGAAAAAAAAAAGGGAGGTGGTTTACAAAAGACTTGAGCTAGGAGATAAATAGGCAGACAGTATCATAAAATTACAGCTCTCTATCAAAACAGATTAGCAAACCCTTAATTATAACATTAAAGATAAAGGGAAGGAAAACATCAAGAATAACTATAATCACTTCATTTTAACCACAAACTCACAACACAAAATGGAATAAGTTGTGACAACAATAACTTAGATGGGGAAGAAGAAATGGATGGAAGCTGCTTAGACTAAGGAAATAGGAGGCTATCAGAAAATGGACTATCGGACCTATGAGATCTTTTATACAAACCTCACTGTAACCACTAAACAAAAAAATCAAACCAGAGTCACAAATGATAAATAAAGAGAAAACCATCACAGAGAGCCACCAAACTGAACAGGCAGTCCAAAATTCACAAGAGGAGAAGCAAGGGAAATTCAGAAAAATTGGAAAATAAGTGATAAAAAAGCAGCATTTAGCCCTCATATATCAATAATAACTCTAAATGTAAATGGATTGAGTTCTCTGATGAAAAGATAGAGAGTGGCTGGATGGATTAAAAAACAAGACTCAACAATATGATGACTTCAGGAAACACAGCTCTAAAGACACCACAGGCTCAGAGTGAAGGGATGGAAGATAATACTCCAAACTAATGGCAAACAAAAGAAAGTAGGTGTTGCCATACTTATATTGGACAAAGTAGACTTCAAGATAAAAAGACAATGAGATGAAAAGACAGGCAGTACATAATTAATGATCACAGGGACAATCTAGCAAGAGGACATAACACTTATATGTGCACCTACCACAGGAGCACCAAAGTACATAAAACAACTATTAATTCACATAAAAGGAGATATAAAGAGCAACACAATAATAGTAGGGGACCTTAGCACCCCACTTACATCAATGGATAGATCATCCAAACAGAAAGACAACAAGGAAATAGTGGAACTAAATGAAAAACTAGACCAGATGGACTTAATAGATATATATATAGACCTTAGCACCCTACTTACATCAATGGATAGATCATCCAAACAGAAAGACAACAAGGTAATAGCAAAACTAAATGAAAAACTAGACCAGATGGACTTAATAGATATATATAGAACATTCTATCCAAAAACAGCAGAATACATCTTCTTCTCAAGCGCACATGGAACATTCTCAAAGATAGACCATATGTTGGAAAGCAAGGAAAGACTCCATAAATTTAAGAAGCTTGAAATCATATCAAGCATCTTTTCCAAACATAATGCTACAAAACTAGAAATCAACTACAAAAAAAAAAAAGCTGGGAAAGGGACAAAGATGTGAAGACCAAACAACATGCTACTGAACAACCAATGGACCACTGAAGAAGTTAAAGAAGAAATCAAAAAAACATCTGGAGACAAATGAAAATGAAAATACACCATACCAACTCATATTGGATGCAGCAAAAGCAGTCCTAAAATGGAAATTCATAGCAATACAACTCCACCTTAACAAACAAGAAAAATCTTTTTTTTAAAAAAGATTTTATTTTTCCTTTTTCTCCCCAAAGCCCCCCATTACATAGTTGTATATTTCAGTTGTGGGTCTTTCCAGTTGTGGCATGCGGGATGCTGCCTCAGCATGGCTTGATGAGTGATGTCATATTCGCACCCAGGATCTGAAGTGGCAAAACACTGGGCCACCGAAGCAGATCATGTGAACTTAACCACTCAGCCATGGGACCGGCCCCTCAAGAAAATCTTAAATAATCAAGCTTAACTACACCTAACAGAACTAGAAAAACAAGAACAAACAAAGCCCACAGTCAGCAGAAGGAGGAAAATAATAAAAATTAGAGCAGAAATAAATGAAATTGAAACCAAAATAACAGTAGAAAGGATCAATGAAACTAAGAGAAGGTTCTTTGAAAAGATAAAATTGACAAACTCTTAGCCAGACTCACTAATGAAAAAAGAAAGAAGGCTCAAATAAATAAAATTAGAAATGAATGAGGAGAAATTAAAATGGATACCACAGAAATACCAGATATTATAAGAGAATATTATGAAAAAGTATATGCCAACAAATTGGACAATCTAGAAGAAATGGATAAATTCTTAAACTCGTATAACTTCCCAAAACTCAATCGAGAAGAAATAGAGGATCTGAATAGACCAATCACAAGTTAAAGAGATTGAAACAGTAATCAAAAACCTCCCCCAAAATAAAAGTCTAGGGCCAGATGGCTTCTCAGGAGAATTCTACCAAACATTCAAAGAAGATTTAATACCCAGCCTTCTCAAACTATTTCAAAAAACTGAGGAAGAGGAATGCTTCTAAACTCATTCTATACGAGGCCAACATCACCCTGATCCCAAATCCAGACTATGACAACATAAAGAAGGAAAATTATAGGCCAATATTGCTGATGAAGATAGACGCAAAAATCCTCAACAAAATATTGGCAAACCAGATACAGCAATACATTAACAGGATCATACACCATTAACAAGTGGGATTTATACCAGGGATGCAGGGATGGTTCAACATCTGCAAATCTATCAATGCCATAACAAGAAAATGAGGAATAAAAACCATATGATCATCTCAATAGATGCAGAGAAAGCATTTGACAAGATCCCACATCCTTTTAAAACAATAAAGTGGGTATTGAAGGAAAGTACCTCAACATAATAAAGGCCATATATGACAAACCCACAGCCGACATCATACTCAATGGGGAAAATCTGAAAGCCATCCTTCTGAGAACAGGAATAGGATAAAGATGTCCACTCTTGCCACTCTTACTCAACGTAGTACTGGAGATTTTGGAAAGAGCAATTAGGCAAGAAAAAGAAATAAAAGGAATCCAAATTAGCAAGGAAGATGAGAAACTCTTGCTTGCTGTTTGCAGATGACATGATTCTATATATAGAAAACCCTAACGAATCCATTGGAAAACTATGAGAAATAATCAACAGCTACCGCAAAGTTGCAGGATATAAAATCAACATACAAAAATCAGTTACATTTCTATACTCTAATAACAAACTAACAGAACTCAAGAATACAACCCCATTTACAATCACAACACAAAGAATAAGACATCTGGAATAAATTTAACCAAGGAAGTGAAAGACCTATACAACAAAAACTATAAGACATTATTGAAAGAAATCGATGAAATAATAGGATAATAGATGTGGTGGTAAATTCTTGTGATATTGTCTTCTGATGGCTTCCCTTTTCACAGTGAAATGGGAGTAAAGTCATTAGCTGAGAATGAGGATGGAGGAGACAGAGCTGGAGAGAAAACATTGGGCACCATTAAAGGCTCTCTTAACATCCTCAATTTGAAGGGCTGGGTGTTTTCTCTAGCCATATTCAGATACAAAGGTATAGGTGCTGGAGAAGTCAGAGAGTTGGATTAACCAGAATGATGGTTTTACCAAGTGAGAGAGAGGCAAAGGAGCTAAAGGTAGATGCAATGATCATGATAACAGGATACTGACACACTATAAGCTAGGTTAGGAAGAAAGAGAACATGAAGGGGGAGAGGGACAGTGAAAAGATCTTAAGATAAATGAACTGAAGGTCCTGATGGGATCAAAGAATTGTTGGAGGTGGAATGCTCAAGGGAATGGACTGGGAAGAAAGGAGACAATGGACAGATGGATGTTTGGAATTGAATTTACGGACAGGTGGTAGTTACTAGTAATGATTAGGGTAAGAGATTAAACGTGGACAAGAGTGAAGTAGGGAATACGTAACAAAGAGTCTGGCCCTCCAATATATTTTGACCCTTTCACACTTCTTTTTTTTTTCCCCCTCCCCAAATCCCCCCAGCACGTAGTTGTGTATTTTTAGTTGTAGATCCTTCTAGTTGTGGCACATGGGATGTCGCCTCAACGTGGCCTGACAAGTGGTGCCATGTCCGTGCCCAGGATCCGAACCAGCGAAACCCTGGGCCACGGGAAGTGGAGCACGTGAACTTAACCACTTGGCCACGGGGCTGGCTCCCCCTTTCACACTTCTTATTCCTTACTTTATAACTCTAAAACCCACTTCTTTCTATTTTATCCTATTGCTTCTCTTTAATCAATTGGTATGCGAGTTCACAGGTTTCTAATTTAAATGTGACTGGAAAGTGACTTAAAATATATATGGTTATTACCATATGACCTAGCAATTCTACTCCTAGGTACATACTCAAGAGAAGTGAAAACATACATTCATACAAAAACTTGTGTATGGATGTTCACAGCAGCATTATTCATAACAGCAAAAATGTGGAAACAAAGTCTGTCAACTGATGAATGGATAAACAAAATGTAGTATATCCATACAATGGAATATCATTTGACTATAAAAAGGAAGTTTTGATACATGTTAGAACATGAATGAACCTTGAAAATATTGTGCTAAGGGAAAGAAGTCAGACACAAAAGGCCACATATTGTATGATTTCATTTATATGTAATGACCAGTATAGGCAAATCCACAGAGATAGAAAGTAGATTAGGGGTTGCCAAAGACTGAGGGGAGAAGGGGGCTTGGGGAGTGACTGCTAATGGAAAAAGGATACTCTTTTGGGTCATGAAAATGTTCTGAATTTAAATAGTGATGATGGTTGTACAACTTTGTGAGTATATTAAAACCCATTGAACTGTTCACTTTAAAAAGGCGAATTTTATGGTATTTGTCTTCTATCTTTAAAAAGTCCCCATAAAACTCTGCATTTGGATCTCGCAATTAAAAGGTCTAGAGTTAGATCAGTCTTACCTTAGCAATGCAAGCTGGACAAAACCAGTCCCCATCTGGTATAGTCGTAATCTTGGGTCTATGGCAGTATGTATGACAGCCTTTGTCACAGCCATCACAAAGGAGGAGCAGTTCTTCATTATCTCCCTTTCGACAGATCTGGCAATACTATAATATATGAAAAATCATTTGAAATTAACACTCTGCTATGAATAATAGTCATTGGGATATTAAACATACAATAATTCCTAATTTTTATTAGTAATGAACATTCCGCTTGCTAACAAATATACAGTAGCCATACACATCTATGTATCTCTCATTACACAGATATGGACCACATGACGGGGTGAGCAGTTCAATTGGGGTAAATGCACATTTCAGGTACACTGCAAAGAACAAAGCTAGAGGTTGAATGCCTGCACACACTTCAGAAGCATGTACACATTAACATATGGAATAATTAACATGACATTAGAGCACATAAAGCAATGAATAGCTTTAATACATGGTGTTTTAATTTTTTAATATATTTCATCTTTTGCTTATCTTAGCATCCTCATGATATCCTGAGAAAGAAATAAGTAAGAGTTAGAGTAATTTTTGAAATCAAAATTAGGAAACTTGTATTAGTTACAGAATTATATACATAATAATAAAAAGATATCCCTCTATTTTGACTAAATTATCCATCTATTTTTTTGTGATTGATATAAAAATGTATCCAAACCAGGAAACTTTGGAAATCAACCCAATCAAACATGTGTCATAAGTGCAGAAAATGGATCCTACAAAATGATTTCTAATGAAAAAAATATTGATACAATAAATTAAATCAAAGAATTTAAGAAAGGTTATGATTTATTTTCTAGAACTAAAAGTAAAATTATTTCTTTTCTGTTGACAAATTTCTAATACCATTAAGAACTTTAAAATCTGTAAAGAGAAGATTTTTTTCCCATGCATACATATTCTGTATAAGAAGTTTCACAAAGAGAAAGAAGGAAAGTTAGACAAGTAAAAACTTTCAAGATGGCTTAAAAAACAGTAAGTACCAACATTATATTTTGACAATTTATATTCCCAGTCAGTAGAAAATGTCCTGCAATTAATATTTTAAAAAATGAAAATATTTAAACTGTAAATCATTTATACTAATTCAAAGTTATGTATTTATATACTCTTAAAAACAAAATAGCTTAACTGTTCAAACTTAATTTGTTTAATTATCAATACAACATTAAATCTTAATCTGGAAAGTCTAAAATAGTTGCAATATAACTTAATATGTATACCAATGATAGCTTAAGAATCTTATCAAAATGGCAGACACACACTATTCAACTTAACAAATATCTATCAAGCATATGTAATACATATGTAACAGTAAAAGTGGCATGTGTACTAAGAGCAAAAGCAGCAGAGTTTAACGTTCCAACAGAAAATACTTATTTTATGACTTTTCTTAATATCACATCATTAAATACATTAATATGGTGTATTTCTCCAAATTTGAGTCAAATTTTTAAAACTTCTATTGAAAAACACTAAGAAACAACATTTGGAAGGTTATATTTAAATCCCCATAACAACAAAATTTAAAAGTCATATTCAGGAACATTAAGTAAATTCTCACCGTTTTCTGCAATAGATAATTAAAAATACTATAAAGTCTGTCTTACACCTCACATTTATTATTTAAAAGTAAAATTATTTTCAGATACTTATTAAGAAAAGGTGGCAAATATCAAGTTGATAACACTTTTGAAAAATCACAATAATAGCTTGCAATATGTAGAGCAAATGTATTAATACTTGGTTTTAACTCCTTTGCTACCATAGTAAAAAATGGTGGGTGCTGCCTATTGTTTCACAACAGTATGAAGCATAAGGTGGGTAGAGAATTATCTGGAGGCAAATTCTAACAGCTCTTTCTTTCTTGGTAAGCTTGGTCTCTGGCAAAGAGGGTATTTCTAAAGATATTGAGCACTTTAACATTAGGACATAAGACCATTATAGGCACTGTTACATTTCTAATTAAAGATTATAAAGTTCTCATTAATCTTTGAATATGAAACTCTGCTTTCTTTTTAAGGTAGTTTCATAGGAAATAATGTGTTATTAAACATTAAAAAAAGAAAAATTATAAGAGATGGAGTTAAATAATGATATGTGTATATTAATACCATGGAAAAGGTTACGACTTTGCAGAAACTGAAATAAAGTTTTAGGTTGCAGAAAGTAAGTATACTAATATAAAGGCAGATTTTGGTACAAGTTTTGGGTTTCTGTGTATAGGTTATAACAAAACTGACCAAACGATGATTGTTTTGGTGTAGATGAGAAAAATAACTGTACCAATTTCATTTTGATATAGGAATTCAATCTTTTTTGATCATTATGGCCTACATTTCACCAAATATATTTGTCTACAGTGACTTTAAAACTGGTTTTAATAATAATTTTTAGAAGACAAATTATTTTTACCTGGTAAAAATAGTGCTGGACGAACTGAGCAATACCTTAAAACTTATGGTAAATTCTAATCCAGACTAGGAAAGACCCAAATTTGAGCATACTGTGAAAACTGCAGATTCTTTATGCCATGGACATTTTAGGAAGAAGTGAAAAACCACAGAAGAAACCAAATTTATTTGTATAGAATGAATATGACACTGAGTAGTCTAGGCATAGAGGGAAAAATGAAGGAAAGAATGCTAAATTATTTAAGGATTACTTCTTTGGGGAACGACTGTTTTAAGTAAAGGAATTTTATCCTTATTCATTCATGAAATCTCAAATGTTTGAATTTTAAAGCTAATCTGTAATTCAAAAGCAAATGTTAAAATAATTCATAAAAGTCTACATATAATAAGATATTTTTATATATGATACATAAGAGGCAAGAGGAACACATACATCATTTAAAATAAATATCTCTCTGGAAAACATATGAAATAAAGCTTTTATTTTGAACATATAGCATTTGGTACCTGGTACAAAGTAGAGGCCACTACATGAAAATAACTAATTGGGCTTGAACAAAGAAGCTGAAAAACCAGTTCTCATTATAAAAGACTAAAAGATCCACTCTTCATGTCAACTAATGTCAAATTATGTCATATCATGCAATGCCAAATACATGATATCAGTGCATAAAGTAAGAGTTCTCTGCTTATTTTGTATTTATTAATCCAAGTATTTTAGCATTAAAAAAATGAAAACTGATAGAAACATAAAGACACTTTAGGAACGCAGTGAATATGTCGCAGGTAATGTTAGCAACTGGAATGTTTACAAGAGTGAAAGGCCTTCAAGATGTTTAGATTAACAAACAACTATTATGTTGACAGAATGTAGAAGACAACTTCAGTCAGAGTTATAAACAATATTCAAAGGAGGGAGAATCAAGATTTTAAAAAATAAAAGTAACACATTTGGTAGGTTCCTTGAAAAAGTTCAAAATAAGGAGGAAAATATGAAACTACACAGCACTCAAGAATTAAGCACTCTCAAGTACAGCATACATTATTTTGACAATAAGTAATGTATAATTAAGAAGGATCTGGAGGTTGGAAAAAAACAGAACAAAGTAAATTAGTTATAGTATTTCTTAAATAAAAACACTTACAACTTTCATAATTGATTTTTCCCATGCTATTGATTTCTGTAACTGCTGAATGCACAGAGCTACCTGTGCAGCACTGCGAGCTTCTGATAATGCCCTTCTCCATACCCTGAGCCCTGGAGCAATATCCTCTTCAATTCTGCATTGAAATATAGAAAAATTAAGTAGGTCATGTCTACATTTACAGTTACCGAATGTGAAACAATCATCACACTGAAAGCCAAGCAATGACAAAAACACGTAACAGCCAATAAGTATAAGGTTTAAGCAACTAAATTGATGTAGTGCACAGACTGTGGCTACGTGCCTCAAAGCTTAGTCACAACCAGGTAAATGTAAGATCACTTTGCAGGATTATCAACGCACATAACAAAAAAAAATGTTTTTACAAAGCACCATGCAAATAGCATGATCCATATGGATCACAGACATACAAGAAGATACATAGATAACAGGCAATAGAAAATAGGCTCCAATTAGCAAAGAAGCACAATAATTTTTCAAGTTAATCTCAATAACCTACCCGTCACCATCACCACTAATGGATGGTGCAGGAGCAGGGACAGTAACTGTGCCCACATTATCCAGTTTGATCTGAATGGTGGTACTTAAGGGGCTCTTCAGATACCTTCTTTCAATGTTCCGCTCCAAATCAGCCAGCCTGGTTACAGCTATATCTAGGGGGTTGTCACTCTTCCGTTCTAGTGCATGTGCACTGCTTTCTTCTTCGCCAGTAAATTCTCCATCATGCTCCTTGCACAATTTAGAAAATGACTTATGTTCAAAATATACCAAGTCCTCCCTTTCTGATGCAGGCTCTGGACACATCCAACCCTATATATCAAGAGAATAACGTTATTATGGTTTCCTCCTAAAATGCCTGCTGGGTGAATTACCTTTACTTAAAATACAGCAGCAGACACCAGCAGATCTTTACTAAAAGTTTTTACCTTGTGTTTCCTAATGCTAGGTAGAAACAAGAACAGAAAATTAAATGAAACAGTTGTAAGTGCAGTTTAAAGAAGGAAATTTAGTAACTTTTGATATTATGAAAGGTATGATGAAAAACAGCAAAGTACTCTGAAGACTAAATGTTTATTAATTTCAAGGGACTACTGAAACGGAAACCTCTCCGTAGTCTCTGAACTTTGCTCTTCCTTCCCATTTTCATTCCTTCCACCACTCTTCTGTACAGGTCAAAAATGTACTCACCATTTTTCCTTTGGCCTCAGGAGCTTTGCATAGACTGTTATGTTTGTCTGAACAGCTTTTCCCTGTTCCTCTTTACCTAGTTAACTCCACTCACCCTGCAGCTCTCATGTTAAAATCTACTTCCTCAGGGAATCCTTCCTTGACCTCCTTTAGGAGGTAAGTTTCTCTATGACAGCTCTCATAGGACCATATAATACTCCATAGCCTTGTGACAGTCACAATTTTATACTACTGTGATTATTTGATTAACATCTCTCTACCTCTAAATTCCATGAGGGCCAGGACCATGTCTGCTATTATTCATTTTATCTCCAACACAGTGAAGGCAAATAGTGGGCACTCAATACATAGATGTTGATTGAATAAATGAATGACCTTGTAACTCAGTTTGCTTATATCGATCCTCTAGCTCAAAATCCTTCAAAGATTCCCTACTGTTTAACAAAGTCCAAACATTTACCACGACATTTGAGTACCTCAATCTACCTCTTTCTCTCATGTTCCCATTCATGCATCCTACCCTGCAGTCAAATTTCATGCCTTGCCACTCCCCAAACATATCCTGGTGTTCTGCTCACGGTGTTCACTCTTGCTAGTACGGTATTTCCTGTTCTCTGACTCTCAAAAGCATACTCATCTTCTCAAGTTCCATCTTGACTTCTACATGAAATCTTCCCTGATCTTTCTCTTGTCTCCACCAGAAGTTGCATAGTATTCTTTTTCTAAATTTATGCATGGCTTTGTACTTTTCTGCGGTCAGTTACTAGATTTTGGAGAGATGTACACATGTCTTATCTCCCTATTATATGGCAAGCTTTATGAGGGCAGAAACCACATTTTACCCAATTCCGTGGTATCTACTGGCTGATGTGGAATAGATAGCAAATGCATATTAAATGAAAAATAGAATATTCTTTTTATTAAATTTCTTTAGGGATAATTATTTTATCTTATATATTGGGGTCAATTCTTCCTCTTTAACTCAGTAGAACATTTATATTTAGAAAGTAAGGATGGAATTATGAATAGTATACATAAGTGCATTAGGTACCAGTTATGTCAAATGAACTTCATTCCCTTATTTTAAAAGGGATACTAAGTTGCTAAATCGAGGGAACCCTGTAAACATAGTATATCTTGATTTCTGCAAGGCAACTAATGAGACAAAAAAATGAAAACTAGATTAGAGTTAGAGAAATCTAGACGGTTGAAAACTATATCCAAAGAATGGTAATTAACAGAGCTTATCACCTCAGAAGAGGTCCTCAGTGCCAATGTCCAAAGGTTCTATATTTGTCCTGTTAATGCACTTACGCATAACCTGGTTGATTGCTATTAAATCTTCAGGTGACTTAAAACTAGGAAGGAAGTTCAATATTCTGTACGACAGGACTTGATAAAAATAGTTCCATATGCTGAAATATGGAAAATATTTCAAAAATCAAAATGAAATTATTATGAAATGAAAAATATCAAATGAAATTAATGAAACTAGAACAATGATAAATGTAAATTTTAGCTTTCAAGTTTGAACAACTGATTACAGAAATACCACATGTGATATAACTCACTTACAAGCACTTTGAAAGAGGCCCAGAGATTTTTTTATAGTGCATACTCAGTGTAGCAATAGTTACGATGTGCGTGCTAAAAAGCTGTTACAAATTCAAATTGCATTAATAGAAGTATAGTGCCAGATTAAGGAAAGTAAAGGTCCTATGCACACATTCAGACAACTCTATGTACACTTATGGGTACAACATTTTAAGAAGGATATTGACACTGGTGTTTATTCAGAAGACAATTATGGACATGGAAACCATTTCATAGGACCAACAGTTGAAGGAATTAACTAGTTTGCAAAAGAGAAAACTTAAAAAGAAATACAGGAGCCATCTTTAGAGGAGCTGAAAGAGTGATTAGGCTTTTCGTATACTTTCAACAACAGAACTAGGACTAGACGTGCAGATTTTTCTACAATATAAAAAAAGAATTCCCAAATTATTAGCAAGCTGGAGTGCTAAAATATTAAAATAGAAATGAATGCACTTAAGTAGTCCCAGGCCACCTGCTTAAGGTGTCTTCACAATGGCTAATTCCCCAGGCTAAACACATAACTCTATTTTCTTTTTAAGAAAAAAAGCATCATAAACCTTCTATAGATATTAAAATAACGTTTTGTGGTTATTTTCATCACTTGTGTTTTTAGACTCTTCAAGACTAATATAACTATAATTCATTTCTTAGAATAATACAGGATAATTCAGTAATACCTTATTAACAGGATGCTAAAATATCCCATTTAAAAAACAAATTCCACTTATCTTAGCCTCTAAGAACACAGCCAAGAACATCTAAGCAGACAGTAACGTGACAAGGTCAATGCACCAAAATCTGAGTATATCTCCAGGAAAATGTTTCAGGCCCATGCTCTGACTTTATACATAATTTTAAAAGCTTGATGATATGCTTCCCAAACCAATAGCCAATTAGAATTGGCAAGTTAGATGGGGGGAAGTTGGAGAAAAACAGGGCTAGTAGGACCAATCCAATTTAAACCAGCAAGTGGTAACAACTGACCACGAGAGATGAGAAAGACTATAGAAAGTAGATGTAGCAGTTTAAACAGCAAAGCATACAAGGATCATTTAATGTAGGGGCAAAACCTCTTCAACATTTCCCGAGGGAATCATTATCTAACAATTGGTCTTCATTCGATGATCTTGTGTAACCAAGATAATAATCAAACTCATTATTCTCAAGTAAGAAGGCAGTGTAATGCATAACATAAGGGATCCAAAAAACATGTTAAAATATTATGGCACTAAATGGAATAATTTTCATTTCTCCAGAAAATTAACCTGTACGCAAGACTTCATTTGTTGAAGATGCCAGATGAATGAAGCAATTTTATATTGTATTATGGTACCAAGAGGACGATACATATCGTTTGCCAGCACAATACTTTCAGCAATAATAAATTTTTGCTTCCCAAAGTTAGTAATTATGTTTGTGGCAAGAAAAGGATATTTGATTAGCTGTGGAAAACGACAGTTTTCGGAGATCCTCAAAAGTTTCCAATTGTCAGCATTAAAGTAATTATGAAGCAAAATTTTAACCATTGGACGGCATAGTATTATGGCTTAAGTTTCTCACTCTCAATAAAATGAAATATCAAATCAAATTACATGGAGACTACATTTTCCACGCCTTTTCATGTGTCTGTCTCACACTTATTCATCATCTATCCATTCAGTCTCAGAGACATCACCATATTATCAATTGAGAAGACCGTTACACTCCTCTTTACAAAACCAAAAATTCTTGCATAAAGGTAAAGTTTTCCTTTCGCCTGTCCAGTGGAAGCCACTTCTAATCACTGCTTGTGACATGGTAATAATACCCAGTAGATAAATTAATTAAAACTTTACAAACATACCTAGGGTGTGTGTGAGCATGTGTATCATGATATAAGGTATATTTGGGTATATCTATATTCTCCAATTTGAAGTTATATAGAGTAAAAGTCTGACATATAACACGGCTTGTATACAAGGGAGGTCCTGGTCCTATGTGAAACACTATAGTAGGAGTCTGATAGAGTATTACTTCTATCACAAGTAAAACTGTGAAATTCTGCTTGTGGTAAAGAAATGCATACCAGAAATGATATTTTTGAATACCATTAAAGACACAGCAAGATTTAGTAAAAAGAACACGGGCTGTGGAGTCAGACAGACTTGGTTTGACTTCACATTTAGTCACTTACTATATGACCACCGGCAGCTTACTTACTCTGAGCCTTGTTTCTTACCTGTAAGATGGGGGAAATTAATTCAGGATCGTTTTGAGAATGAAATGAGATAAAGTGAAAACATTTAGCACAGTACCTGGCATATATCAGGCATATAATAAATATTAGTTACCTTCCATTATCCTAAAAAAAGATTTTATTCCAAGTCAATTTTACCTTTACTTGCAAACTTGCTGATGCAACCCTCCTTTCTAGATCTTCTACCTGTTGAAGAACACTCAAATCCATGTCCATTGCTTGTTCTTCCACTGACCAGTTCTCCACAATATCTCGAGTTACCTGGTTTTCTTCATTTTCATTTAATTCAATAATAGCAACTACATTGGAAAGGAAATTAATTTTAAAATCCACTTTATCCCTCAATGATTTCTTCCAGAAAGTGAATAAAATTCCAGGGGTAACATGTATGGGTAACCTAACACACACAAATGCACTTCTGCACATGCAGGAAGCTTACTCTTAAAAGTTGGAATCATCTTTTTTTAAGAAACAAAACAATATGTCTGCAGGTTATAAAAAATTATAAGAAAGTAATACCAATTTAAGAAATGTACATAGTTACTGTTTGTTGAGCAAAATAGAAAAAAAAATGCCTATTAGTAATACGTTAAGAATTAAGACACACTAAAATATGTTTTAAGATCAAAGAATGAATTCTCATAACTAGGCAGGAAAGCAGAAATCTGTTTTAGGTACATACCATCCTTATTTTTGATGCAGGCTTGAGTAATATAATCCAAGTGTTTCTGAATTTGTTTTTGTAATGCCTTTTCTCTTATTCCTCTGAGATGTAGCACTTTGAGCAAAGCTTTTAGGTCCTCTGGGTCAATAATTCTCCACCAACCAAACTGCATTTCTAAGTCAAGATAAATATGTAGATCTTTTACAAATATTTTGAATAGGAATTAATGACACAATGCAAATCAAAAGATTTTTGACTATGCATAAAACCATCAAAGATTCAGTTATAACATAGGAAGCTCTAACAATGAAATAAAGTAAGTGGCTATAAACCATCTCAGTGTACCTACCTTCTGGAATAGGTTTTGGACTAGGAAAATCTACTGGTTTTGCTACTTCAACAGCTGCAGGTTGAGTTGAAGAGACTTTTTCAGTCTGTGGTACTGGAGATTCACTTTTATTTGAAGCAACATTGGGAGTCAAGAATGAATTACCATTTCCTTCTGATAGTCCCAACCCTGATCCCAGACTGGGTAAAGGTGATGTAAATGGAATATTGGAAGTAAGCACACCAGTGGGCCATCCACAAAACTGGAGTCCCATCATAGATACTCCGCTTTTCATCTGCAAAAGACAAAAACAAAATGAAACAACATTGTAACAGTAGAAGTTAGGGAAAATGTTTAGAATCTGAAATTATTTTTAAAATTCTGAAAAAATATTCTTTCACTTATCCTGATTAAAGGAAAACTAAATACAGTAGCAACAATGTTAAATTCCATGCTCTTTTTTGCTCCCCAAAGTAACTGCCTTTCAGATATACTATAACAGTAGTAAGTTAAAAAGTAATTAAAGAAGCCTTTGCCTTAGACCTAGACTAGAAGTTGGTAGTTCTGATGGAGTTTGGTGATAGCAATTCTGACTCTTTTCAGTTTCCAAACTGTGGCAAGGATAATACAAATATTCAACTGATTCCCTTTGAAAATCTTCAGGGGGCCAAAGATTAAATAAAGCAAATAAAAATGAGTTACAATTAGCAGTACTAACCTGAAGAGGTGATAAAGCAAATGCATTTAGGCCAACAGGATTCTGGGCAGAAGAGGGTCCAGGAAGAGGAGCAGGGGCAGGCGAAGGTGACTTAGACGGCGGCTGGGACTGAGGGGTCACCAAGGAAGCAGTTGGCGTACCGGCATGGGCAAGTGAAGCGTCATCACAGGGTGCTCTTGGCAAAAGACTAAACCACTGTTTATTCTTTTCAGTCAGCGTTTTTAACAACTGGTCGTTGGGGAGAGGACTGTAGAACTTCCCTGGACCACCTGAACCAGTGTTGAACAGATTATTAGAGTCTGTCTTTTCCACGCTGCTTTGTGTTGCTGTTGACTGAATACTGCCCAACGAATGTTTTCCACTGTTTTGATAAGACAGTGTGCACCCATTTGCACTACTATTTGGTTTGGGGGTCATTACATCTGTCTCAGGAGGCATCTTAGCTACTTCTAAAAGTTTGCTTAATTTTGAAAAAGAGCCAGGTTTCTGGAGAAATAGATTTGTGTTGTCTTTTTCTTTAGGATCTTCCTTTTGCTCACAATGATCTGGATTTGAACAATTTATTGTATCCTCAGAAGTCTCAAATATTTCTTCTTTGATCTGGATACTTTCGGCCTTTTTTAGTTTTTCTCTTTCTTTTGCAATTTCTTCTAGTCCTACAAAATTGAAAAGTATTATGAAGATCAGTGACTCGCAATCAAACCAATACTATATTTTATTACTATTTATCAAGTTATATGCATAAATATTTTAACAAACTTTTCTAGATTACTTAATACTCTCTGGTTTTTCCTTTTTTATAGACTAGACTTTTTTGCTCATTGAAAAACCAACGTGATTTTGTAATTAACCATTATAAAAAATTAAAATATAAAAAATATTAAAAGTCCTAACACACAGCAAGAACTATTATTCACATTTTTGTATAAATCCTTCCAGTACATACACATTTAAACCTATAAATTAAAAAAAGGAAATCCTATTATATACGTAATATTCTATCCTATATGTTTTACTGAATAATACTCTGTAAACATCCTGATATGTCAATAAATATATAACTACACCATAAATTTTAATGACTATAGAGCATTCAGTGGACTTGATCATAATTTAAACAACTATCTTCTACTGATGGCTATTAATAGGGCCCAGTTATTCACTATTATAAACAATGCTATAAATGATGAACGATCTCGTATCTGTATCTTTAGACTTAAAATTTTTTTTTCTGATTTACTTCCTTAGGATAAACTTCCAGAAAAAAACTTACTGAGTCCTAAGATATGTACTTTTCAGAGTTTTTGAAATACGTCGTCAAATTGCCCTCTAGAAAGTCTAATCAATACAAATTCACACCAGAAGTACACAAGAGCCTCTGTTTGCCTACACTCTCAACAAAATTGAATACTATCAATATTTTTTGTCTTTGCCAATATCTGGGAAGTGAAAATCTAAATTCTATTTTTTTCTTATCAGTAGTAAGGCTGAATATCTTTTCATAGCTTTATTAATATTTCTCCTTTGTGAACTTCTGGCTCATATTTTTGATCAATGTTTTAAAAATAATTTATAAGAACTCTTATAAAAATATAAATCCACTACTTTATTCAATTTGAGAAGTAATATAATTCAAGGTAAAATATTCAGTAATGAGAGGCTTAACGTTAACCCTTTCGGCTCTACTCCCTCAGTCCCTAGTTTTATTGTTCAGAGGTAACCAGGGTTAACCAATCACGTCAATACATCCTTCTGGAAATCTCATACGCATATATGTGACTATCATTTTGCATTATTACATAAATGGGATACTACTATTCCTTTTTCTGCAACTTAGAATAAAATCCAAACTCCTAAGCAAGGCCTACAACACTATACGATCTGGTTCCTGAAAACCTCTACAACCTCTGGCCACCCTTGTCCTTGCTAACCTTGCTCTTCCTTTCCCCCTTTTCTCAGCTTCTCAAACAAGCTAAGTTCTTTCCTTTCTTGGGGTCTTTGCACTTGCTGCTCCCTCTGCCTAGGATACTGTTTTGTTGACTGGCTCCTTACCCTTCACGTCTCAGATTAAGTGCTATTTCCTCACAGAGGTTTTCTCTGACCATCTTATGTCAAGTAACGTCTCCATCCCATTCACCTTAGACTATCATTCTACATATTTCCTTTGCAGAATTTACCATTATACACAACAGCTTTTTGTTTGTTTGTTTTTCTATTCCATCCCCCACTCACACACTAGAATGTAAATCAACAAGCTTTACTCAAAAGCAGAGCAGTGACTATCTTGCTTATTATTGGATCCCAAATGCCTAACATGGTGGCTGCTATAAAATAGAGGCTCAATAAATATTTCTTGAATGATAAAATAAAAGGATAAATTCAATATTTTTACTATATATCTTAGACAGCTTTCTATGGCAAAACATGTAACTGAACCTCACTCTTCAATCAGCTACATAATTTCTATTATATAGATACATCATAATTTATTTAAGCAATCAGTGATTAATGCTTGAAATAGCTTTCAAATGCTTCTCTTGAAATTAGTTTCTATCCCAAAATAAAATCCTATACCTCAGACATATGCTTCTGGCCAATATGGAGTAACAGGGACTAGATTTACCCTCCTGCATGAAACAACCAAAAAACAGACAAAATATATGACACAGTTTGTAAGAAACTGGACATCAGACAACAAAGACAGAAAACAAATGCAGTAAGCCCTGTGAGTGCCCCAGCTTATCGCCTTGCATAGTTTCCAGGCTATAGCACAGGGAGGAGGAATCCAGGCAGAACCTGGTCGACTCCTTGAGATGAGGAGAGAGACCAAAGTGGCTAGAGTGCTCAGGGGAGAGTACTAGCGAGGAGAGACTGTGTGGAGAGAGAACTCCAGAGATCTACAGAGGGACCCCTCGAGTATTCAGCTGAGTAACGATCTGTGCCTATGTGTGAGGAATCTACCTGAGACCAGGAAAGCACCACCTGAAAGGATTAGAGGTGACAGTGCCAGGTGCTCACACAGGCTGGGAATAGTACCTGTTCCTACCAACGAGGCTGGGCAAGCTCAGGTAGAGGACTCAGAAGGATCTGGCTTTAGTAGTTAGGGGATAATTAGCTCTAGACTGAGCACTGTTCCAGTCCCGCCTAACAAATTTTAAAAGCAAGACCAAAAGGATCAAACTTTTCCCAAGTAACTTAGCTGTTTCAGTTAAAAAAACCTCAAAAATATTTACAGGGATTCAAAAATATCCATCACTCAACAAGGTAAAATTCACAATGTTGGGGATCCAATTAAAAGTAGAAAGCGTGCAAAGATGCAGGAAAACATGACACCTAATCAGAAAAATCAAACAATGAAAACTGCCCCCAACTAAGAAGACAGTAGAATTAATAGGCAAGGACACTAAATTTGAAAAAATAATGGCTGAAAAACTTCCAAATTTGATGAAAACTATAAACCAAGATCCAAGAAACTCAACAACCTCCAAGCAAAAGAAACATGAAGACAACTATACCAAGACATATCAAAATCAAATTGCTCAAAACCAATGATAGAGGAAATCTTAAAAACAATCAGAAAAAAATCTTGTACCTCATAGGAGCTTTATGCATTTCTGCTCATTTGTCCTGAGAAGACCACCCTACTTCATCACCTCCAATCAGGCCCATGTGAAAATAGTTACAAATATTCTCTTCATATACCCATGCTTACAAATTTCCTTAACTTAATATAAGTTATTGGCTACTAAGGAAGTACTAGTATTTGTCTTTGATTTATTTTGAGAACTATTATCTCAAAAACCATTGTCACATATCCAAAAACAAATAGATTAACCAACCAATCAACCAATTCTTATTGATTTGAGACCCACAGATAACTTTCCATTTGTATCCAATCAAGTAGACTGAGCTGATGATACATTTTAATAGCCTATTCATGGTTGTCTTTAACTTTTATATTCAAATTGCTTAATTATAAACAGCTAAACCTCTAACTAAAATGTAAATATTATTTAAAAAAATTTGAAAATGTATATAGGATGTTTAGGATAAAGAGATTCTTTCATTTTAAATAGTTTTGTGTCCTATTTCACATAGTCCCCTGTTCTTTGCAGCCCTTACTTCTTTGACGTGTGTCACTGAGTATTAATAAACATCCTCAAAACAGACTAAACAGGAGACAAGTAAGAGATGAAAGAGGGAGTGCTCATCACCTGATTAGCTTTCCAGCTAGAATGGCAAGTGCATAATGACAAACAAAATACCATTTCCCAATTAAAACAAATCCTAACAATAGCAAGGTTGATATTAGAAAGAGACTACATCTTCCTGAGTTTTATCAGAATCACTCTGAACCCTCTCAGTTCACCTAACAGTTGTCACTGGACCCTAGGGGTCCACCACTCCCAGTTTAAGGGAAAATTTTTTTCCTTTGGCTCTCCTTAGTTGGGCTGAAGCAGGCTAAGACTTTCAAATAGATTTTACTAAACTCCAAGTGAAACACAGAGTAAGAACGCAAGAAAGGTAAAAACACTGGCATTTAGAGTACAGGTCTCTGTTCAGTGGCTTCCTCCCAGGGCTCAAAGGCCCTTACCCATTCAGTATAGCGTAACTTCAGGAGTAATTTGATGGCACCTCCACGGTCTCCATGTCAACAGTGCTACCACAACCCAGCTCCTAGGAGACATCTTGCTATTACTGTGGAGAAGACTAAAGGGAGAGATTCTTATCATGTCCATGATAAGATGGACAAGTCTTACCGTATCCATCTAGGATTGTTTCTTCCCAGTCTGATCCAGGAATTTTAAAAAAGATGAGTGATACCATAATACCTTCACCCTTCAGGTAAGATTCCCCCACATATCCATAACGGGAATTACATTTTATACTTATAGACCTAATGCTGTAACCATACCTTAATGCAAAATGAAAGTAACATTCACATCACAGCTTATACATATGATTAACAACAAACTTGTTTGTTTTCCTTATAATATTGAATAAATTATCTACAATCTAATATACCCCAAATCGTTAAAACAAAACAAAAGATAGTGAATTGAATGAGAAAAAATTCTTGGTTTTAGCTGAGTAGCCATGGGGGCTTTCTTCCTTCCCACTTTCCCGAGGGCCTGCAG
The DNA here is from genome assembly GCF_037783145.1 of Equus przewalskii. Taxonomy (NCBI): domain Eukaryota; kingdom Metazoa; phylum Chordata; class Mammalia; order Perissodactyla; family Equidae; genus Equus; species Equus przewalskii. The sequence continues at coordinate 39,615,478 of NC_091847.1, forward strand.
GATAGCAGGGACTTTAGCCAGCTAATGTCAACACTGTTCTCAGGGCCCTCGGTACGGAGACTTTGACTCTTGGTGTGCATACCCCCAGCACTGTTCCTAGACCTGAAGCTTCCCTGATATGTTTACTGTCACTCAGAGAAACTAAGAGCTTTCTACCCTTTCTCACACAAACCCATAAATATACAGAAAGGTGCAGGGTATAGTGTTTTGTCTCTTGAAGTGTTCTTGTCACACATCCTAGTCCTGCGGAACCAGTATGGGAACTGAGAGATTCTATGTATTGTTACTTCTCTGCTTTTAAGTTGCCTTCACTAATCCACTTTGCTGCTATTAGCACTATGTGTGTCATTGGTGGTTTTTGTGACCACGTATCTTGTACAACAGTTGGTATCCAACAAAGTCCTGATATCATGGATTTCTGGAATGGAAGTACCCAGGTGTGGAAGAATTTCTCCTTGGGGTCAGTGGTAATTCACTTGGTAGAGTTACAACGGTCTCAGAAGCGATGCCCAAGGATGGTAGACGTTCTAAAGTGGTACACTAAAGAGGGTGACTATTGGTTAAAAAGTGGCTTGAAATTTAATTCTGTCCCCCCTCCTTACCAGTTTAGAGATTTCCATGAGTCCTAAGGTGAAGGGTAAACTACAAAGAGTGATGGCAGCCCCTTTACAGGGGAAAGTAGGGCAAACTCCCACTATCCCTCTATTAAAACATATGAAGCAACTGGCCCCTATGGAAATGAAGCCAGTTATTGTGAGGACTGCTCTATAGGACACCAGCAGAAAGGAATCCAGCAGTATACAGAATCAGAGCTGGGTTCTCAACAGATCCACTACCATAAGTTCTTGGAAAGATCCTTAGAGGCTTGGCTTGCTTATTTGCATGATGAGGGGACCACAGAGGTATTAAATGAAGCTGAGTAGGGGGAAGCACATGTCTCTGTTACAGAATGAGCAGTCTGGGTTGACTAATAATGCTGGGACAGCTGTTGCCACCCCATTTCCAAACTGGATGCTTGGTAGCATTGGTAAAACATATCCCCATTGGGGTAATTTTCTTGAGACTCTTGAATGTGAACTGGACTAGATCTACAGGGGATGTAGCTGCTGAGATGCTGGCTGTGTTAGCATGATTGTAAGAAAACCCAGGGCTTGAGAGGGGAAGGCCTGACAACATGCCCTTGGTGCAGAGAATGTTGGAAGATTGAATCAGAACAGGTGCACCTAAGGGGACAATGGCTTTGACTTTACTCCTTCATCTTGGAGGCACTGTTAGAAATCGAATAGTTCTTTTAGGTCATACAAGCCCCATCTCAGAGGGGGAAATGAAAAGAGAGAGTCTAATAAGTGGCAGAGGTTTCTGCACAAAATTAAAAGAAAAAAGGAACAAAGGAAGGATAAAGATAGACAGGCTAGACTACTGCAGAGGCTCTGTCCCAACAATAAATGTGATATTGCTCATTTACAGAAGGATTGACAAGACAGAGATGATGTTCGCATAATTCTAGAGTGTGGGAGTGTGGTTCTATTCAAAAACTTAAAAGACCCACTGAGACTGTAGAATAGAGATCTGTGAGATGAGACACAGAATATCAAATGATTCATAGACTTGAAGAGTGGTCAAGGAGAGGGTGAGTCACCAGATTAGGTGGAGAAGGTCCCTGGGGAGGAATCTCCTTCAGCGATCCCCCAAACTCTCTGGTAAGATCGTACAGCTTCTAGACTCTTTAGAAAAGGACTCGGAGAATAGAACGGAGGGACTTACCCTATATCATTTTGACTCTTTTGAAATGGGACCACGGGTGGGAATACTCACAGTCATCAGCTCTACTTTATGAGTCTGATTCAAGTCCTGGACCAAGGCTTCTTTGTTCTCTGATCTGGGCTCTTTCAAACTTAAGGAAGACTATGGCTGGGCTCAGTCCCCAGGTCCCCCTCCAAGGGATCACTAACCATACTCCTCAGTTCATTGTGCTGGAAAGAAGAGCCTCAAACATTTATGGGCTTGCTAGAAACGAGAGACCAAGTATCTTTTGTTGCAGAATGCAAAAGAGCATCGGCAAACAAGTTCCTCTATTGGGGTTGGTATTTGGTGTTACCTATGGTTGAAAGACCAGAATCACAATCACTGCAAAGGCTTTTGGACCTTTAGTCTGAACTCCAGTAGTTCCTTTATCAGATTGCATACTGGCATGGAAACCCTGGGGTATTTAAGTCCTGCACAAGCATGTCCACGTATCAGCTAGACATATATTGTGACCTCTACTGGTAGCTTCCATAACTGTTGGCCAGGTATGTTGCCAAAACTCATCTGTATTTACAAGGCCTGCCTAGGTTGTGTAACAGTGTTGCATACCTGGAGGAGAAAGAGATTGTGTTTCATAAACGAGAATAGATTCAGGTAGGGGTACTGAGCAAAACCATTTCACAATTTAACACCCCTGTTTGATACTAGCCCTGCAAGTGCCTATGACTGAAGTCTCTCGCAAAGAGACTGTGATGGCATTTGTTAGCTTTTGAGTATCTGATTTCTGCTAGTCACTGAATGGTATACACCTTTTCTGGATATGGAATTACTGTGCCTCTTGCATGTGCAGACAATATACATACTATTAGGACTGAAACATATTTGTCATATATCAGGGTTTCCAGAAATGACACAATCAAACAATTGGAATTCCTTTCATAGCTGCTGCCAATCAACAACGGGCTTGCCAACACGGTACTGGGTGACTGATCCATGCTCCTTCTTATCCATAGGTAGTATAGGATGCTGGAATAGCATTCTAAAAGATAGCTACACCAACCCCTTCAACAATGACCTCTCTAAGACTGTCTGGTCTGGCTGCCCTCTACTGTTTATACTTTGAACACTGCTTATCCCTCAGAAAGGTCTCTCTATTTTGTTAAAGTTCCTTGGTATCCTAGAGTGGAAGAGCAGAAATGAAGAATCTGCTTAGTATGCTGGGATTCTGAGTTTTTATACCTCAATATTCCTCTCCTTTTTTGGTACCTATCATGATTTTAACAGGTGGCTGGGAGGTTTGTGTTGTTCATATTACAGACGACTGGATAGACACAAATGTCCACATACTCCTGCTTTCCAGATGACACTTGCAAGCTACACCCTCAAGAGGAGCAATTTGGATTCTCTGTTTACTCCAAACAGTTCTAAACTTCTCTTGTACAGTCACTCTACCTGTGGGAGATTTTGCTGCAGTCCTTATACCATACAGTGTATTCCACCTGGAAGACATCTTTGGTGGGAAAATGATAACTTTCGGTTTCATGTGGAACTTATTGTTCCAGAAAAAAAGGAGAGACTGTATGGATCACCTCTGAAGATAATGATGGATTTTGCTTGGGTATGAACATCCTAATCACAGAAGGTGAGAGGGTAGTTGGAGTGTGAATAATTCTGTTTCTTACAGATATGAACAAACTGTACTGAAAAACCCTCTGCAGCTATCCCACACAATGACATTCACTTCAAACCTATCACGATTTTGGATTTGTCATCCTCAACCTACTTAACTGTGGGGGACCTTTGGAGGCACCTCCCAGACAACAGCATAGGAATCACTCCTCCTTATTCAGGGTCCTCATTTGCCCTGGCCATCTGTAATCCTGTCCTTCGTGGTTCTTCTGTGTAAAACTCTGTCTCCTCAGGGCACAGTGACACTCTTCTCCTGACATCTCAGCTCCCACTGATCCATTTCCCACATCAGGGGCACTGTTTTCCATTCAGACATGCAGTTGAATCTAACTAACAGCACACTGGCAGTGTGCTAACCCTGGGGAAGCATAAACACCATGTGGATACAAAATGTAGCATTGAACCAGACTGGTTAACACTCTCTGTGATCCAATGGAGCTTGTTTTCTTATGTGAAAGGCAGGATATTCCTGCCTCCTACTTGGACAGAACACTGTCTACACCCTTTGGGAATAATTATGAGACCTTTTATAAAGACTCAAACTGGATGGTTAGTTCAGTTGTTTAGAGCATGGTGCTAACAGAAATTCAAAATCTAAAAGGCACTGGAGACTTTCCCAGCTGTGGTCTCCAGTGCCAGCATCAGAGCCTACCTGCAGGTATCAGGGACACAGGCTTTCATTACTGTGCACAACAGCTCTTTCCTTGAACAGGTACCTATGAAGCTGAGAGTATGACCCACAATCAGCTGTCTTGGGGGACAATGCTCCTATCACTGAACAAATTAGCACTGATTCCCTGACTTGAATAATATTATATAAATGCACAGCTTTGGACTATTTGTTGGATAGTCCAGGGGATGGCTCAGGGGAGCTCTGTATCTCCTAATGTTGCGGTATATTACTTGTTTTGGAATTTCTCTGGCTATCGGATGTCGCCTTCAGAAGGCAGCATTTGAAATCCAATTGATAACCATTCGAGATGGGAAGGTATACATGTAGTGAGCCACCAAAGGTACAGGGTAGATGAAGGGGAAAAAACACGTAGTTTTAGCTAACTGGCTACAGGGGCTCTCCTCCTTCCCTCTTTCCTGAGCCCCATCAACAAACCAGCTTAGTCACTGAGCTGGTTTGCAGAGGGACAGCAGGGCCCATAGCTGATGTTGGCACTGTTCCCAGGGCCCTCAGTGTGTGGACCTTGGCCCTTTGTATTTACACTCCCTAGTGCTGTTCCCAGGTTCAGAGGTCCTTTGATATATATGCTATTGCTTAGAGAAACAAAGAGTTTTCAACCTCCTCTTGGACTAACCTAAAAATGTAGAGTAGTATGAAGGCAGGCGTCTCTCTTGGAGTGCTCTTGTTGCTTGTCCAGTCTCCATCCGGATGAGGCACATCCCTGTGGAACCACCATGGGGACTTAGGAGAGACTGTGTGCCTTGTTCTTTCTCCTCTTGAGTTACCATGTCTGATAAACTTAGTTGTCATAAGCACTGTGTGTTTCGCTCATGCTGTGGGTTACCTTGCATCTTCCACAACATGAATTTAATTAATATTTTTCTTTGGAGATAATCTAAGATCTGATGTCTTCTCCATGTAAAATTACTGATTATAATAATATTACAGGGATTTTTAAAAAACCTGTGCATTTAAGCTTTTAATTAATTTGTTAAATCTAACTTTATTTATTTATTTTATTTTATTTTTTTTAAAGATTTTATTTTTTCCTTTTTCTCCCCAAAGCCCCCCGGTACATAGTTGTGTATTCTTCGTTGTGGGTTCCTCTAGTTGTGGCATGTGGGACGCTGCCTCAGCGTGGTCTGATGAGCAGTGCCATGTCCGCGCCCAGGATTCGAACCGACGAAACACTGGGCCGCCTGCAGCGGAGCGCGCGAACTTAACCACTCGGCCACGGGGCCAGCCCCTAAATCTAACTTTATTAAGAAGAGATTGTGCTTTGAGACCTTTTAAAAAGTGATAAATGAGAGGAATAGAATACTGCATATCACAAATACCGTATTAACTTTCATTATTCATTTATTTCATGGTAGTTTCTACCATTTGGTACTTATTCATCCTTATCAGCCTTGCCTCTGAGATACAGGACTTGTCTATATTATACCTGTATAAGCTCTTATTCTTTGTCTTCATATATGCTATATTTTTTCAATCAGATTATGAGCTCTTTGTGGATAGAGACAGGTTAATTGATTCTTTTGAATCCAAACTGTGCTTAGTACAAGGCACAATATAGGTGCATATTAAATACTTGATGATTAAAATCATGATTTTTTTTCTATTTTAATTAGCCGTAAGATAAAGAGAAGGAATCTACACCTGTTATTTATTTGATAACTTCTATCCCACTTAGAAGAATATAGCAACTGCACATTCATCAATGAATTAATAAAAAATTTATGAGAAAATAAGCTTTAGGTGAAAAATTATTCCTACTTTCCCCCTATACTAAGAAAGGACTACAAATAACAGTATAAAGTACAATTAATATTTATGTATCACATTGTAGCTCTTTTAGATCCACCATTTGACATGATCCTTATAACAACCAAAGAATTTATATAGAGCCTATTAAAATTCTGTTGTAGAGGGGGCTGGCCCTGTGGCCAAGTGGTTAAGCACGCTCCGCTGCAGGCGGCCCAGTGTTTCGTTGGTTCGAATCCTGGGCGCGGACATGGCACTGCTCATCAAACCACGCTGAGGCAGCGTCCCACATGCCACAACTAGAAGGACCCACAACGAAGAATATACAACTATGTACTGGGGGGCTTTGAGGAGAAAAAGGAAAAAAATAAAATCTTAAAAAAAAAAAAATTCTGTTGTAGAGAGGGAAATCAGGGTCCAGAGAGGTTAAGTGGTAGGGCCTGAATGGAAACCAAGGTCTAATAGCTACAAATTCAATCAGAGAGACCCAAAATTAAAAAAAGTCCCCTGTAAGCTACTCTTATAAAACAGCATGGTGCTGGCAAAAAAACAGACACACAAATCAATGGATCAGAACTGAAAGCCCTCAAATAAAACCCCACATCTAAGGACAGCTAATCTTCAACAAAGGAGCCAAGAACATACAATGGAGAAAGGAAAGTCTCTTCAGTAAATGGTGCCGAGAACACTTGACAGCTGCATGCAAAAGAGTGAAAGTAGATCATTATCTTGAACCATACACAAAAATTAACTCCAAATGGATTCAAGATTTGAATGTAAGAAGTGAAACCATAAAGATCCTAGAAGAATATACAGGCAGTACACTCTTTGACATTGGTCTTAGCCATATCTTTTTGAATACCATGTCTACTTGGGTAACGGAAACAAAAGAAAAAGTTAACAAATGGGACTACATCAGACTAAAAAACTTCTACAAAGCAAAAGAAACCATCAACAAAATGGAAAGACAACTCACCAACTGGAAAAACATATTTGCAAATCATTTATCAGACAAGGGGTTGATATCCAAAGTATACAAAGAACTCACATAACTCAACAACAACAACAAAAACAAACAACCCTATCAAAAAATGGGCAGAGGATATGAACAGACATTTTTCAAAGGAAGATATACAGATGGCCAACAGGCACATGAAAAGATGCTCAACATCACTAATCATTAGGGAAATGCAAATCAAAACTACAATGAGATATTACCTTACACCAACCAGAATGGCTATAATTACCAAGACCAAAACCAACAAATATTGGAGAGTGTGTGGAGGAAAGGAAACCCTTATACACTGCTGGTAGGAATGCAAACTGGTGCACCCACTATGGAAAACAGTATGCAGATTCCTCAAAAAACTAAAAATAGAACTACTATATGACCCAGCTTTCCTACTACTGGGTATCCATCCAAACAACTTGAAATCAACAATCCAAAGTAACATATGTACCCCTACCTTCACTGCAGCACTGTTCACAATAGCCAAGACATGGAAACAATCCATGTGCCCATCGACTGATGACTGGATAAAGAATATGTGGCATATATATATATCCAATGGAATGCTACCCAGCCATAAAAGACAAATTCATCCCATTTACAGTAACATGGCTAGACCTGGAGGGTATTACGCTAAGTGAAATAAGCCAGGCTGAGAAAGAAAAACACCATACGATTTCACTTATATGTGAAATATAAATAAACACATGGACAAAGAAAATAGTTCAGTGGTTTCCAGGGAAAGGGGTATGGAAGGTGGGCATAGGGGGTGAAGGGGAGCACTTCTGTGGTGACAGACAAGAAATAACGTACAACTGAAATTTCACAATGATGTCAACTACTATGAACCTCAATTAAAAAAAAGATGTTTAATTAATTATTTAATTATTTAAATTACAAAGACATTTGATTAATTATAAATACAATTATTATTTACTTTCTTAATTAAAGTATTTTCAGTTTGCCTGTGGTAATGTAAAGTACTATGCTTAACATTAGGGAGAATACAATGTTGTACAAAGAAGGATGTTTAAATTTAAGTAATATAAATAAATAGTACGTATATCAAAGTGCCAAGATAACGGCATAATTATTTGGTTTTCTAGGTGTTCACACATAGTAAAAATTAGTTCCACTTAAATAAGCTGGGGAAGTTTATAAAAGGGCTAAGATTTGAGCTGGGTCAAGAAAGAAGGATGAAATTTAGATGGTTGAAGAGAAATCAAATTAGCATTATATTGAATAGAATTTGGCAAGGCACAGTATGCAAAGACACAGAGGGAGGAATGTACATGTGCTGAGCAACAGTGAGTGGACTGGTTTATGTAAATTCATATTGGAGAACAGCATAAAGATTTTGAGGTTGGATTTATAGAGGGCCTTGAATGCCAGGATACATTCAGATTTATTACATCATCTTATAGGTAACACAGAGTCAATCAAGGTTTTGGAGTAGAGACATGATACAACGACAAAATGTAATAGAAGGAGGGGATTGTATATGGAGAAGTCGAGGAGAGGTGTAATAATCCAGGTATGTATTGATAACGAACTGAATTCAGTAGTTTTGCAGAGATTGACTTCACACATTTTGAAGGAAAAGTTGATGTGCTAGATAACTTCAATTTTACACGCCCAGGTGACTGAGAATGATGTGGCCCTCAATCAAATTGAAGAATATTTAAGTGGTCTGGGGTAGGGCTCAGGTATTTTTTTTTTAATCTTCTCAGGCAATTCTCATTACAGCTCAGGCAAAGCCACTTGCCTGGACATTTCTCTATTTGCTCTTAAGCTATACCATGCAGCCGCACCCTCAAGTGACTCACAATTTTGTCATTTTAAATTAGATTTCTGTACTAACACTTTAATTTCATTTCCAACAAACTCCTTGTCTTGACTCCTCTGATTCAGCTTAAAACATCATAATTTTTCCACTGAGGATTCATTCATCAAATTTATCTCTGATTCCACTTTTCTTACATTATATTCAATAATTTCCTATAGCAATTCCACCTTCAAGATCTCTGTCTTCACATTCTCCCTGTTTCACCTGAGTTTAGGGTCCCCCTACTTTTTATCCAGGCTACTGAAATGGTCTCACAACTGACTTCTCCACCCCTTTTTATTCCAATTCAATGTGTACTTCACTCCCAGATTATTTATTTTAGCGCAGTTTCCCTGCCTAAATTAATCTCTGCCCTCAAGAGCTCACAGTCCAGTGGTAGAGAGAGCCATGTATACCAAAAATTATGATAAAATACTAAGTAGGGTATATAACATTTTCCTGTTTTGAGCCCTTTAGGAATTCTGTATTTATACCATTGATGGCTCTGACTTTACTCTCTAATTTGCAAAGTCCTAATATTTCTTAGAGTCGCCTCTGGGGCCGGCCACCCCTGGATTAGAAAGCAAGTATACAGGATAGAAGGCTATCTGGAAAGGCTACAAGTTCCCCAAATACATCAATCAGAACAATTCTGTTTTTCTTAGACATTGGGGTTCTGCATACGATTTTTTATTTAAATAATTTATTTAAGCTAAAAAAATTGGTTTTCACCCATTTCTCTTGTCCCCTGCCCCCTGCCTCTGGCAACCACCAGTCTGTTCTCTGTATCTATGAGGTTGTTTTTTTTGCTTTCATTTTTGTTTTTTTTTGATTCCACAGATAAGAGAGATCATACAACATATGTCTTTCCCTGTCTGACTCATCTCGCTTAGCATAATGCCCTCAAGGTCATCCATGTTGTTGCATATGGTAGGATTTCACTCTTTTTTATGGCTGAATAATATTCCTGTGTGTGTGTGTGTGTGTGTGTGTGTGTGTGAATAACACATTTACTTTATCCATTTATCCATCAATGGACACTTAGGTTGTTTCTTTGCTATTGTAAATAATACTACAATGAACACAGGGGTGCACATATCTTTGGAGTTAGTGTTTTTGTTTTCTTCAGATAAAAACCCAGAAGCAGAATTGCTGGATCATATGGTAGTTCTCTTTTTTAAATTTTGAGGAACCTCCATACTGTTTTCCATAGTGGCTGCACCAATTTACATTCCCACCAACAGTGCACAATGCTTCCCTTTTCTCCACATCCTCACCCACACTTATCTCTTGTCTTTTAGTAAGAGCCATTCTAACAGGTGTGAGGTGATATTCCATTGTGGTTTTGATTTGCATTTCCCTGTTGATTAGTGATGCTGAGCATCTTTGCATAAGGCTGTTGACCATCTGCATGTCTTCTTTGGAAAAATGTCTTTTCAGGTCCTCTGCCCAGTTTTTAATCAGATTGTTTAGTTTTTTGCTATTGAACCGTATGAGTTCTTTATATGTTTTGGATATTAGCCCCTTATCAGACATATGATTTACAAATATTTTCTCCCATTCAGTAGATTGCCTTTTCATTCTGTTGATGGTTTCCTTTGCTGTGCAGCAGCTTTTTAGTATGATGTAGTCTCACTTATTTATTATGTTTAAATTTATTTATTTTCTCCATGCTTAAAAATATTTTTATTTTAAAATATTTTAAGTAAACAGTTAAAAAAAGAAACCACTACACTATCCTATTAAATCAACATGCTGACCCATCTACATCAATTTTTAAAAAGAAATAAAAGAAAACTGAAGGCTTCATGTACCCCTCATGATTGCAGCGGCAACTCCCGCCCTGGGGAGGCAGAGCACGACTTCCACACATCATTCCAATACGTGATTTTATACTTACTTCATATAATTTGAATCTACAGCAAATCTGTTATTGTGCAAAACAATAACAACACCGTTTACTATATGCCGACAACGCGTACATGCCAGCCACTATTCTAAGCAGTTTACATGTGTTATTTCATTAACAGCTTCCCTTGCCCTGCCACACATAATTTTTATTTAAAAAAAGGGTGGTTCCACCACTAACAACAAAAAGCTTGAAAAAACTGCTTTATATAATTTCTAGACATCTAAGAGATTAATCAATCCCCTGTCTCCACTGGACTGTTAAACTTCTACGTGGCATAGATTATGTTTTATCTATCGTTGATCTCCTGCAGTGCCTAGAAATGCCTGGCACATAGTAGACATTCAAAAAAATGTGTTGAAAGAAGTTTTTGTCTCTACGTAGGCAAGAGCTAAACCGTGAAGCCTGTAAGCACTTTTGGCCCCATCAGAACTTAAACATTTAGAAATGCCCAGACATAGAGTTCTGAAAAGTTAAATTCAAGATGGTTTATTGAGCACACAAATGCGCTATGTAGTGTGCTAGTTAATGTAACAGAAATGGAGTCAGCAAAAGAGTAGTTTAAAGGGAGAATATCTAGGATTGTATGGGAACACAAAACTCAAGAAAGGAAGAAGTTCAATGGGAAAGGAGGTGATCACAAATTTCAAACATGAACAAGATTTCAAGATGAATGTGGATTATGACAAGGATCTTAGATTTAAACAAGTTACATCCAGGGATATTGTCAGAATGGATGCTTGTTGCAAAGGTTAAAGTTTGCTGGAAACTTTGAGAATGGGAAGGAAGAGAAATGGAGCAGCAGCTATAAAGGATAATAGAGGTGAAGATTTTGTCTGCTAGATAAGAAAAAGAATAGTTTATGTTTGATGTTAGAAAGAGCAGCAGAAGAAAAGTCATGTTCAGGGAAGGAATATTTATCAGTGAAAGGGGCATTATGAGTTCAAAAGGAATGGGAATCAAGGGTTTACAATGTTTATCCATGAAGCAAATCTGATTCTAGAAGCACAAAAATATATTGAAGGAGTAACAGGGTTTTTAAAAATATGGTTTCTTTTACTACTTTGTAATAGATTAATAGTTCCTACCTTCACCACTCTCCATGCCTTCTACAAAAATCCCCCCACATTGAGGAAGGATCCAGTACCGGCGTCTGTAACGATCCTGGCCAAACATCATCGAACGCAAAGAGTGAGAAGCGTCAAAGAGCTTCCTTCTGTACTGACTCTGTTGCTGTTAAAAAATGATGCATATAATTAAGCTATGGGTGTTAAGTGCTTTAAAAATTAATATATAAGTGACTTTACACTTACTATGACTTTAGAGCAGATAGATTTTACTACTGGGAAAAGATAGCAAAAGAGCTAAATAGTAACATGCCTGACTTCAATTTCAGTAATATTTATAAAGATAGAAATTACTTTGTGGGTAAATGGAATTATTTTTGTTGTCATGGATTAAAAATATAAGTTTATCCTATCTGATATCTTATAGTAAAGCATGTCTTATACTTGACAATAAACAATGTGATTAGGTATTTTATTGAGCCAAAGCACATTGGCTCAATTCTATTCGTTACAGTGTATAACAAATAATACTTGTATATGTAATTGGTCATACCTGTATATCTCTATTCTTATTCTGATGCTGTATATAATCATATATGCACCATATAACTGAATTTTGGGATAAATCTCTGATGACTCTAACATTGATATAATATATGGGTATCTGATAATACTTTTAAAAACTCATTTTAACAAGAAGTTCATCTAAAACTTCACTAATGCTTCTCAAATGCAATTTTTAATGAGAAGTACATAAACATGTACAGTTTGTAAATCCAATGCAAATAAAATTCACAAATATACTAATTTAAAATAAAACATAAGATGCCGAAACTATCACCATAAAATTCAACTGAATTTTAAAAGTAATTAATTCCAAGAAATAAAACTATGCATTTATCAATATTTTGTATTTAAATGAAGAGCTGAAGAATACAGGTGAGGATTAAGTTTAGTTCCATGTTTTAAGAGGCAGGCTTTTAACTTTGGCATTAAATTTTTAAGGTTTAATTGTGAGAATGTTTCTAGAGCTCCTCATTTTAATTACTTACAAAAAGTTTGCTTTTATTTAGCAGCCACAAAAATTAACACCATACAAGGTGGATTTTTAAAACACTGCAAAAAAGATGTAAACTGTAATCTGAAAAGTGCTTACTTTACTCAGTTTTTCAATCTGTTTTTCTAGCTCTTCAACACTTGCTGCTTGGTCACCTTCATCCTATACATAACAAAATACAGTATCATTTACCTGTTTTTAAGATTTATTTATCCAACCAATCAACAAATATTTAATGAAAGCCTCCTATATGCAAAGTACTAGGAGAGGCACTACGGGAACAAAAAAGACTCAGTTCTTGCTCTCCATAAGCTAATAATCTGCTAGGGAGACACATAAAACATTACAGTGAAAAAAAAAATAGTAGGAAGCTATAAGGACCTCAAGAGAAGGAGAGAGTTAAGAGTTGTGGAGTTCAGAGGAGGGTGAGATTACTTCTGATGGGAATCTCTACCAAGAGAGGCTACGTGGAAGAAGCTGTGTTTTAATTAGCTACCAAAGAATGGTTAGGAATTGATCAATCAGAGAAAAGAAGGAACGGCATTCCAGAAAGAGTGTGACGGATCTTGACATGAGAAGTACATGAAGAGGTGAGGTGAGAGATGAGCTTAGGATTAAATTGTCTAGAGCTGTAAATGCTTAGCAATGGACAATATGATTCTTTGAGGGAGGTTAAACATCAGAACTATGCCTTACAACAATTAATATGGCAATAGTTATAAGATGGCCTGGAGCCGGGAAATGACTAGAATTGGCAAATCTAGTTAGCAGATTGCTGCAATAATTCAAGAGGGAAGGAAAATGTGGGTCTTACAGGGTAAAAGAAATAGAAATAGAGAAAAGCAAATATATATAGGAGGTATTACATAGTTAGAATTGTTAAATCCTGGCGAGTCATGGATATGAGGCAGAGGGATGAGAGAGATGAAGGAAGAAGTAAATTATGAGGTTAAGTGTTTAAATCTGGGAAACTGCAAAAATATTGGTACCATTAACTGAAAGAGTCATTTTTAGAGCAAAGAAGATGTTATATTTTTAACACACTGAACTTCTAGAAGAAAAATAATCCCTACTGTATATTAGTACTGATGTCATAAATGGAAATTTCACATGTGATTTTATGAAATTTTTCATTCTAGAAAATGAATATAAGAAAACCACCCCAAAATTACATGTTTTGAGGGAAAGCATGAAGTAATAGAAGGGAGACGTGTTTCTTTGAATCTCAGTGGTACTACTTTGTATGGGACAATTACTTAACTTTTCTAAGACTGTTTCCTTATCTGTAAATTGGTGATAACATTATCCGTAACATAGGATTTTTGTGAGAACGAATAAGAACAGATCTGAAAGCAACTAGTCGAGTTTCTGGCACATAATATGTAAATATGGTCACTTTCCTTCTTTCTGAAAATTGTACTTTAATGAGAAGATGCAGGTACATCTTTTAAAACAAGAGCTTGTTTATGATGTTCACTTTCTACAGGCACTTTTAAAAAGCCACACTGCCACCAATCACTCATGAACAGATATTTCTAGACCAGTATGGTTATCTCCTCAATAAAAGGAAGAGAAAGGAGAACCTCAATAGTTTCATCATTATCTATAATTTATCCACTCCTTATCCAAATTTATGGAAACAACTTACAAAGGCATTTAGGTATATTATTTGTTCTAATAGTAACATGATTCCTACTTAGGATTAAAAGAAACCTTAGAAGAGAACAGGTTCAAAGACCCTTAAATCTTGACTCTCAAATAGATATTTATATACCTATATGATTCTAATGTGATCTTTTGACCAGTAGGACAAATGTTTGATAATTTGCTTATGTAAAAATACAATTCAATCAACAAATATTTGAAATAAGATATCAAAGTAGCTATGTATCAACCAAATTAAATAACTGCCATTTTAAGACTCTTCCTATGATGAAAAAGAAGTAAAATGTCTACTAAAGTTTTCTTTAAAAGCGTTTTGACTAGCAGTCTTATAATTTTAAGAGGTATGAAGTAACTTGAAAGACCAGAGAGAAAGACAGCAACAACAAAACACAGAACACAGGGTCTATCCCTGCCATGGTTCTCCGGGGTTTCCCAACCAAAAAAGGCGGCCATCTATGTCCCTATATGTTGGAGTCTAATTGTCCATATAACCTCCTACATGCCAACTTCTGAGGTTAAAGTTTACATGGATTCCAAGACAAATCTAAGTATTAGGGAAAGACTCACAGGTTGAAGGAATGAAGAGTGAGGAGAAGAGGAAATCATCTTTGAGACCAAGGGCTATGACTTGGTCAAGGGTAGTATCTTCTAATTGAAAGAGAGCACATGGGTCTCAATGGAAAGGCTTCCTGCAATTAATTCTTTAAGGATAACAACTACTGCCATTCTACCTATACTTTAATCAAGAGGCCAAAGCTATTTTTGGAGGAATAATGTGCCTATCTTACCATCAGTTTCATTAAATAGTTAAAATTTTATTTTATTAGGAAATTGATAAGTGGCTACCAGTTCTTCATTATAAAGAATAACTCTCAGATCATTGAAAGGAAATGCTAATTTGGCTACTTAGGTCCTAAAATATTTATTATTTTTTAAAGTTTTTAAACTGCTTTCTCACATTAGTAACAAGATATACATTTGCCAGGATTTTGATAAGTAAAACCCTACAATCTAATTAACTATAATTCAACACATAAAAAAATACTACTTTAAATAATATATCTGGTCTAAGAAATACTAATAATGATTTTTAAATCATTAATAATGATTTTTACTAGTTTTTATCTCCCTTAAAGAAAAAAAGTATGGTTTGTTAATTCTCCATGTGAAAAAAAAACAGGGGAAACAAGTAATTTCTGTAAATAAATTCTAATTTAGTGGGATAACTGTCCAGTAGAATACACTGAAATCCCAATATGAGGTTGTCAAATTTATGAAAGTTAACACTTTAAAACAATTTATCTTAAGTGCTGAAAAGGGATGCTAATTCCATGAAAAGGTGATTAATACCGACCAGAAAAGTTTAATTCTTGCTATGGAAACAGCTCTACTTGCCCAAGAAGCAGACTGGTTATAAATGATATCTTTTGTTTGAGTAATTACAATTCTGGTACCCAAATTATACACCCTTCACATTATTTGTCACAGCATGAAAGTATATGATCAAGTGATTTTAAAAGTACAACATTATGAAATAATTTCTGCAAGGAATCTCAAGGTAGTCTCCTTTTCGGATTGGTACTCATAAAAGAAATAAAGCTCATTCTAGTGATTTTTATCATCCGATTTAAAATATAATATTGAGGGGAATTTATGAAAGCATTTTGCATTTATGTCCTTTTTACTTAAGAGAATTGTGTAGCACATGATCTTATAAGTTTCCTCTACATTATTATCCAGATTCAGCCAAAAAATTGATTTAGATATCATTGGTCTTGATTGGATATTATTTTCACATATTCCATCAGTAAATTCACCCCCCCTAAGCCTTCTTTATTTCTCCAGCAATACTGAGTTGATGTAAGAAAGGAAAAGAATTCTTTCTAGACTTCCTTAACTAAATACTCCTGGCATTGAGGGTAGAAGGTATGGTTGGCTGTATATTGTTTTGTGAGAGCCATTCTGTAGCCCGATCAATACTTCTAGCATTCTTTTCTGGTAAAAGGTGAACTTCAATCTTTATCTCCCCTTTATACATGGGAGATGTATGTATATGTCCCATAGACACATACATGTCCATTTCCATGGCTTATGGTAGCTTCGCTTAAACACACACACACACACACACACACACACACCTCTATGACCTTGCCTTCTTCCCTTTAGCGTACTTTTCAAAGCTAGCCCCTTCACGTTGCAATCAAGGTGGATATCCTCTCCAATATCTTGAGGGACCTTATACTACTAATTATTCTCTTCATCTCTTTAATTGTCAACCTCTCTCTCTCATTTTATTGACTTTCCCTTCAACCAAAAATCATCTCACTTCTTTCACATCTGAAAAATCTTTGTCTTTGTCTCCCTGTAGAAACTACCCTTTCTTTCTGAGACACAAAGCTTGAAACAGCCATATTCACTTTCTATTGTTCTCAATCAGTCACAGCCTGGCTTCTGCTCTCATCCCTCGAAAGAAACTCTGCTGGCAGTGATTACCAATGATCTCTATGTTGCCAAGTCCAATGAACACTTTATAGTCCTCACCACACTGGATTTCGCTGCCTTAACGTTGTTTATCACTCCCTCCTTTTTGAAATGTTTAATTTTCTTGATTTTGTTATTACTACTTGTGTAGAAAAAAGTTAACATTGCAGGCCTGACTGCTATCCTTTGAAAGGTCTGCTTATAAGGCTGACTCTAGGCTGGTGTCAGGGAACTTTCAGAGGGTTCCCCCACCCTAACCGGTATGACTGGCTCACTGGACCTAAGCTGTGCTAACAAGCTAACAAGCTGTGTCGTTTATACTGAACACCTATTTTTCTTCTGGAAGTCTGGAATTTTGGCACAGGCTATGCAGAGGGTGCCTGTATGACCAACCCCCAGTAAAAACTCTGGGCACCAAGTCTCTTATGAGCTTTCCTGGTACACGACATTTTATACATGTCACAACTCATTGATGGGAGAATTAAGCCTATCCTGTGTGACTCCACTGGGAAAAGATTCTTGGAAGCTTGAGCCTAGTTTCCTCTGGACTTTGGTCCATATGCCTTTTCTCTTTGCTGCTTTTGCTTTGTTTTCTTTCTCTGTAATAATTCATGGCCATAGCATGACTGGATGCTGAGCTCTCTGAGTCCTCCTAGTGAATCACTGACTCTGGAGGTGGTCTTGGGGATCCCCAACCCACACAGAAATCTCCTACCTCTCTGACTATTCCTTCTTCCACAAGAAGCCTGCAGACTCTTCTTAAATATTAATGTTCCCTGGGGTTTCAACCTCAGTCCACTACTCTATTCACTGAACCAATTCCCCTGTGCAAACTTATTTACCTCATGATTTTTTTTTATGTGCTAATAACTTCCAGATCTATATTTTTAAGACTAAACTCTTCTTCAGGCTTCAGATTCCTAAATCCAACGGACTGCTGAACTTCTGCATAGGCATCTCAAACTCAACGTGTCCAAAATAAACCTACCATCATTTCCTATCTTCAGCGATCTGTTCTGTACTCCCTTCCTCCCCATCATCTATTTTCTCTGCTCCTCCTATTTCACTATCTCAGTTAATGGCAACAATAGCATGCAATCTCCCAAGCCAGATAGTTGGGAATCAATCCTACCTCTCCGTCAACCTAAAGGTCCATCTTCAAATACTACTCATTCTTCCTCCTAAATATTTATTAAATCCTTTCCTCCTTCTTCATCCCAACTAGCATTGCTCTAGTTTCAGACCTCTCACAACTCACCTAAACTACTGCAATATCTCCTGACTGATCCTCCCACCTCTGATCTTGCCCTACCCAAATCTATTTCTATCTTCCACAGAGCGGCCATAGTAAGGTACTTAAAAATCAAGTTGGACCATGTCATTCCGTTACTTATAACCTTTCAATGGCTTCCTATCATTGTTATGTATAAGGCTCTCTAGTAACACTGAAGAACTTATAAGTCCCTTAAAGCACATTGTGGTTTCAGTTCTGCACCCTTGCTCATGCTATTCTCTGTCTGTGGAACATTTTTCCATGGATTCTTCCCTGGTTAACATTCAGCCCAGCTAATGGGTCCAGAAAGCTTCTGTAAGAATTTATTTCTCAGAAAGGTTAAATGCCCATCTTTTGTACTTGCCTAGCACATTGTTAACTGCTATCAAGGCAGTTAACACTTAAAACATTACATTATCTTACTGCAAGTCCTCCTCACTGAGATTGTAAATTGAGAAGGGATTTTCAGTATCTTATTCATCTTTGATAAGAAGCGCCTAGAGCTAGGCACATAGTAAGCCAGTGTTTGAGAAATACATCAGTTTCACTAGAACTGACAACACTTTCAAGGCATGAAGTATTGTACAAATGTAGGTTAGTATGTTAATAGAATGAAAGAGAACACTTGAAATTAAGAATCTGCATAGTTCTTCGGAGAACTCTCAAGTCATTACATAAAAAGAACAACTTAACTTCTTTTATTAATGTAAGTGCCTTCTATGTGTAGGCCTTCTATTCAATATTTACCTAACCATCACAAAAAGCTTTGTGAAGTGAATATTATAATATTAAGTTTTCAAATGAAGAAACTGAGGCAAGTAAGTGTCAAAATAGAATTCAAACCCAAACCCAGTCGACTCCAAATTCTGTTATTTTTCACGATGTTATGCAGTCTTAGTTAAGAATTAAAGTCAACCTAAATTTGATTACCTCATCTTCACAGATATCAGTCTTTTTTCCTTTTTTGTCTTCTTTATCTTCTTCATCTTCCTCATCCTCATCAGCTTGGTCATCACTGTCATCGTCATCATCATCATCATCATCACTGTCTCCTCCCTTCCTTCTTCGCTTGCGTCCTGGAGTGGGTGTGCCCAATGGATGCTGTTCTTCTCCAAGATCAATGCCACCTGAAGTGTCTCTTTTGCCTGTTTTCTTAGCATGAATGATTCTGAGCCTTTTAACATGAAAAAATGATGAGATGGAAGAAAAGGCTTCTCTCTATACTTTTTAAGAGCATAATGTAAATTTTAAGCAAAAATACCTATGGTATTTCTCTCACAGTAAGCAATAAATCAATGACAATAAAAATCAGAATTAAGGAAATTTAAGAAATATGTTTCTAGAAATTACAGAACATATTAACTTTCAAGAGTTATTCTGGATATCTCATTGAA
This sequence comes from Equus przewalskii, assembly GCF_037783145.1. NCBI lineage: Eukaryota > Metazoa > Chordata > Mammalia > Perissodactyla > Equidae > Equus > Equus przewalskii. The sequence goes on from NC_091847.1 coordinate 39,635,030, forward strand.
ATTAGAACACATTTAAAAAAATAAAATTTAGAAAACTGAAAAGATTAACTCTACCAATGGCCAAGTGATAATGCCTGATCCCATACTATCAGACTGAATAAATTTCAATTCAAATTACCACAGAGAAACTATCCTCTTAACATAGAAGTTGAATAATTTCAGTATTGTATTTCCTGGCAGGAAGCTAATTAAGTTTTAATGCTGAATACATTTGGGTATGTTAGACTCTCTGTAAAAGCAAACTTTAATCAGAAAGCAATTAAGAAAAAAAGTGGTAGTTCCAAACAGATTCTATTTATGACAAAAGTAACCTGATAGCAACAACAATCTTAGAAAATGTGATTGCTTGACTTCTTTGAAAGAAAAAAGATAAACTGACTTTGTTTAAGTTTGAAGCACATGAGCTCAATGAATCTCATTATATCTTTTGTCCACTGTAAAATCTGGCCCTGAGTTTTATTAATTTTCTATCCCGTCTTAATTAAGCTTTACCTTTTCTAATTCTTAGACAAAATAAAGTTTAAATTCTATCTTCACAATTCCTGTTTCACTGGGGCACTTGTATCATATATTAATCTTAATAAAATAGGACTTACTTGCGAAGTTTACCTTCTACCACCCATTTATCTCTCCTCAAGTTTGACATATAATCAATGTTCTTGTCTATTTCACTGCCAATGCAAAAATTTATTAGAAGACATAAATTAATCCAATATGCAATACATTAATTTGGTAAGCAAATTGATGTAGTTTTTTGGTAAGTAAAAATGATGACTGCCAATGACAGCAAAAACAAATGAAAAATTATATTAATACAGTAGCACAGCTAAAAGATATATAGAAGACTTAAAATGTCCAGCAATGGTAGAAATGCATGGCTGTAAAATATTTGGATTGATCCTTTCCCCAGAAAGGTAAAGGACCAAAAGTAACATAATTAAAATCTGTAAAATAATGAACAGCAAGAACAAGATGAACATGGATGTGTTCACCAAATCTTGAAATACTAGAGCAGAGAACTTACTTTGACTCTTAAATTAGATCAGATACTTTTTTTTAAAGCATGAATTAATATGTCAATAAAGTAATAATATTAAGGTTGTATTAGCACATAATGAAATGAAAAGTAACTGGATAATTCTATGAATGGCTACTAAGGAAAATCAGGTAGTCATCTATCGTTGAAAGATGTCAAGGAAAGAAAAATTCTGGATTCTTGCAACAGCGCTGAATTCTGGTGCCATAGCAAGAAAAAATATTTTTTACATTTTGTATGTAAATAATTAACAACATTGTTAAATAAACAAAACAGATCACAAAACTATATATAGTATGATCCAAATTTTCTTTTCAGTAGACTGCAAAGAAGCACATTAGAATATTATTAGTAGTAGTCATCTCTGAATGGTGAGATTAAGTGTAAATTTCATGTTTTTCTTTGTGCTACTCCATCACTTTGAAATTTCCATAAGTAATTCGTATTACTTTGTGGTTAGACAAATTCCAAACAGAGAAGAATAACCAGAAAAGTCTGGGCATCTGCATACCTCACCACACTCTTGCTGCAGGCCAGTTCATTGATCAGGAAAGCCAGGACTGAGGCTTTCTGTGCTGGAGTGTGAGCCTGAAAAGCTTTAGTCTTCAGGCTTTCCGTAAGCTCAGTTTGTCCACAGTGGGCTTCCATAAAAATCTGCAAAATCTCGGAAACATTGTCTCTATTCACACCAACGTTCAGCAAATGTTCTCCAAGAGATGTTTTGGCCTATAAAAGTTTGGCATTTTTATCAGTATTGATTGTACCCATTCATAACATAAAAACAATAAGATTTAAAAATATTGGTAGCATACAATCTAGATATTACTGAAAGGGCTTTATTCACAGTTTTGATGAAGTGAAGATAAAAATAGGCAACAGATGATAGACAAGTATTCAAGTACTTGTAATCTTCCTATTCCTTCTTCAAACCCTTGGTTAAAACTTAGGCGGGGAGAAGACTATATAAATTCATGGGTAGAAATCGTTTGTCATACCTTCTTTGGCTATGGAAAGTATCTCAAGCTTTTCCAGGCATCATCTAGACATTCTATCAGTAGTGGTAGTGGGGTGGGAGGGAGGTTCAAGAACACTATTTTTGTGTTTTCTGCTCTATGGTGTTATGGGTTTTATTGCCTGGTATACTGAATGAACAGGGAGATGGAGGAAAAAGTAACAGGTGGGCCTGAAAGCTTCTCTCTGTGTAATACTATCTATTATTATCTATAATATTATCTACTATCTCTATAATATTATCTATGCTGGTCTGTAGATGCTTTGGTTAGCTTCAGTTACTCAGTGATTCAGAGAGAACACAGGATAATTTCAGAAGGCACACACGAGTTCTAATTGCTTTATGAATTATGAATTCTCTCTTTTGCTGAATATCACTTGAGTATTTCCTTAAATCAACATGGTTTTTGCTGAAAGCTAGAGGCAAAGAGAGTAATTTGGGAAAGCTCTACATTCCTCAGGCTTTATGAACCAGGTTTTTCTAGGTTTGTACTGATTATAACCTGAAGCAAATCTACGTTTAACTTTGTGAGATGTGATGTGGAAAAATATGGATCAGTCCATAGGGTCTTCTGCTAACACGCTAAAGCCAGCTATCAATGCACTGATAGTACAAATTAAAAAAAAATTTATATATATATTTTTTACCTTGTATCCTGTAATTAGACCTGGATCACACACAGCAGCTGACAGGAGCCTCACAAGCAAGTCTTGCACTTCACCCATGCTGTCCCCTATATTTAGCAATCCCTCTTGAAGAACACTCAGGTTTGGAACATCAATATTCACATCAAAGCCCAAAACTTTACCAAAGTTTCGTAAGAACTGCACCACCATGAGACAGTCTGAAAATGTACTTCCAGAGAGAACAAGTCCTGGAATACGAGGTAACTCTGGCAAAGGCTGAAAATAAAATTAAACAAAAAATAACTTAAAAAATCATGATTTTATATCTTCTGAAGTAGAATAAGTTGCTGTCTTTCTCTTGCATTGTACCAGTGGTTTTCCCTCTGGTTTGTAAATTCCCTGGGGGCATTTCTTCAACCCCATGGTACTAAGCATAGGATCTTGAATGCAAGTAATCATCAATAAATTTTGGTTGAAGTCAATACAAACTTAGACCTCTGCAAAAGGGAACACTAATTTTAATTAACACATATTGATAAAAGATGTGTTATATAATATCAGCAAAAGTTAGACAACATAAGAAGCAAACATTTCAAAAGTACTTTACCATGGACATACTTAGCAGGTTATGTGCACTGATTTCTTCTAATGATGGAGTCTGATTTATACTTCACAGTCTTTTGGTAGCTCAGAAATTAACAGTATATATCTGTGGGCTCTATGGTTGGAGAGAGTGGCACCACCTTTGGCTAATGAATGCAGATAAATTCCTAAGTCCACATGACTAGAACCCATGACCCTACCAAGAACCTAATTATACTACAACTAACAGTCTCTAGGTTTCCTGTGGGCAGCAAAATATTGAGTTTCAGTATTAAAATTAGTAAGCTGCCTATTTTGCTCCTTCTCAAATATGCTCACATATTAACATTTTAATGACTAAACTGTACTATCAGTTGTCATGGACATTTAAAAATTAAATAAATAGATAATCTAAATTAAAAACATTTTTGTCCATGAATGGGATTCAATAGCAGTACCTTAAATTTTGATTGGGAAAAAATATGACTTGTAAATACTTCTACTTATCTGAATTGGTCCTTGTTAAAAAGAAATCCCTTCATCCTTTACTTACTGAAATAACTAACCAAAGACTTTTTCTACTAATATTATGTGGAAACATAGAACTATGGATAATAGCTGATACCACACAAATCTTCTATGTTCCATTTAAAAACCTTTTAATTCTGAGTCTTCTTTTTTCCTGAACCATATCAGACAAATACATGTCCATATGATTCTAAAAATTTATATAACAAAGCTAACAAAAGTAAGGTTTAAAATGGACTTATATATTTGACATAGTGCATATGGATTTAAATGAAAATAAAAGATGCAAGAATATAAAGCTCACTTAGGATTAAAAACAATTTGCTCACTAGGAGCTTATTAAATGTGTGAACTACCTATATATCCACTCAGTGCTTAGGAAATTTTTAGCATCCTATTGAGTAAAACTAGTATGCATATTTTCATTTTTATTTAAGAGCATTTATGCTAAGTAAATAGAATATTAATAAAATTAAATCCCCATTAGGGTATTAAAAATTTGCTTTAAACACTTTAGAAAAGAGCTTACATACATCAAGAGTCAATCATTATTTGTATATCAGATGACTATGGCATATAAGTAAATATAGATGCTATTGACCAAGTATAATAATATATTATGGAGACAGTGTTATAGGGATGATATGCATTATTGATAATAATTTTCTAGAAATACTATCTTCTTAACTATAGTCAAACACAATTCATTTCTACTCATAAGTATGTGAAGTCATGCCCAGTTACCAAGATTATTTTGGTTTTTTGAAATTTCTACTTTTATGTATTTTAGCAACATTACATGTCTGTGAAGCATGATGGAAGAGAAAACACACATGAAGTACTTAGGTTGGATACATATTTTTGGCTTTCAAAATGATAAAGAGTATGGAGTCGGGAGTTTAACAAATTGGGGCTTGAATCCAAGTTGCCCCTTTTTGGCTGTGTAATCTTGGGCAAGTTCTTCAATCTCTTGTGTCTCAGATTTCTCATTTGTAAATGGGCATAAATACTGGTTCCATGGGATTGTGGTGAGGATTAAATGAGAGAATTCATATATAGTACTTGGCACAGTCCCTGGCATGTAGTAAACATACTCAATAAAAGTTAGCTGACATTACTAAAGCACTGAAGGAGGTTATAGATTATGAATCCTAATTTATGTAAATATCACTGGGGATGTGGGGAAGAATTAGATCTTACTGTACCTAAATGCCTGGGAAGAACCAAATGAAACATAGAAATCTTATCTACTTCTATAATTCATCTTTGTAGACTTCTGCAGTATTTTTACTTCACTTAAAAAGGTTTGTAGTGCTCCACTCATATATTAAGAACTGCCATTATCAGCACGGGAGCTCTAGAGAGGTTTATTGGCCATCCAGGAGAGGCAGATTGATCTAGACTTGAAAATCCACTGCTCTAGATAAAAATGAAAAGCTTTCATAATGGCCGCTCTGGCAACAAAATCAGGTGAAAACGCAGGAAAAATTAAATTTATTAATGAAATGGCTTACAAGATAAATTACCTTTTGGTCTGCTAAGCACATGTCTTCATTAGGCTTCTTTAGTTCCTTTGCCATTTCTAATTCTAGTCTTCGTTGCTCTAGTTTACGCTCTTTATTTAATCTTTTCTCATCACGTTTTTCTTGCTTCAATCGTTCTTTTTCCTTAAAAAGAAAATCATGTCCACATATTCTCTTTAATCATTAAGTGTTTGAAAAACCTTCAGTTAAAATTTAAAAAGTGATCAAAGTGTTGTTATTTCTATGAACAGAATTCTCTTAGGAGGTTTAGGAATAGACTTGGAATTACCTAGAAACAATGACTTATTTTGCTTTTCAAGTGTTTTCATTCTTTGAATTTCAAAATAATCTTATAACTATAGATAGAAAGATAGATAGACAGATTAATGTTAGATTCAACCCAGATTATTCCAATATTCAAAAATTATTCAATCCTTTCCCAGGTATGAGAATAAAATACTTACTAATATAAGCATGTATACAAAATGCACATAGGCAACTATGTATTTATGAAATAAAGTTAACAGTATTAACACAAATTTTTGTGTAGGTCCAGGAAGGAAGGGAGAATTTTACAGCAGGTAAGTGGAAGCAGTATGTTTGAATTTGCAAAAGCAGTTCTTTCAAAGTGAATTAACTAGTATTAAGATAGCAACTGTGATGAAATAAAGGTTTTATTTACCACTATAAACAACACTTAAGAGAATGTAAAATGGGTTCTGAAGGCAATTCCAAAAGCATTCAAAAAATATTTGGGGTGGGGCTGGCCCCGTGGCCGAGTGGTTAAGTTCGCGCGCTCCGCTGCAGGCGGCCCAGTGTTTCGTTGGTTCGAATCCTGGGCGCGGACATGGCACTGCTCATCAGACCACGCTGAGGCAGCGTCCCACATGCCACAACTAGAAGGACCCACAACGAAGAATATACAACTGTGTACTGAGGGGCTTCGGGGAGAAAAAAGGAAAAAAATAAAATCTTAAAAAAAAAAAATATTTGGGGTAATGGCAAGAATATGGAAATAATCATCCTGTCTCCCTGTTGTAGGGGATGACATTCTGTTGGAAGAAGTCAAAAGACTTTCTATAATAATATCGGTGTCATTACTTTGTCATCCCTCAAATACAATTCTTACTTAGAGAAGAAATAACAGTAGGATCATCAGGCAATTCTGACCTACTACTTCTCACATTTGACACATTAATGATGGATTTACTTTTGTAAGGCTGATCATGTCTCTTCCTTGATTAAAAATCTTTCATTTTTCTTTATTTTTATCAAAATAAAGTTCAACACCTTACTTTTGAATTCAGAACTCTTCTTTTCCAACATTATCTCCCACTTTTATATTCTATGTAGATTTAGTCAAACTATTTGCTATTCCTGATGAACATCTCTTGTTCCCTTACCTCCTTATATTGGTGAACTCCAATCAGGAAGGTCATTACTCCCATCTTGTATATCTAAATCCCAATTAAACACTACCACCTCCTCCCTATTACCAATTTCTCTTAATTCTCATAGCTCTTACCTATAATTTTAAATTAGCACTCATGGCTTCCTAAACTATATTAGCATTTTTGCCCAAATTCTAAGCATTTCTATTTCAATTACCACTGGTAAGACAGCACAATGTTGTAGGAGGGCATGCCAAAGTGGAGACAGAGAGGAGTGGAGAAGGGTATTCGAGGGAGAGAGTTGAGAATGCATGGTGTGTTTGAGAAACTACTAGTAGTCCAAGACTAGAATGTAGGTTGCAGGTTGAGTAATTGCTGAATATTATGATACAGAGCCAGAGGCCAGGGCATGAGGGCCTTTTTATATGATATGCTCAATTTACTGCTCATTTTTATTTTGCCTCTAAATTTCTGGGTTACTGATTCATGCAGACATTTGGGAGGGAAATAAGGAAGTTATATTATGAGATTATTGATATACAGAAAGATCTACAATTAATCTTATCAATTATAAATTAAAAGAAGTTTCAAGAGGGTCTAATGACGTGAAACAGACACAGTTAACATGTAACATTCCCACAATGCAGTATAAATTTTCAAATCAAATTATCATTGGTAGAACAATTTTTTTCCAGAATTGGACTTTCAATTTTTAAACATATGAAATGTTGCTCTAAAAACTCTTCCAAAGAAGAGAAGACAACTTTTTTGTTTTTTACCAGAATAATGAATTGCAATTGTCAATAGAAAAAACATATTAAATGTCTCTTATAGATTTCAAAGTAGTTGGTGTAAATTTTTCTACTATATAGAACTAACCTAGAATTCTTAATAATGTTCATAATAGTAGTTATAAATATAATAATTGAGACTACTGTACTACTCACTAAAAACTCTTGAAAGTTACCATTTCTTTTCAAAAACAGAGAAAGAACCTTTGTGACACTAATGCTCTTTTCACTGTGCCAACTTCACATTGGTGGCATTCTAGACGTACATACACACTTCAATGATATGTAGACAATGAGTTAGAGTGCATTTAATGCCATGACATAACTATGGCTTATATTCTTGAATATCATTTTTAGCTAATGATATGCAATATTTTTTCCCCAATTAAAAAAGCATGGTTATAATATGGAATGGAATGTAAAAGTGACATCAGTTTTTAGGATAAAATAGAGATTTCCAAGAAATCTTAGAAATTTGTAGGATCTTTATTACTTAAAGACAGGCATCCATTTTTGTCTACTATTAGGGATACTTCAAAGGAAAAATTGAGTTTTTAAATTTACTGAATTTAAATTAATTGTATAGGACTAATTAAATTCTGTGGTTCTGGTACAAGATGACTCTTGAAGAACCAGAGCTTCTAGGGTCCCCTCCATAATCAACTAATATTTAAAATGGCACATAAAGACAGTCACAATCTAGCCCCATAGAAGTTCTGGTCTTGTATCATGATTCTCAGTGCATTTCCCACGCTCTAGTCACATTGCGTGATATACCTATGTTGAGAAGACAGTGTAACCAGTTTAAGGCATTGCTTGGATGATGATGATGGTGGAGGAGTAGGAGGAGAAAGAGGAGCCTGAGGGGCAGAGGGAGGGAGGAGAAGGAGGGAAGGAGGAGGAGGAGAAGCAACAAAGCCAAGACAGGTGTGTATACAAGGTTAAAACTGACTGACATCCTCTTTGCCTCCTCCTCCTCCCCGCCCCCACAGGTGTTTAGTTACAACCCTGCACCTGTGTATATGTTATCCTCTCTGCCTGGAATGCACAGCTCCTCCTCCCCTACACAGCAATAAAGTAGTTCCCATAACTACTTCAGGCATTTTAATAGTTTTCTTTTTGAGCGCCCATATAACTTATTACAGCATTTATTGCACTGTGTGATAATTATTTATTTAAAGTTGATCTCTCCCACTTTAGTGTGAGCTTCTACTAGGTCAAAGGAACAAACTCTTTACCTGTTTCTTAATGAACTTACTCAATTCCCAGCAGTCTAACCTGCCAGACACTTCAAGAAAGTTTTTAACGATTTTAACGATTTTATCTTTCTCTCTGACTCTCAAGCCTGTATCAGTTGAACTTTCCTCTCCCACTGGTTTAATATTGTTATTATTTCTGACACATAATAGTTATATGACTCTAATGGACATATTCGGTGTGCCTTAGCATATAAAAATTATTTAAGCATTTATTAATCTGCTGAATGATTAAGTCTCCAAACGCCACATGAAGATAGGCTAACATATTTATTAATCATTACACATATTCAATAGCCAATTTTCTCACTACCTTTTATATTTTATACTGTGAACAAACATAATTGATATCTTCTATTTTCAGGTATACACAAACTTTGTATCCAAAAGTGCCATTCAATACATTTATTAATAATATTCAGGTTATATTTAGGCATTAAAAAATATATAAAATATATTTCTCACATCTACTCCAATATTATTAATTTCTTAACCATTTTAATTGCATTTGTTGTGATCTGATGTGCTTGCAAATAGACTTCCCCTGTATCAAAATTAAATAGACTTTTTATTATCTGACAATTTTCCCAGAAATTGAAGTTTAAAGTGGCATGCTTCTTCAGGCCAAATTTGAAGATGTTGAAATTTCTGTAGTATTCTCTCTTCTAGACTTCGTATACTGTTTGAAAGAGCAACATATTCCTCACTTGTCACCTATGCTTTTCTTGACAAATTAAGTTGCCATGTTTAATCCTACATCTAATTTCTATAATATTATATTTAGTTGCTATGTCAAATATTAGGATTTCACAATGGAACTTTCTGATTTTGCAAGGTTAGTTCACAACAGATCTTTGACCCACCAGAGATAAGACTTACTAAACCTGTCGTAATATGAAAAGAACGTTAAAACATATTTTACATTAATATTGGTCAAACTTCAGGGCAATAATTTAGACTTCCTACAAATGACTACAAAACATAGCGCACGCCTATACTTTAGATTGACTCTAAATAATTCCAAGCCAGTTAGTATGCCTCCTCCCAGTTGTTTTTGGCCTTCATTCCCCCTACTCCCACAGTTTTCTAGATGCAGAAATTCTTAAATAAATATGGATTCTTGGAATATAAGTTGTTTATAATAAAATATCTTTTTATCATTTTTATTACAGAAATAGAATTTTTTGTATCAAAATACTACAAATATGTCAGTTAAGAAGTCATTTAAATTTCATTTCAAAGTTGAAATTTCTTTCGACAGCCAATGCATTAAATCCAGATTATCTTAAACAGCCCAAAATACTTACGGTGAAAATATAAAACCCAGTTTTTTACTCACATAAAAAAGATTATTTTAGGGACTCCAAAGCATAAATTAAAGTATTTCCAGAAATCCATAGCACAATAACAAATGTATGAAATAAATTTATTTTATTTTAGAATTATAGAAGTTTAAAAACCAAACAATAAATGTGGTAGAACGACCTGTTATTGTAAAGTTTTACAACTTATCAGAGTGCAAAACTGGCCATTTTTAAGAGACCATGTTGCAAAGACGCCTATGTTTTCTGAATTTTACGATTCTACTGGGTCTCTTACATGTTTGTTCTGGGCATAATTAGGAGAATACATTTCTTTTGACAGCAGCTTGTACTTACATTTCAGAGACATAAATATAATTTAAGAGACACAGGTTTACCTCAGGGTGCAGGAAGAATAGAAGTGTTAGATAAGATTAATACATCGGTCCTTTTATAGAAGACAGATATAAAGAATAAAAATGATACTGTTTTAGGGTCACATATTGAGTATGAGTAGAACAATCAGGATAATTTTTCTTAAAGGTCCTGTTTTTACATTTAAGATATTATGAAAATTTGGTTTAAACAAATAAAAAAGTTACGAATCACATGATTAAGAATTCCTTATATTTTATATTTTTAATTAAAATCATATTTTATTTATATTTTATAGATATAAAATATTTAGAAATAAAACCTCCCAGTTATCACATTTGGTTAAAATCCACTGAAGTATTGCACAGAACTCTGTCCTGACTTTACATTAAGTATCTTTAAATACGTGTAGAATAGCTACTGTACAAATGTCTCCGAAATTAAAATCCAAACTGTTAATAATTCTTGAGTCAGAGATTTTAATATATTTACATTAAATTGATAACAATTCTTTCCAAAATCTACTTTGTCACATGATACTTAATATTTTATTGTATAGATAATATAAAATCATTTTGTTTTTAAAGAAAATTTAATTTTAAAACTGAAATAAAGTACATTATAAGTACACTGTTTAAGTACGATACATGAGTATGTCATGTAAGTATATTTACTATGTCTTCAACTGAAAAATAGGTTTGCTTAAACAAAACTGTCTATATGCGCAATTCTACTTTTCATTTTTCACTAATGATTAATATAAACATAAGATTATAAAATATTCTCATGACTTGAATCACTGGGGGAGGGGTTATGCATCTTTTCTGCTTTCAAATTGTTTATTAGATGACTTCTGAAATCTAAACTACTCTCTACTATTTTATGGTTTTATCTCTCAAAGTGCTGACACAGTTACTCTGTGATAGATGCATGTTTAACAACCTTTTGTAGTTTATTGATCCTTGGGGAGACATACAAAAGACTGCTATGGTTACTATGGGTGATTATTCAGTTAATATGAGTAAAGTGATTATAAATTTGTGACTGGTACAGTTTGAAGTTTTTAGAAATGAAACGACATTTTTGAGCTACTTTGTCACTTTGTTTAAAATAAGCTAAGTTTCCAGGGAATAGGAATAATGAAAGCAGATGTCTTTCATATTACTTGAATTACACTAGGAAATAAACCTTCTTTATTCATGAGGCTAAAGACTATTCCTTCTACATTATGTTATGAAAATATTTATGAACTATGATGATATACTAATGATCCTTTAAAATTAATATGATAATAATAAGGTAATTTACATAAGTCTGAATATTCTTACTAATCACAGTATATAAAGGAAAAACTACAGAAATTAGATATCTAAATTAGAGAACCAATATAAATTTTGGATTTTTTTATATTGAGTTATACTAAATCAAAAAGTAAGATCAGTGTAGTGTACACAGAGAAACATAGAAGTGGTGTTTCTGTTACCTTCTTACTTTGACGGATATGGGGAGTTTCTTGGAATAATTTCAGATGTTACAGGAGACTTTTAATTAACAATGTGAAAGCAATTTATTTTTTTAACCTCATAATTCTTTAAACATTATTCATAACATTTGAATTTTTATCCTATTTTTCTTTCTGCACAATTTAATAATTAAATGTAAAGGTGTTAAAGTTTAGAATCAACTGTCACACGTAGGCCAATTCAGAATTTTGAGTTGGCCATGCTTAAGTATCATATGGCCTTAACTTCACAATAAAGTTTGCTCTTTTAATAGTTAATAACAGAAACAAATGACAGATTAGGCTATTAGGAGGTATTAGGAGGCAGAACTTGAAGTCAAGATACGCCCATTGTTGGCATTAAACTAGTTACATCTTGTACATGTCAAGTAATAATGAGGAAATGGACAAGCATATTTAGGAATATTTTGTTAATATTCACTGGAGGTATAAGTTTATGTAAAAGATTTTGTAAAAGTTTGGATCATTGCAAAAAAACATGCCTAGTTACTGCTTAACGGTTTATATTGTAAAGTTTTCTCTCTCTGATCTGATAGAATGTGTCTTTAATATTCTTTCTGTTTTTCCCACAGTATCTGATTTAATGCTGTGTACACAATAGTAGTTTAAGAAATTTAAAAAATACTTAGTTGATCACAGATCTATAGGTACCATTCAACAGAGGAACACAATTTAAAATCAGAATAACTGGTAAAATTATCTAGTCCTGTTCACAGGTCTACATTTATCAGAGGATAACATTTTTTTTTAAAGATTGGCACCTGAGCTAACATGTGTTGCCAATCTTCCTCTTTTTTCTTCTTCTTCTTCTCCCCAAAGCGCCCCCAGTACACAGTTGCACATTCTAGTTGCAGGTCCTTCTGGTGGTTGTGCTATGTGGCACACCGCCTCAGCACAGCCCCATGAGTGGTGCCATGTCCACACCCAGGATCCGAACTGGTGAAACCCTGGGCCGCCAAAGCGGAGTGTGTGAATTTAACCACTCAGCCACGGGGTGGGTCCCAACAGTATTTTAAGAACTCAGTTTTACCTATGGGATTCTCTCAAACATTCTAATAAGGGATTATTTGTGACATATGTTATTGTTATTTTTAAATAATAGTTCCTTCAATGTTTAACTTTAAAAAAAGAAAGCCACCTAAAGTAAAATAAAATACAAAGATTTCATAATTATTATATAAAGATAACTATGTAGACAGAAAACATAATGATATACTCATTCTTCAATGATTTTGTTTTATCCTCAGTTTGTTTTCTTAGCACTTTAACTGTCACTTTCATTTTAACCCTATCATTCATTCAACTCCCATTTTCTTCTTTTTTAGATTGGCACCTGAGCTAACATCTGTTGCCTATCTTCTTCTTCTTCTTCTTCTCCCTGAAGCCCCCCAGTACATAGTTGTATATTCTAGTTTTAGGTACTTCTAGTTGTGCTATGTGGGACACCTGCCTCATCATGGCATGATAAATGATGCTAGGTCCACGCCCAGGATCTGAACTGGTGAAACCCTGGGCCACAAAAGGGGAGCACGCAGACTTAACCACTTGGCCATGGGGCAGCCCTCAACTCCAATTTTCTAAGCACCTACTGTATACTTGACTCTAACCAAGGCAGTGGTGATACAAAGGTATATAAGGTGGACAAGATTACTGTCCTCATAGATCTCACATTTGGGGAGGAGATAGACCATAAACAAGTATAAAATAAATAAGATGATGGAATGGAGTTGCAGAGGTGAGGTATAAGAAAAGGCAAAATTGGGTGTTCTGGGAAGGTCTCTTTGACAAGTTAACATTAGATCTATGAGTGAATAACAAATAAGAAGCACTTGAATATTTGATGGAAGAACCGCAACAGTAAAAACCTTTTGTTTAGGAATAATAAAAAGACAAAAATGACTGGAGTATAGGCCATAAGGGACAAACGTATGAGGTAAAGTTGGAGTGGTAGGCAGAGGTCAGAGCATGAGGGACTGGTATGTCATGGTGAGGAATCTGGACTTTATTACAGTTGCAATGAGAAGCCACTGGATGGTGTTAAGATGTAATCCGGCTTACTTTCTGAAAGATCACTCTGGCTGCTCTGTGGAGAATGCATAGGGAGTGCTGAGGAAAGCAAGGATGAAAGCAGGGAAATCAGGTTCTATAAGTTATTACGTTATGTATATATGCACATTGCTGGGAGCCGTCAGCCTACAAGTTAAGCCTCTGCCTTGTAACACAGTCCGGGAGAGAGAGGAGGGGACACACGGCGACCCTCGAGGGATTCTACCAGGTTGCCCCTGCAACAAGTCTCCCTGGTACTTCTGACTTTCCTGCTTCTGCTCACTCTGTTCTGCACCTGGGGTTATTTCAGGGGAAGTCAGCCCAGCCCTGGGAATGAGAATGATACACTGCAATATTCTAGGGAAAGTTCTGGGGAAAAACATCTTCTAGGGAAAGAACATTTTGACCCATCCTTTGGTCGGGTGGAGCGATAGGAGTGGAGAGGGAACAAAGAAATCTGTGGCCCCCACAGATCTCTCTGGGAGGACAGTGGTTGCCACGGCCCATTGAGTCAGGAGGCCGCTGGGGGTAGCCTCCTTGAAGTAAAGAATTATAGAAGCTTGACTCCCCCCGGGCCTACACACAATCAATTGCTCTTAGGACTATTGTCTACCTTGCAATCAATTGCTCTTAGGACTATTGTCTACCTTGCAAAAACCCGCTAACGCGAGCCAAAAATATGTACTGGGACTGTTTCATGAAATCATCCTTGCATACCCTGAACCCTATATAAATCATACATATACAAACTAAAGTTAGACTTGGACACCAAACTCCTTGTCTCACTGCCTCCTCCTTCGCCGACGCCGTCCATCCCTCAGGAGACCTGGATCCGGCTGGGGCTGGACCCCGGCAGCACATATTTACTTTTTGTTTGTTTGTTTGTTTAATATTTTGGCATGGTTGCCTTGACACTTCTTTTCTAAATACTTCTGCTTGATGTGGGCAGCCCTAGCAAGAACTTGTATTGCTCCAGTATAGGTGGGTTAATTTCCCTTTAGATCCTTCTCACTTTATCTGGTACTTGGTTTTATACTTGTAAGTACTTCAGATTGAAGGGAGAATATTCTACACACTATTCACGTTTCTTTCTTCGGAGGATGAAGGCAGCTAGGAGAGGGAGAGCTGTACCTGGTTTCTCATATTCCTTTCCACGTTTTATTGGAAGCACTGTACTGATTGACTCTATCTAGTCAAGGGCATATCATTTTCCTATGAAAGGTGCTCTTGGGCTTTGATTCCTGGAAGATTTAATTTTAATTATCTTCATTTATCCTGGGCTGCTACTTTCCACTCAACCTCAACCTTACCCACCTCTCTTCAGCACTTTTCCTACTCTCCTCCCAGGCCACCGGGGCAAAAATGGAAAACCAACAGAAGACGTCGTGTCTTTTGGGTCTTTTGGGTACCTCTTAACCCAGGCATTCTCTCCCTCAGATGGTCTTATCCTTACATTTCTCTTGCGTCTCCCCTTCTGCTAAATCCTAGTATGTCTGAAGATAATGCTTTGGGTTATTTTCATTATTCCGCTTTCCTTAGCTTTCCTCCTTGCCAAGAAAAATCACAACAAGCCCTGTTTCTTTTCAGTCCTTCTGGTAAGAAAAATACTTGGTAGGGAAGAACTTATCTCTTGAGGGATTTTCCAGGTTTTTTCCTGAGTTACTCCCTCAGTTCCTATCTCTCCAGATTAGAGGAAATCAGGTTGAGCTTTCAGAATTTTAATTAATCCTCTGCCCTATTCATTCTACCACCCATACTGCTTTCAGAAGGGAAGAGAGAGAGCAGCCATGCCAATTCCTGGAATGTGTTACCTCTCTCTTTTCCTGCCTGTCACTTCTCAGAGATTATGGTCATAAATCCGTGCATAAATTCCATCATTATGTTAGGTGTAGAGGGTGTCAATGGGCCCGGATAATTGACAGGGTAGGGAAAAAAAGATAGTAGGTAAAACGTTAGGGCAAAACTTCTGTAAAGTTTAGGAGAGTCAAAGAAAGTGATTGTTGAAGAGCCTTTAGAGGTGATCTATGTTAGTGGTTCCCAACCCTGACTATGCATCTTGCTAGGCCCCCCTCTACACAGCAAACACCTACGTAGCAAAAACAAGTGTAAGCACTATGTGGTGCCAAGCATTGTTCCAAGAACTTTACACATGCACTCACACAGATACACACCCATCTAATCATCACTACAAATCCTATGGGAAAAAATTGAATCACAGAGAAGTTAAATAACTTGCCCAAGGTCATATAGCTGAAAAGTACTGAAACCAGAAGTTAAATCCAGGTAACTTGGTTATAATGCTCAGGTTCCTAAACAACACACATATTGTCTCTACATATCAGAAATCTATAACGTAACTTAAGCCAGAGCTGAGGTCAAAATGCTAAAATACAGGCCTTTCAACTTCTAGACTGTTATTTTCATTAATTCTCACTTATTAAATACTTGGTAATCTTATAATCCTAGGAGGTAGGTATCATTATCTCAATTTCAAAGAAGAAATAGCCTGAAGAGGTAAAGCAAGTTGGTTCAGAGCCAGTATGTGAATCTGAGTCTCTCAAACTCCACAGCCCTGGTTATAATGGCCATACCTCTATTCAAATGTTTTAATGCAGAATGCATTCCTTTGTAACATTTAACTGTTAATTAATTTCTATTAAATTCCAAATAAGCTTATTTTGACTTATTTCAATAATTGTCTTATTTTGAATTATCTGTTAAAAGTTTATCTTAAGAAAAGTACTTAGTACTAATTTTACACGTAGAATGCTAAAGAATAATTCTGATGGCAGAAGTCCACGGCTGGACTGACTTGTTTGAATTAGGACACACAGGACTTGTCTAGGTATGCTGTAACATTAATTTTGTGAAATTCTGGTTACAGTAACAGCTACTTTTATCCAAATGAATGTCATTCATTACATTAAAAAAAGATAACTAAAATCTCAGCCAAGGCATACATTGGAATCCTTACATTCTTTTATGTTCTAACACTTAGTTATTGTCTCTAACCTTTGGTTTGCCAGTAAATCATGACAAACCAATACGCTGAAAAATTAATACATAGAAGTGCCAATGCTTTAGGAAAAAATATTAATTTATGACAAGGTAACATTTTTCCAGAAACATATACTTACTTCTGCTTTTTTACGAGCTTCTATAGCTTTCATAAGCATCATATGTTGTCGCCTTCTCTCTCGTTCCTATTAGGCCAGATAAAATTAGGAAAATAACTCAACCACAGTTAATAGCTTGATTTACGAATGAAAAAAACAAAACAAAACAAAACAAAACAAATTCAGTATAGCATGTTTAGCATTTATAGACAAGTCACAGTAAATACTAAATATAAGACAAGAATGGCCAGTCTGTGCATGTTTTAGTTCAGGTTTAGAAAGCAAATACAAGAACAATCAAAAGCAAAAAGGTAAAGCAATGAACATGGAGACAGTGTAAACAGAAGCATACAAGATTTACTCATGGTCAGTTGTGATGCTCCTTCAAAAGCTGGCAGAACAAAAAGCATAATGGTTGGCTGGAACAGGTCAGTTACCTTACATCTGCTATTAGAAAAACCACAAATATGTACTGTAGCCAATTAAACTAGAGGTTGTGGTGTTAAATTTTTAGATCATGCAGAAATTGATCTATAATCACTTTCACTTCATGGTTTTAGAATTAGTTATTTTTATTTCAAGTACACTATCATTTTGTAAATCCAATAAACCACCAACAAATTAGAAAGTTTTTTAAAGCTATTATACCAATTTAAACTAATTGTGGTTCATATACCAACACCAATGAAATGAGATATTCCTATTTACTGATGTCTGCCACTTGATGCGCTACTTAAAGCCACAAAAGCTGCACCACGGGCTAATAAGTGAAATCTAAAATGCACAGTATGAAAACAAGGTAAGCACTAGCTTACTTTGATAATCTCACTTTATTTTAAAATAAAAAATCTCATAGTTATAATATTTAATCGATTCTTTTCGTTTAAATGTATGTGGTCCCCCCAAAGGGATATTTCTAAAATTATTTCTAAAATTTGTCTATAAAACAAGAATATATTTCATATTCTCTCATCAACCTAACTCAAAATTCCCATTGCATTCAATGGCAGTTTTGCACCTAGAATGATGGGAGAATATGGGTCATAATTGTATCTAATTGTAATGTGACCCAACATTGTGACATCAGTAATGTAAGTTTTTAGACAGCATCTTTATAGAAGGCTTGCACTATTCAATTAAAAATCTTGGAGATGTATCACACTTCTTTATAGACAGACAAGCAGATGTATGCAATGCACTGTGCTGTAAAGCCATGCAGCAGTATGTAATATGACAGCAGCCAGTGCTACACTTTATGCATTGCTATGACAACCATATCACAACCAAATCACAATGCGGTGTTAGATGTACAAAAATAAACATACCCATACCATATCTAGTCTATGCCTCTCCAACTCCTGGTAGAAAGAGTTGGCACAACATTATGAAACAGAAATCACAGAGTCATGAAACCAATTTTTAACCCCCCAAAAGACACCAATACCAAAGCAAGGCAATAAACTCTAAGATGAAGGAAAAACTTAAGCAGGAATTATATTGGAAATCTTTAAGAAAATATTTCGAAGAGTTTCCCCAAAATAGATTTAAGAAAATTACAAAATATACATTTCAATAATTGTATAACTATATGTATACAGACCTGATGCTTCAGAAGAACAGCTTGTTGTCTTCTCATTTCTTTTTCCTTAAAAATAAGAAACTTTTAATATATGATTTGCAGAGAAGATTTAGAATATGCTACAAGTATTAAAAGTTCCTTTTCTGAGATTCTATAGCTTTCCATTAGGGTGAACCACATAAAACGGCAACTACTCAATAACTTTTTACTTATAAAATTGAAGGGGCCAGCCCAGTGGCGCAGCAGTTAAGTGTGCACATTTCGCTTCAGCGGCCCGGGGTTCACCGGTTTGGATCCTGGTGCGGACATGGCACTGCTCAGCAACCCATGTTGTGGTAGGCGTCCCACATATAAAGTAGAGGAAGATGGGCATGGATGTTAGCTCAGGGCCAGTCTTCCTCAGCAAAAAGAGGAGGATTGGCGGTAGTTAGCTCAGGGCTAATCTTCCTCAAAAAAAAAAAATAATTGAAATTTCATATGGTCCTACCTAATACATAAAAACTGTATTATACTAGCAAGGATCTTTATTTAATAGCCATTTAAACTTAAATTCAATGACCTAACAGCATGCTTCAATGGCACATTCACTTAACTGATTAGCTAGACGGTCAGAGCATATTGGATACAACTGGCACATTTAAAAATTATTTTAATCCATTATGGTGCAATGCTCAAAGTGAGCTGCTTAGAACTCTCTCCACTCTGAATATAAATTTCCACATATATTCTATGATTAACAGAACTTATGTCATTTCTATACACTGTATATGAATGAAAGTGACAAGAGACAATGGGATCAGTTTGAGATTTTCATGTCCACCTTTGATTCAGGGCATCATGCCAAGGGGCTGGGGCTTAATGCAAACAATTCTATGAACATTACCGACTTAAATATTTTTATAAAGATAAAACAGAGATAAAATTAATATTAAGGGCAGTCATGAAAAGGGGTAGAAATCTAAAGAACAAAGTAAGAGAGTCTTTATAGAAAAGGTAACAAATAGTTTCCTGGCTTTTGTAAGATATATTTGTGGTGGCTGTCTCCAGAACCAGTAGGATCACTTGGCTACCCTCTTTCAGTAATCAATTTTCAGAAAAAGCAGAAGGTAAGGGATGGAATGAGTGTGTATGGGGGGGTGGCGGGGGGGGGGGAGGCTGGAGGGTACTACTCTCTTACGCTTCATGCCAGAAAATCAAAAACAAAACACTCCCAAACAATACTTGAAGTTACAGTAATTAACAATGGCTAATTTTATTATTGGTAAATAACAGTTGATAAAGTTAGGTTTTGTTTCTGTAGGCCTTTCTTTTTTTCTTTTTTTTAAAGATTGGCACCTGAGCTAACATCTGTTGCCAATCTTCTTCTTTTTTTTTTCCTTCTTCTTCTCCTCCCCAAAGCCCCCCAGTACATAGTTGTATATTCTAGTTGTAGGTCCTTCTGGCTCTGCTATGTGGGACACCGCCTCAGTGGTGAAACCCTGGGCAACTGAAGCGGAGTGCGTGAACTTAACTACTCGGCCACGGGGCCAGCCCTGGCTTTTCACTTTTTAATAGTTAAAATAGTTGCTGGACATTAACAAAGAGAAAGTTAAAATCTAAGATACGAATCAGATTTGGGACACAATTTGAAACATAAATGACATAAAATAGCTTTTTGGCGATCATTCTTATCCAGCAACGCTACATATAGGTGTTATGCAATAGTTTGCATTTCTGATTGCATGTCTGCTATTTAAAGAGCTCAAAGCATCACATAAAATCTATAAAATGAGATAAAAATGTATACATACCATGTACAATAAAAGCATACAATATACAGATGTATCTGTACTCAGCATTTTTTTAGATAGCCATTTTGAGGAGAGCTATTTTTTATCATATAATTGATACTGGTATAATATCATATAGTTTTTATTTTTAAAACATAAAAACTCTGCTTCTCATCTAAACTAACCTTTATTCGTTTCTCGGCCTCCAATAATTTGGCATTTGCCGCTTCTTCCTTCTTTTTCTTTTTAGCCTGTGTATGTGAAACAGTTCTCAAAGTCAGGCAACAGCACCACCACAGCTTGAAAATAATCTCAGACTTGAAAATGGAGCTACATACCTCACAAGGTACAAAACAATACATAACACAGATGTGGACAATTACAAATTTTCCCCCAGTTAACATTATATTTAACATACTAATTTCATTTCTAACATATAGATTAGCATTAAGATATACCAAAATTCTTAAATTCATGAGTATGTCAGCTTTTCTTGTTTTTGTCAAAAGCTGTTAAAAGTCTGAAATAATTGAGTGTTTATGTTATTTTACTTTAAAACATAATCACAAAAAAGAATTTTATGTCATTATTGCTGTTTCTCCTGATTTTTAAAAGCAAAACATGATCACTGTAAAAAATTCAGAAAACAGTATAAATTTTAACTGATAAATAAAAGTTATTTAAAAAATAAGTCAGTAACATTTAAAAAATGCACATGCCCACTTTATTTGAAATTTCTTTTTTAATACTTGAAGTTTGAGAGAAATAAATCCATTACTTAGCAGATTCAAATAAAACATTAAATCTGATTTTTCCTGGCTGTATACTGTGGTTAAATTCAAGGTTTTTGTTCATTTTTTAATGGAATGGAAACTTATAATCTTCAATAAAGCACATTTTGAATATCAAGATCATGCTATCAAATTTGAGCTTCATAATCTTAAAGTCATTAACTACGTAGACGTGTCATAACTATCTAGTAGTTGTCAACTTACGTTAAGACAGGAATATTTTCGATTTGGGGTTTTTTAAAGTTAATTTGAAATGGATAAAGGAATATGTGTATATTTCTAGAAGGGATAAAACTCGTAACATTGAAAACCTCAGTTATCCGGAGCTCTCAGGTAATAAATTGTTCTTTATTGCAATCGTTTCTTGAATAGCTGAGAGGTTATAATTCTGAACATTACAAGTTTATTTTCACAATTTTGAATGGAAACAATTTTGAGATCTATGCCTGCTTAGAAACAGTACACTAAACATAATTTGGTTTTTTCTTGATGACTGGGGCAATTATTCTGAATATCAGTTATTATACTGCACAATTTTTCTTGAAAGATTTTATTTTATTTCCTTTTTTCTCCCCACAGCCCCCAGTACATAGTTGTATATTCTTCGTTGTGGGTCCTTCTAGTTGTGGCATGTGGGACGCTGCCTCAGCGTGGTTTTGATGAGCAGTGCCATGTCCGCGCCCAGGATTCGAACCAACAAAACACTGGGCCGCCTGCAGCGGAGCGCGCGAACTTAACCACTCGGCCACGGGGCCAGGCCCTATACTGCACAATTTGATAGAACAATGCCTTTTGGCTGTGAAGGTGCTGAAAATTGCCTCCCATTCAACTAAAAGATTAGACTTTTGAATTCCCACATAGAGTTCTTCTGTATTTTCCCCTGCTGTCTTTTGGCTACCACTTTTGCTGATGCCAATATATGTCCTATAGAGCTAGTCCGTCAGCTTGCAAAGAAGAGGGGTATAACAGAAACCAGAAAACCGAGCTGGTTAAACTGTTTGTACATTTAAAATTTACTTTTACTTTTGTAATGTTTTTATTTCTAAATTAAAAGCAAATATCTGACTACAAGTCATAATGACTTTTCTAAAAGTAAAGAACATGCGTTTTGGCACATGAACTTTATGACAACTAAATTGGCTGTCCAGAGGTTTTCCATTGTTCTTTCTCTTCTATCTTATTTCCTGGGTTTTTACTGTGAAGATGAGATGAGCTTGCTAAGTAAGGTTCAGGTAAGGTCTTAATGCATTATGTTAAAAGAGAATTTTTGGTGGACATATCGATTCGTAAGAGTGAGAGAGCATGCAGATAAAATTTTTATTTTTGCAGATTTGAAAATATACGGCTGTATTAGTTTAATTATACCAAATTAAAGAATTGTACCTCTAGAATTTGCTGGGCTCGAAGTTCTTTTTCCATTCTGATTTGTTGTATTCTCTTAATTTTTTCCTGTAGGAATAATTACGATAATTTAAGATAATAAAATAAACTAAATATCTAGGTGAAAAGTCTTTAAGTGGAATAAAATAATTTAAGATACAAGTACAGAATTACCAACAGTTGTCCATAGAGGATATAAAATTAATTAATTAGCTTAATATTATATATACATTCAGATCAAATTAATGATTTTATAAAATTGCTCAAAACAATTTATAAAATACAAATGTTAAATAAGTATATAGAAATCAGGTAAATCAAGCTGATTGAACTCATTTAGCCAGCGGATCTTTACAAATATTTGCAACTACACATAATACTTAATTTGAAATAAATATGAGATAGAATAATATAAAAAATAGTATATCAGGAGTCACAAAACCTATGGGTAGTCCTGAGTTACTGTCATTCATTGTGTGATCTTGAGCCAATAATAACTACTCTCATATGAAACAGGGAGAAGTGCTTGCCCTTTTTCACTATGTCAGATTAAATAAAAGATACTTAAAAAAGTTTATAGTGCCAGACAATTATAATAGATTATTAACAATTTCCACATTATAGTTTCTTATTTCACATGATAAATAACATGATAATATGACATTGCTTTTAACTACTGTAATAAGCCCAATTCAGAAATCTGTAACATTTGTTAAAAACGGATTAATTACAATTTAACATTCTAGAGAATGATTCACATGACATAACTGGTATTCACATTATCTAAATTTAATGTACTAGTTTTCCTTTTAGAATTCAGTGATCACCTAAATTTTGAAAAGACTTTAAACTTTTGAGTTTAAAAAGTGTTTTCATATGCTATAAGCACATTGTTAATTTCATGTTCATACACTTCTTTGATAGTCCTAAACTGGCAGTGATGAGAATAGACACACAGTTTCCAAAAAAAACACCCAAATTTTCCTAGTTACAAATTGCATTTGCCCTAGGATTTCCAGAGCCAACGCATTTTATAATGTGTATATTACAATACCTGCTCCAATTTCCAGATGCTAGTGGTACTTTTTTAAAGCTATATTTTTTATTTACTTATTTTTTCAATTATTTTATTAAGATCATAATGGTTCATAATGCTGTGTAATTTTGGGTGTACGTTATTATTTATCAATTT
The DNA here is from genome assembly GCF_037783145.1 of Equus przewalskii. Lineage (NCBI taxonomy): Eukaryota > Metazoa > Chordata > Mammalia > Perissodactyla > Equidae > Equus > Equus przewalskii. Next base: position 39,658,846 of record NC_091847.1, read on the forward strand.
CTCTATAGACTTCATCATGTTCACCAGTAGTCTAACTTTTGTCTGTTACCATACAAATGTGCCCCTTTACTCCTTTTGCCCACTCCCAGCCTCCTTCTCCTCTGGTAACCACTAATCTGTTCTCTTTATCCATGTATTTGTTTATCTTCTACATATGAGTGAAATCGTGCAGTATTTCTCTTTCTCTGTCTGGGGAAGCTATGCTTTAATATGTTTTTAAATATTTCTTTTTTTGCACACTGATGTTACTGATTCCCTGCAGGAGTCTACCACAAGATAATGAGATTTCTGGCATTACTGTTCTGAATTTAGAAGATTGATCATATGCTATGATTTTGCTGTTGGTGGTCCTATTTTGGTTTTAAATATTAATTAAAGCTTGCCAAAAAAAAACCAAAACCCAAGTCTATCTTTTGTTTCATTTCTGAGTCTTAGAGAAGGTTGGACTTGATCCATATTTGAAGTATTTATTTAGATTAGAACTTGAGACCTAAGTAAAGCATACACTTGATTTAATTTTTCTGCTTCTATCAATCCTAAGGTTACAAGGTGGTATGTTCTCAAGTCAGCAAAAGTCATTCATTGTTCTCTTATGCATGGAGATAAGTATGGAATCTGAGGCTTAAGTATACTCAGTCTAGAGCTTTATCTTAACCGTCCAAGTGATTTATATATATGTACACAGATTTCATAGTGTTTTCATTAGCATTAGCAGAGATGAACATTATTTACAAGTTATTATAATATAGGTTCTCCTTATAATATTGAGTACCCAACCACTGACCTGGGCATTTTACATAAAATATCTTACTGATCATAGAAAAAAACCTGAACATAGGACTTGAAATTATCTTCTTTTCACCTAAGAGAGAATTGAAGTTCCTAGAGAGTAAATATTTTTCCTAAAGTCAAATAGTACATACAAAGCTCTGGTCAGATTCCAATGCCTTTGTTCCTTCTGTTCATAATAATGCTTCCGGCAAGGCATCCAGAAAATTGCCTTGAGGATTATCTGGTGATATTTTTGGCCTACTAGGTGGAAAAAACAATCCAGAGGAGGAGAAGCACATGCTACTATTTTATTCTAGTCTAAAGCTGACTTTAAAATAGGCATTGTGTAACTGACTCTGTGAGCAGACCTATGCTATACTTTGATTCACTTTGTTGGCAATAAGGAGTAAGTCAGATAGCATTCTGAGACTAGCCTCAGATAAATATCTTGATGAATATCTAACATCAGCTCATTTGTATTAAAGTGCTAGAACACTGGGACCCCATTGCTTTTTTTGACGAACAGTGAAGACTGTGTAGACTTAGGTTGTAACCACTTCAAGACTTTAGGATCACAAAGTTGAATTTAAAGTGCTGATGGGATTTGATGGGTCTCTAGCCACTGGGAAACAGAATAAGCTATAAAAAAGTATAACAGAAACAGTAGTATTTCACTTTAAAATGAAATATGAACTTATTTCTACATATATATGTAATAGCAGTAAATATTTATAATATTTTAATAATTGCATTCATTAGACTTTATATTTTTCAGTCAACCTTACAGTGTCTTCAGCAATCACAAGTAACCAACTAAGGAAGAAATTCAAGTCTACAATTGATTACTTTAAATTATGGTAAAAGAGTATACGATATAGTTTGGTGTATTATATCTGTCTTTTAAAAAGTGAGCACTGGTTTGTGCCAGGTACTGTGGTAGGCACTTTATATTCATTATCTTCATTTAATCTTCAGATAATACAGCTATTTTCTTTTACAACGGAGGAAATAGACTTAGAGGTTAAGGAATTCATCTAAGGTCACAAAATTATTAAGTAGCAGAGCCCATATTCAACTGCAGGCTTCCTGACTACAAACTCTAAATTCTTTTTTTTTTTTTCAAAGATTGGCACCTGAGCTAACAACTGTGGCCAATCTTTGTTTTTCTGCTTTATCTCCCCAAATCCTCCCAGTACATAGTTGTATACCTTAGTTGCAGGTCCTTAGGCATATGGGACGCCGCCTCAACGTGGCCTGACGAGCAATGCCATGTCCACGCCCAGGATCTGAACCAGCGAAACCCTGGGCCGCCACAGCGGAGCACGTGAACTTAACCGCTCGGCCACAGGGCCGGTCCCAAACTATAAATTCTGAATCCCAATTTTATATCAACTCTCTCTAATCATACTGCTTTAGTCAATACTGGAAAGAAGCTTAGAGATAACTGCATCAAATGCAGCCCAAGCCACTCATTATTTAGGAGCTATTTACATAATAGCACAATTGAGTTCATTTCATACTCAGAAATAACTACTTGCTCTTTGAAAAAAATTTTGTTTTGGTGAGAAGATTGGCCCTGAGCTAACATCTATGCCAACCTTCCTCCATTCTGTATGTGGGATGCTGCCACAGCATGGCTTGATGAGTGGTGTGTAGGTCTGTGCTTGGGACCGGAACCAGTGAACCCTGGGACACTGAAGTGGAGCATGCAAACCCAATCACTATGCCACTAGGTTGGCCCCTAAAATTTTTTAAAGAATAGTAGTTTATCTCCACTTTCTTTATGCTTTAATGGTTATGTGAATACAGTCATGCATTGCTTAATGATGGGGATACATTCTGAGAAATGTGTTGTTGTGTGAATATCATAGAATGTACTTACACAAACCTAGATGGTATAGCCTACTACACACCTAGGCTGTATGGTACTAATCTTATGGGACCACCATTGTATATGCAGTTGATCACTGACAAAAACGTCAATATATGGCACGTGACCAAATGTCATGGGAGATGGGAGAACAGTTCACATACTCCCATCTTAAATGAAGTTCACTATCTTGTCATGTGATGCTTTCCCTATGAGAATTTAAAATTTCTTTTAAATCTATTTAAAATAGATACATCATCTATCTATACTTAATTTTGAAAATTACAGAGGAGAGGGACATTGTAGATATACAATAGAATGCTGGATATACTGAAATAAAGCTTTCTTCATTTTTTGCAGTAGTAATTTTTAAGTAGCTTTGAAAGTATTCAGAAGCAATGGGAGCAAACCTTATTCTACATAACTTGAATTGAATTTTTTACTAGTATTTTACATGTTTTAGAACAACAAGCTTTTCTTATTAAAATGTGAACATTTAAGGGGCCAGCCTGGCAGCATAGTGGTTAAATTTGTGTGTTCCACTCTAGTGGCCTGGGGATTGCAGGTTTGGATCCTGGGTGTGGACCTAGACACCGCTTATCAAGCCATGCTGTGGCAGGCATCCCACATATAAAATACAGGAAGATGGGCACAGATGTTAGCTCAGGGCCAGTCTTCCTCAGGAAAAAGAGGAGGGTTGGCAGCAGATGTTAGCTCAAGGCCAATCTTCCTCACCAAAAATAATAATAATAATAATAATAATAAAATATGTGAACATTAAGCAATATCCTTCATTTGCTGATACATTAATTTAAAAAGTTTGAAAATTATTCAAGATGTCAACTTATATTCAAAGTCTATCAGGATATTAAAACTACTTATACAAATTTACTGTTTGGTAATCATTTCCTAAAAAACTTAGAAGAGAAGACTTAGCTTAAAAATAAGGTGAATTTTAACTAATAGAAGATGACAACTTTCTAAATAAGATACACGATATTAATGTGAAATACACTTCTCTCAGAAATCAAAATGAAAATAATGTGCATATATACATATACAAATAGGTTCCTAAAATAATGCCTGTGTTTTAAAAATCAGTTCCAATGCGTACACATACCTGTTGTTTCATAATCTTTATCTGTTCCTTTTGCTTTCGCTTCTCCTCAGCAGCCATTATTGCTGTGATGAAAAACCAAAGCACAGATATCATCATCAGAGGAATGAAGAGGAGAGGACTCTTAGGAATTCCCCAATATTCATTCTTCAACTTGATGATACCATTTAAATCACTCACCTTGCTGTTTTTTAGCTTCTTTGGCAACCCGAGCCTGTTCCTGCTTTTGAAGTTTTCTCAAAAGCTTTATTTGTGCTGCTTGCCTGGCTATTTCTGAAAAACACAAAAATTCAAGGAATATTATTAACAACTTTACATTACTGCTAGCGTAAAAACAATAACTGTATAAAACTGGTATCATCAGGAAGGACGTAATTTTTATGAAAATTGCCAAAGGTTAGATGTCAAGTAGAGGAATGGTAGAGCAGAAAATGTCTTGTTCATTTTCTCTAGAAATTGCCAAACTGTTTCATCAAACACAAAACAGAACTACACAAACTACATATACAGAACGACACAAAAATGATGCTTCTCTCAATCCTCATCACAGAGGCTAATCTAAGCACATTTTTTTCACATTTTGTGTAATCCTCACTTAGCAGGAAAGTAGCTGCTGAAATGTAAAAGCAGCAATGCACTTCAGTCTTAAAGATAAAACACACAAAAAAGAGAAAGAACCCAAATAAAACAAACACAACTTCCTCAAACTCAGTGTTTCAATCAACTACATGAATGGTAAAGTTTCTGAGTCCACTGATATTCTCATTATGAAGGAGACGGACTAAATCTCCTAAAGAGAAAGAGTACAGAATGTCAAGGAGTTTTAAGGACGACCTAGTTCTCATAATTTTTAAGGACAAATGTATGAAACGGGGATAGATTGGTACAATTAATGGTCCCAAGTCTTCATTCTTCCCTCTATTCATGTGTCATTTTTCATGTGACTTTGCAGCTCCTCTCATCAAAAGATGGAATATATTTCCTCATCCTCTGATTCTGAGTCCAGCCGAGTGATCTTTGGCCAATAGGATGTTAGCAGTTGTGATGCGAGTAGAAGTCTGAAAGTGTACTTGTGCTCTTTCTATTTCTACTCTCATGCCTTGCCCTTTACGATGAAGACATGTTTTGGCTAGGCTGCTGGAGGCTGGGACACATGGAGCCAGTTGACTCCACACACGTGAGCAAGCCCAGCCAAGATCAGCAGAGCTGCCTAACTTCCCTCCAGCTGATTCTATCTGCACAAGCAATTAATGCTTAGTATTGTACACCACCGAGGTTTTGTTGTTGAAAGCACGTAATGTTATGCTTTCTTCTGCTGACAAATTTGGTCAGAATACTTCTAACTATAAACGTGGTATATATAACATCACTCATAAAATCATTTTCGAAAATACCACGGGACATTAGACATTGTTTTAAACTTTGTATCAGAGGAATAGTTTTAAGAAACCTACATATTATATTCATCAACAATGAATATGATTGGGTAATAACTGAATAACTTGAGCTCTACTAATAACTGCCACCACTTACTGCACTATCATATTATATTTACATGATCTTGTGTAACCTTCATAACAACCTTACAAATGAACAACTTCATAATAACCCAGCTTACAAATGAAATAACTAAGGCTCATAGAGGTTAAATAGCGGAGCCAAGATATAAACCCAGGTCTTTCTGACTCCATAGTCTATATGCTACTACTTCTAAAAATCCTTAAAGAAATTTGAACACCTTGAGATTTTAGATAAAAATTTAACCCTAGGTCCTGTAACAGCTGAGGTGAAGTTGATTACTATGGCTGATTTTCTATCATTAACACTTAAAAAAAGAGAAAGGGACGTAAAAAGGTCTAATTTTATCTACCAAATAGGGAGTGTTAATCAAAGTTGAAATGGAAGTTGATGCTAAAGTATATCTCCAATTTTCCAATAGTTTTCAATATTACGAGGTTATAAGCATCATCAAAAATTTCTGAGCCACATAAAAATAATCTGTTCACTAAATACTCTGGGAAATAAAAATCTATAATCCGGCCTGCAGAGTCAGCAACCTCTGATAATAATATACCTGAAGGACATCGTTCTCATCTATACAGTATCAGGTAAAATATTTTTCTAGCATCTAAGGCTTGAAAGCTTTCACTGAATTCTGCTGTAAAGACCCAAATCTGCCTTAAAATGAAAAACGTGTTAAGTGGTTAAAAAAACGTTTCCGAGAAAATGTGACATAAGTGTGATCTTTTGTTCCAAGCTAAATTGATGCTCTCTAATAGAAGTTTGGTTTATAAAAAGGAAATTCTATATAGGTGCATACTTGCGTATGAATGTATCAGTCAATTTTAAGCCCCATACAGGTATAAGGCAATTTTAACTTTTAAAACCTTAGGACAGACAAACACCAAAAATTTCAACTCCTATCTTTCCACTTCAGCAAGGAAGATACCATTTTGATTAATCATTACAAATTTATATAGCTTAAATTTTATATTATGATCAGTTGGAGAAGAAGATGTAAAAAAATGTTAAAAAATTAGGGACACTATGGAGGAAGGAGAATGAGTTAGAGACCTCGAAAATTCACTGAGGCTCTGAGGAATAAATTGCTCTCAATATCTTCTCATTTATTTGGTTTATGGTTGCTTAAAATATTATCTGTTATAACTAAATTTTGAAATATTAATTTGAAAAATATCTTTTATGGTTTAGGAAATTACTTGTCTGCTTAAATTTCATAGATGAAAGCTTATTTTCGAAATAAAGTTTATTTTCACATAGAATTAGGGATAATTTGGATATACCACATTTCTTTGACTCTAAGATGCATTTTTAAACATACCTAAAGTCAGAATGCGCCTGACAGTTGGCAGCACTCTTCTTTCTTAGTGGTACATCTTAAAACACTGGTGCATTATATAGACTATGGCATGTCAGATTCTATGATACATGAACTGGGCAGGTGATACTTGATATCTTAGAAAATCTAAGATAGAAATGGTGTTGCCAATTAACAGGTAGGTTTATTTATATAGTTTGAAAGTCTTTTTCATATTCAAAGCTTTTCAGTTTCTTAACTGTATTTTATAAGAAATTAGAGAGCTCCCATTTCACAATGCTTGGATGTACATTCTAAGTTCACATTTATTTTACTGCTTTGAACATTTCTTCAAATTAAATCCAGTTTTTCAATCTAGTTGAGTCCTACTAGGACAATAAAATATAACAGAAACTTCTAGAATCCCCAAACTGTTAATGTAGAAGCCTTTTAGAAATAAAAGTGGTGATAAAGTGATTTATTCCTACTTTCTTTTCTTTCCAAGAAAAAACATGCATATTACACCACATATATTTGTAAATATTGACAATAATTATTTATTTACTATTACATATTTAATATTTATACATATGTTCAGAAAGAACATATGTACACAATAAGGTCAAAGATAACAGAATTTGCAAAATACAACATAAGATAAGAAGGCAGAAGTATGTTGTACAATAGAAACCAATTCAACATCTAGAGGGAGAAAAAACACTGGGTAAAAGGTGAATAATTAACTTCTATTTTGTTAAATTAAAATTCAAGTAATTTTGCAAATATAAGGTTGCCATTTTGGATACTAAGTATTAATGATATTAGTACTAGATATGCAAAACATGCATGAAGAGCCCATGCTTTCGGTATCAGTTAGTTTCAAGCTTTCTTATTTTATGCAAACAATGCACACAGCACAATTATCCATTCTTCAAAAGAGTGAGCGGTTTATTGACGATTCTAATTTTAAAAACTCATCATGTACGGCTATATCTGTCAATACATTAACTTTCTTTTTTGCACTTCACTAGCAACTGTTCAAGAGAGATCAAAGTCTTAAGAGAAACCAAATAAAATAACACAAAAAATATTTAACTAAGATACTAAGGCAGAGAAAAACTTACACAACATTAAGTTGTATGCCAGGCAGTTAACCTACACGCCACTGGTGGAGTATGAATTGGGGCAACCTATTTGGATATAATATTTGCCTGCTGTCTACTAAAATTGAATAGGCACATACCCTTTGATTAAGAGATTCTGAGATTCTATGTCTAGGATTTTATACTGTAGCTAGGCATATCTGGAGAGGGATGTAAAGATACGTTTAATGTGTATATATTTCAGCATTGTTTGTGATAGCAAAGATTAAGGAAATAGCTTAAACAGTCATCAAAAAGAGACTGGTCAAATGAAGTATGGTAGAGCCATACGTGGTATCACTTACGATTCAGCCATTAAAAACACAAGATTGATTTTTAAGTGCTGATACAGAAAGATATTCAAGATAAACTAAGTGGAAAAAAAGCTGAATAGTATGTACTCTGTAAGTCCATTTATTTTAGAACTCAAAAGATACATACATGTATACCACAACATATTATATATGCATATATATATACATATTATATATATGAGTGTTTGAACGTGTATATGTGTGTAGACATTTCTGGATAGATTAACAAAAAACTGTAATAATGATTCTACTTGTGAGTGTCCTTTATTTTAAAGCATGCTGTTCTACGAGATTTGTCAGGGATATTTGTTTTATAATATAAACAAACCAGCTACAAAGAAATTATTTTTATGATGGTGTTTACAATAAATAGACATAAGTCAGGCTTTTCATCCAGAAAAAAAAAACCAATGAGAGGAAGTAAATTCTGTTAGTCCTTTAAGTCAATTTTTATTATTAAACCTTTATTTTCCATGGATTTTTATGTTTATATATATTCTTGTGAATATAAGACATCAATACATATGTTCCTATGCATTTAGATAGCCTTAAGAGGCTTCACATTTGCAACTAGAACTCAAACGCATAGCACAACTTTTTATTTTAGTCAGCTTTCTCTGTGTTAGACATAGCATTGGAACTCCATGTTGATAATTTATGGATAATTCTGAATCATAAATACACTTGAGGTTATTACAAGCACTTTGTACTTGAGAAGTGATGCTTTCTGGTGATCTTAAATACTTTTTTATTTAAATCTATTAGTTGGGGATTTTGAAAATATATGCAATATATTCAGACTACAGAAGAACTCAAACTAAAAGACTGGGGTTACTTACCAGTAATTGGAGTTCTCTGAAAATTTACTCCACAGATCCACATATTTTGTTGTTATTCCCTTGTAACACCTCAAGGAATCGGGAGCTGTTAAAATGAGAATTTCCAGAAGGTTGGCACAACCTTAAGGCACGTGCCAAGTGCTGGTTGATTCCCTTTCTGTGCAAGCCTTAAAAGCTTATCACCCACCTTTGTAATTCTAAACACACAATGTATGATGTGTTTATGAGTACAGCTCTTGAGAGGAGCCTACCTAATCAAAGAACTCCAGTTACCAGTGGGACTCCTTATTTTCTCATTTTTATTCTAACACAAATATCTACTTTTTAGAAATTGAGAGCAGTGTCAGTCACTCATAAGTCAAAAACATAAGAAATACTTATACTTTTTAGTATGATAATTACAGCGTCAGACACTATATTTCTTACCTTGAGCTTGCAGTTTTCTTAGCAATTTGGCATCTGTGTTATCTAGAAATTCAGCACTGCCAATATTCGGAGGCCGACCCTTCCGACGTCTCATCCTGGACTCCTCTCTTGCTCGCTGTCTCTCTGGATTTGGTGGTCTTCCTCTACGACCTTCCATTGCCCTGATACGGGGAATGACATCCTCTTCTTTCAGAAGACACCACTGCATTCCCTTTTAATTAACATTTTATAGAAATAATATATTACAAACAAAATAAAAACAAGTGATCAATATGTCAGAAAATTCTAGGTAAAGTCACAGATATTTTGGAATTTATAAAGCTGGTACAAACTTTAGGAATTTTAGTTTTTAAATTAAATTTGTATTTACAATTGTTCATAGCCATTGGCAAATCTTTGGTATTCTTGCTCGTACATAGAGAGATTTATATCTGTATCTATAAACATATAAATAGAGATATATATCTTACAATCACCGTTTCTGAACTACAGTGACCACAAAATTGGCAAATATTTGAAAATATTAGTTGTGTGATGACACCTCTATGGGTTGTTCTTACGGGTCATCAGTTCAATCAAACATTAAGCTATCCAAATAACACATTAATGTTTCTTTTTATAGAAATATTACAGCTAATAAATCAAGAAAGTAAGAGTTAGAATATCAGCATTTTGCAATACCTGATGAATTAATGGATCCAAGCATTGAACTTGAATGGCTGCCAATCACCAAAAAGAGAGACAACCAGACCTTAGCCTCCTGATGGAGGTTCATTTCATCACCTATAAATTAGTCTTGCCCCACCACACCCAAAGTCAAACCTGAATTTGATTAAGCCTTTAGACTTAATTACTATAATTTCATAGGAAAAATAGGGTGAGAAGTGTATGTTAAACTACACAGCAAAATCCAGTCTGAGGGAAATTCTACAAATTACCTAGTTCCTTCAACAAATAAATTTCAAGAAGTAAAAAAACTGTGGAAAGATTAAAGGAGCCTTAAAAGATGTATGAAACAATCCCACTGTGTGGCCCTTACCTAGATATTGATTCAAATAGACAAACTGCAGAAAATTATGATGATTAAGGAACAATTGAAAATTTGAACAATGACTGGTATTTGATGGCATCAAGAAATTATCATTTTAAAGTGTGATAGTGGTAGTGTGGTACTATTATAGAATACAAGTCTTTATCTTTCAGAGATACAAATTAAAACATTTACAGATGAAATAAGATGTATAAGATTCACTTCAACAAATTATGGAAGAGGAGAAGTAGATAGGAGTACACGTAAAACAATATTGGCCACATGATAATTTCTAAGCTGATCATAGGTACATGGTGTACATTATTCTGTCTACTTTTGTATATATTTGAGATTTCACAGTTTAAGTTTCCTGATGCAAGCACATAGATCAGCACAATGCTAGTGTATTATAGGTATTATCCTGTTCAGTGCATACATACAATCTGAGTCTGGTGTTCATTATCCTCTATATGTTAATCAAAATGAATACATTGTTATATTACCTTACTTAGAGTCCAAAGGAATATGTTCTGATATAGGAAAGGCATCTTTTAAAAATAGTGTTTCTAAAATAATTATTTTATTATTTCTTTTTTTTTAAAGAGATAATTCCTTTAGTGTGAAGGTTAAGAAAATTTTTTAAATGTGCTTTTTTTCTTAAAAGAATCTCTAACTAGGAATTTAGCTTGAACCACTGTGGGCAATTCTGCAACCAGAAACAATAAAAATTTCTTCAGTTATGTTTTGTGTCATGATTCCTAACATGGGAAAAGGAGTCTCTGAGTATCTCATTCAATGGGTACTAAAAATACAAACACTACTCCTGCTACCACAATGGATGAGAGCTACATCTCACATTCTAACTACTGTGCTTTGTTCCAGGGATTTTGAATACATTATATACATTAATCTTCACAACAGTTCTATCTAATATGGTGGGTTTTATTGTCCCTACATTATCATTGAGTGAATTCAGGCCTACGGAGGTTAAATAGTTTCCTGAGGTACAGAGGCAATGAGGAATAGAACTGTGATTTGAATCTAGGACTGTCTCATCTAAAACCTGGCTCTTAACCATTAGATGTACTTAATAGACGTTACGAAGATGTTCTTATACTTGCTAAGTCACTGATCTAAATATTCGGCCATGAAAGCACAGCCAAGATTATGTCAAGGCAGGACTGTGTCAAAAAAAAATTCATGCATATAGTCCATATATTTATATGTTAAAAAATAATATCTACTACTTCTTTTCAGTAATTCCCATGCTACAAATAATTTTAAAAATTAACTCTGAGGAAAATAAGATAATTTTTTGCTGAGATTTCAAATGAAGTCAGTAGGAACAACAGTTGTACTAACTGCATTTTTAGGCCATAAATCACTAAGAAAGAAGCCATCAAAACAATTTTATGTTTACCAGTGTGGGAGGCTTTTGATTAGTTTAGGTTTTCATTTCTCTGCCATGCTTTTAGGAAACAAGGCAGCACACATCACATAAATTGAAAAATATAAAAGTGACATTTGTGACACTTGGAGAAGAGAGAGACTAATAAAAGAGTCCGTAAAGGAATCTGCATTCAGTTTTTAAAGTATCTTATTAATAATAAAATCAACTTTTAGCAAAGGTTTAAAGGGTTTGATCAATTTATCTTTTTTTATCGAGTTACAATTTTTTTTTTGGCAAGGAAAGAGTCACCCTGAGCTAAGATCTGTTGCCACTCTTACTATTTTTTTCCCCCCCAAAGGCCCAGTGCATGGTTGTACATCCTAGTTGTAAGTCCTTCTAGTTCTTCTATGGGAGCTGCCGCCACAGCATAGCAACTGGCGGATGGGCGGTCTGGTTCCACAACCGGGAAATGAACCTGGGCTGCCAAAACGGTGAGAGCACCGAACTTTAACCACTAGGCCATCAGGGCTGGCTCTACAATTTTTACAGTTATATTTTTATTCAGCTAGGAAAATATACCTGTGTCAAAGAGGAACAGAATATGTTGGTGCCCAAAACTTACCAGACAAATAAATATAGTGGCATTATCATTTACATTTTTGCCCTTGACATTTATAAAGTAAATACTTTCTAAGGGAATTGCCTATTGTATTGGGGGCTATATAAAACGTTTTCTGACTCCTGGATTTTAGAAAATGAGAAATGGATTGCTGGGAAAATTTGAAGCTTATATTATAGCTTTAATTCACTGAGTAGCTAAAATAATTGTGGGTAAGGAAAAAAAGAAGTATTTTTCTCAATAAACTTTTCCTCTGGAAGAGCAAATACAATTTACATCACTTGACTCACGTTATAAGCTTTTTTGTCAATCAGAAATTATGCATCAAAAGAGTAGGTTTGTTAATTCTTTTTTCTTAATTTCTAAGACTAAGATAGTAAATGTTCCTGAAAATAATCTTTCTTGACTAAGATTTAAAATATATGAATAAAAAGAAAATACGGGGCTGGCCTGGTGGCGCAGTGGTTAAGTGTGCACGTTCCGCTTCGGCAGCCCAGGGTTCGCTGGTTCGGATCCTGGGTGTGGACATGGCACCGTTTGGTAAGCCATGATGTGGTAGGTGTCCCACATATAAAGTAGAGGAAGATGGGCATGAATGTTAGCTCAGGGCCAGTCTTCCTCAGCAAAAAAGAGGGAGATTGGCAGCAGATGTTAGCTCATGGCTAATCTTCCTCAAAAAAGTGAATAAACAAATAAATAAAAATTAAAAAAAAAATGATGAGCAGGAAAGCATGCTGCAGAATGATAGTATATTAAAAAAAAGAAAAGAAATGATCAACACAATGGAGATGGTGACAAATTAAGACTATTATATCATAATTCTGCTTTCAAGAGTTACTAATTTAAATCTTTAGCAATAACACATTCACTTAGACAAACACTACAATGAGAGAGACAGGAAAAAAAGGGTTTATGTTTGATTTCAGAAGATTGAACAAAATAATTAAGGTAAATAAGCAAATGAGATCAGTACACTTCACACCATAGGCTGTAAAGCATTAGAAAAGTACACTGTAAAACTGTAATATATTACAAAATAATTTCTACAGCTTAAAACATTTGTTGAGGCACCTACTCTGTCCAAGGCATACGTTCTTTAAAGGTAAGCTAGAGAAAGCCCTCTTTCCAAAAGGACCAACATTTTTAACCAGGACCTTAGGCTCAGGCTATTCTAATGCAGGTGATTCAAGGACCACACCCTGAGTAGTAATGAATTTGAAAAAGATTTTAGAGGTTGGGACAAGAAGTTGTCTCAATTGTCACTTAAAAATTAATAATGGTCTGGTGCCAGCCCTGACGGCCCAGTGGTTAAAGTTTGGTGTCTCACCAGTTTGGCGGCCTGGGTTCATTTCCTGGTGGTGGAACCCCCCACCTGTCTGTCGGTTGCCATGTCTTGGTGGTGGCTCACACGGAAGAACTAGAAGGACTTACAACTAGGATACACAACCATGCACTGGGGGCTTTGGGGAGGAGAAAGAAAGAAAGAGGAAAGTTGGGAACAGATGTTAGCTCAGGGTGAATATTTACCTGCAAAAGATAAAGAAAGGATGATCTGGATTAGGATGTGAGAATTAGAGCTGGAAAAGAAGATGAATACATTGGTCTTTTTTTGGAGAGAGGACTACCAGGATGTGAAGGAGAAGCATGAATGGAGACTAGAAAGGTGATTAAGGTTTGGAGTAATCTCTAAGCGGCATGGAAAAAGAAAATGGTAGTGAGATTTTCTTTCTGAACAAAGTTAAGATACAGGATGGAGAAATTCTTGAGAAAACTGACAAATTTATTGCTCTTAAGTATTTTATGCTTTAAAAACCAAACAGAATTTTAAAGAAAGCACTTATTTCAAATAAATTTTTAAATGTTTTCTGTATTCAGAAATTCAAAAAAAGAGGAGATATTATGAGATTTAATTTAAATATGACTTTCTATTTCAACATACCTATTATTCTTCACAAATGATACTCTAAAGTATAGCTGAACATCTCATGAGCAACTGGTCTGTCTGCACCTTATCTTAGGGATACTGAATTGTCTAATTAACTGGGTTTTCTACATTCACTAACAGAATCAATTTCAAAATCTTAGGGCACAAGTAAAGCAAGGGTATCAAATATTTTTGACAGAGCTTGACATTTCATATTTTACAAAAAACTAAGTTAACATTTTGAGAAAAATCAAATTTTGTTGGACTTCCTTATATCTATTTCACAGTTTAGTATTATGTCTATTTTTAGCTACTTTATGGTGTCAGAGGTAGATAGTGATAGCTTTATATACCATAAACTTAACAGCATTAGGGATTCTCAATCTACCTTAATCATAGTCGGTTAATATCATATACTGAATAGCACTCAAAGATGTGAAAGAGTAAGAACAGCTATCTATGCTGGGAGATGGATGTCATCTATTAAAAACAATTGAGAAAGATGTGATTCGATACAATTGTTTCCACAGTGCTGTCTATGCTTTCCAGTTACTCACTGTAGGTTACCCTCTAAGAGTCAAGACTTTCAAATACCTCCTCAGCTCCACACTTGGATTCACACAGTTGGCCTCCTAGTACACGCCCTTGCCTAGCCATCAAAAATCCTACCTGGCAGATTAGTGACATAAGTTTCCAGACTTAGATTTCTGGTACTGATCTTTCATGTTCTCAGTGTCCTTATGTGCCCACAACTATGTTGCATTAGGTATGGCAGTTAACAGCAGAGTTGAATTAGAACCCTGGTTGTTGACTCCCAAGCTTTTGTTCTTCACTTATTTGAAATAATTACCAGCACTACAATCTTGCCAGAAACTGCGTTGCCTGCTTTGTTGTGAAGTCTCCCCTTATTCCTTCCTAACAAAATGCTGGTTTTAGCTGGACAGCATTGTCCTTAGTGTTTTATCCTCCTCAGACAATAAGCTTCTCCAAGCTAGTGATCATAACTTCTGTTCTTTTGTACTCTTCAGTTTCTCTATGACCGCTAGTTTTTCCTCAAAGCCAGGCTTTCAACTTCATTTCTATAATGAAATACGTTCAGAATTTCCTTTATAGAAAATGCCTTTAGGGAAAATTTATTTGGGGAAAAAAAAAGCCTGGCACATTAAGTATTTGACACAAACATTTATTGATTAAATGGCTAAGAAAAAGGCTTTTTTCAGTAAGAACTATAGGTATTTTTCTTTTCTTATGGCCTTATGCTATTAAAAAGAAGAAATATCTTTTTTAAAAAAAGACATCTCAAATAGAGAAAGCAACATTTTCCAAGTCACTTTTAACCCGTTCCTTCTTTGCATCTTTCCTTTTCTGTGCTTTTTTGGCCTGAATATAATAAATATTCATTATTGTACTCTGTGAACCTCCTAGTTGAAAAAAATAAACTTAGTTGTCACATTTATGCTTAAATGTTTTGTTCTCTACAAACCACAAAAAATGCTTTTCAAAGTAGATTATCATATATTTCAAAATAATCTTTGTTATTAACAAATTATTTTAAAGCCTTCATATATTCATATAAAAATGTAAATACCTTTTACCTTTTTACCTAAGTACCATATTTAGGTAAATAAAAACAACTCTGTTTTATATTTACTAAAATTTGTCTAGCTCAATCTTCCTATCATTCTGACACTCAAAAACAAAATAAAATGAAAACGATGATAAACATTAGGTTCCACAAATTCTTTATAATGTAATGGAGCAGAAGTCTGTAAGAAATCCATTTATCTTACATCTTTTTCCAAGAGGTTTCACTGGCTAAAATAGTTAACAGAATTTCTTTGGAAGGTAGCCAGCCAGTATAGCACGAACTAATGAAGAGTGTTAAAGTTCATTTTGTTCCACTAAGTCTACCATCACAAAAATCATGGTTTCTACAGAAGCTGGTAGGAAGTGTTTAATATCTAAGTATCAGTAGATACTGACAAGTAGCTGATTTTACAGATCTCTTACCACATTTGTAGACTGAAGTAAATAAAACTGATAATGAACAGATTAAATGCTTTTCCCTCCTCATTTCTTGTGTGTCAATCCTATCTACTTAAATTAGGGTTTCTCTCTCTTTTTTTAAAGGTAATCATTAGATTGTTGTCCTTTAGTTAATGATGAATATATTTAAATTTCAATACTTGTGAGCTTTCAGACCTCTCATCCTACTGTATTATACAGAAAGTTAGTTAATATTTTGAACAAGTGTTTGCTGTTAATAAAGATTTGTATCATCATCTTAAGCTCAGAAATATCTTGAGTTAAAAATGATTAACTTATACAAAATAACCATGGTTCTCTACAGCACATATTATCTTCTAGGAGAAATTATCATCTCCTAAATTTCATTAGTAAAATATTGAGGTTTGGAATACCATTCTTGGAATTTTTGAAATGCCTTGAACAAAATTAGAACTTATAGAACTAATATTGGGGTTTTCTGGGTAAGTTTCAAGAGAAAAAATAAAAATATGATGGAGAAAATACATTTTCCAATGCAAATGTTTTATTAGGAGAGTGATTAAGAATACTAATGAATCTGCAAATAAGGTATTTCATTTGCCATCAATCACCCAAAATAAATATAAGAAGCTGGGAAAACTGTAGCATTAACATTTAAAATCACTATATACAATCTCCATGCATTTGGAAAACGGGATGCTTAGCTTTATTGGATTACAAAGGGTAGAAGCATTTATTCTTTTAAATGGGAAATTGTTTTTCACATTATATGTAATACAAGCAAATTCCAGAAAATGTGAAACGTGAAACGTAGAAAGAAAAAAATGACCCAGTGTACCACCAACCATTACATCCATCGTTAAAATTCTGCATATTTCCCTCCAGCCTTTCAAGATGCATAGTTTTGTTTTTCACTACATATACAGCCATCAGACTATTTATATAATTTTTAGAAAGGCAGATATACTGTAAATACACACAGATCCTCACTGCATGGTAACGGTGTCCTTGTCCCAAATTATATTTTATATCTTCTACAAAATTTAGGCCAACCAAAATTATTACACATCATGGTTAATCAACAAAAATATAATCTTTGTTAATTTTCATAGAAAATTATTATATAATTATATATATTTCTAATTACTATATGTTTATACATATTGATCATACAATATATAGAAAGGTATATGGCTCCACAACTATATGCATCTCTAATTAATTAACTAAACATTTTTTTGGATTACTTACCTTTAATTGTTGTTCTCTAAAAGTATCCTGAAATGAATTCAACTTACTAATTTTTTTTTTAAATGAGAAAAGTGCTCTCAAAATTGCTAATATTTTCCCTTATCAGGCTGCTGAAATGTTGGCAGCTTAACGTATTCTGGATTTAGTAATTCATCATATTTCCTTGATTGGAATTTATCTTTCAACAAGACAATATGCATTTGGAAAACACTGATTATGTTTAATAAAAAGTGAATGGATGTCAAAGAACATTCTGCTCTGCCTAATGAGGCTTTATAGATTAAGTCTAATTATCACTGATACAAAATAAAAAATCGTTTATCTATTGAACAGCAATTAGCTTCCCTCTCAGAACAAAAATCTACTGAACTTCAAAACATAGAGATATCTTTGGCATAAACAAGACAAGTAAGGATTTGATAACAAGAATCAAAAGATTAAAAAATGAGACAGATTTTTAAGTAAAATTATTATTGCCTTCTAATATGTTTTATGACTAAAAAACTGATCCAGTATATATGGAGTATGTAAAATAACACTGTGGTTCATGAGACTTCTGAGATTCTGTTTGGTGACAGATTTAATCTGAGTTAAAAATTATTTTTAAGTTTAAAAAATAGAAAGAAAAATAGAAAAATCCTAGAATATATTTCCATAAAGAAGTTAAACCTCAGATAAATATATTTTGGCATTTTAGAATTACCAGTAAACAGTAAATCCAGTGGATCTGGATATAACTTGTTCCTTAAAAAGTCATGGACAACAATGGAAAATAGGTTATATGATGAATGCAGAAGAACACTGTCAGAAATCTTGAGTTCTGGTTATGTGTCTCCCGGTTGAGGTTGTGTGATCTTAGAAAATGCTCTCAATCTTTGAGCTTTCATAATAAACCTTCTGCAAAATTAGGAAGACCTTTTCTATTTCTATAACTATAAAATTAGAGGGTAAGATAGGATGGAAAAGCTTGCCTATTCACAATAGAAAATATTAATTGCCAGCAAAAATTTCTTTCTGCGCATTATAATGGCCAAAAGGGAAAAACTTTCAGTTGAGAAAGAAAATATCAACTTCAGTTGGCTGAGCATTCTAATCTTTTGAAACATTTTCATGCACATGATCTCATTTTAACCTCACCATAATCCTGAGGTGGAAGTAAAATTATTGTCTCCATGTTGCAGGTAAAAAAATTTGGGAAAAGGGGGCCCCTAGTTTGTTGTTGTTTGAAATCACAAAACTATTTCATGGATTAACAAGAATCTAGGTCTCCTCACTCCTTAACTAGGACCTCTTTCAATGGAGCTGCTAAAGTTCAAGGCGGATAATAAGGATATGCAGCTGAATCCAAGTAAGGAACAAAGGCAGAACATTAAAGCAAATGTAGGAAACGAGGTCTCCACGGTGGGTTCTCTGTGCTGCTTAGTGAGCTTGTGGACTCAACCCTCAAGCTCAAAGGGAGCTGTACTGATATTTTCAGAAATGTGTATAATTAACGTAAAAATTCAATTTCTGCAAAAACCAGAAATTTTACTCCAATAATATTAAGGAATTCCACCCCCTCCCCCTAAATTACCAAACTTGTAAAAATGGACCATACAGCACTGCATAATCCAATGGATAAGATCCTTCCAAAAAACTAAGTCATATTTATCCCCTTTTTGACTGACTTATCACAACGTATTTTTCCTACTCAAATTAATTTTTAAAAACTGTTTACCTTTCAGGGAACTAATGTTTTCCTATATTTCACATGAACATGCAGATACTTTTATACCTGTATGAACTGTAAAATTACTGATAGAGTCAATAAACAGGAAAAAATTTACTTAAAAAATCAGAAAGAGACATCTACTATGTCAAAGCTCCTTGTTACTGAAACATAATAAATTGAGGCCTTGGTGAGTGTTTACCACAAAGTTATATGTATAGCTCCATATGAATTAACTAACAAAAGGCAATGCTCCAGAGAGTAGTGAAGTTTACTTCATTTAGGTTATGGTACTACTTTTTGGTTCAAAGACTATACTTTTTAAAAAGTGGATACCTGCGGTCCATCTCTGGCTTCATAGAAGTCACCCACTCTTATTTTTGCACTGAAGCTGAAATTGTCCCTTGAGATATCCATTATTCCATTTCTGCTGAGATACTGAAAAAATCACATATTTTTCCACTTCAGGTTTTAATAATTACAACCCAGCTTTGATGTATAGCTATCTTGATGACACTAATGTTTTTGCATATTCTATCAAGGGGCTATGGATTTATAGGAGATCAATTTAGGTTAAGTACATTAGTCCCATACAAGAGAATATGTTGTATCAAGGAACTTTATCTGAGAAAGGAGTGCACTTTTTTTTTCATAAGCATGCTTAAAAGGCACCAAATGTATGTTATTTGGTGAAAAGTATGTACCTTTATTACTTCAGGGTACTGCCTAAGTTTCTTTCCACATGGAGCATAATATGCTACTTCTCCTTGAAGGCGCCCTCCAAAGTTTCTTATTCTCGTCTCTCTTTGCCAGCTACACATAACAGAAATGAGGGTTATAACATACTTTAATTTTAAGAAAGCTTTCAAAAATTAAAAAAAAAAAATTTATGAACACATGCTCTTTCAGAAACATGAAAAATACAAAGAAATACAAACCCCTAACCATACAACTCAGATACATTTACTATTAAAATTATTTAGATTTTCAGCTAAGTAATTCAACTAAAAATTAAAGACTCAATTTACACATGAAACTCCACTAAATTTTTTAGAAATAACAACTGGTATTTGAGTATTTGGACATATTTATTAACCAATGTGTACTGATTTTTTACATTTGAAAAGTTTTAAGTGAGAAGAGTAAAGTAAAGCTGGCTCCCTGTTCTTTCTTTTTTTTTTTTTTTTGAGGAAGATTAGCCCTGAGCTAACTACTGCCAATCCTCCTCTTTTCGCTGAGGAAGACTGGCCCTGAGCTAACATCCATGCCCATCTTCCTCTACTTTATATGTGGGACGCCTACAACAGCAGGGCTTTTGCCAAGTGGTGCCATGTCCACACCCGGGATCTGAACCAGTGAACCTGGGCTGTGGAGAAGCGGAACTGCAAACTTAACTGCTGGGCCACTGGGCTGGCCCCAAAATCTGGCTCCCTGCTCTTTGAGGAGCACATACCTCCAGTGTGAAAATTCTCAGTTTGAATTAAACCATTTTAGCCAAACTCTGCTCAAGTCTTTCAGTTTTGCTCACAGAGGCTTTCACTGTCCTGTAATTCTATCTTCACAAAAACCTCTGACACTCTTAACTGTGTCCCTGCCCTTTGCCAAATGATTTCCTCTTGCTTCCTTCTCAGTCATGTTCCCACCCGGCTGCACGATGCCATCCCAGCTCTGCCACCCCGAAACATAGCAGTTAGCCTTCATTTCAGTTTTCTGATAGATCAACTTCTCTGGCCTTTGCTCTAGCTCTTCCGCTCTAATCAGCATTAGGCAGTATATTCACTTTTATTAATAGTGGAGGATGAGAAGTCACACAAGCATAAATATGTAGGGAGCATGAAGAGAAACGCTGCTTTGCATACCCATATTCCAAAGGAAGACGCAGTTCACGCTCATCTGTTACTCTTCTTCTTTTGGAACTGCCTTCAAGAAAATTCAAGCAGTTAACATGAAAGATTAGTTTATATAGATGACAAGTTTTTGATAGCTTTGAGACTTCTCTTTAAATAATATATCTTAATCACTTGGACTATTTAGTGTATTTCTGCAACTTGTACAATATTTTTAGATGGTTTTCAACAGAACATTGTATAGAAAATTTTTTTTCTTTTTTCTTTGGTCTGCATGACAGAGTAGTTTTTCTCTCTAAAGAAAGTACCATGCAAGATAAAAATATATAGCTTTCCTCTCATTTTGTATTAAAGAAATAGCTAAAGAAGTAGGAGGGAAATAGTTGATAGAGGTTTCTGAAAGCCATGTACAGTTGTTTTCTTTGAAAATATGAGTTTTAAGATGCTGAAAAATTTCAACAGGTGGCTCACACATTTAAAAATAATATAACTTCTATGTTCATATAAATCCAAAGTCAAAAATACTACTCTGTCTTTTAATTAATCTAAAGTACTAAAGAATAGGGTTATGATTTATGTAAAATTTTTCATAGACAATGACCAAGTTTCACAAATACATGCACCTTAAATTAGTAGGATATCATACTAGTTTGTGGCAAATGAAAGCAAAACTAGAAATTTCCAAGAAAAGAGTAAAATAAGTAAAACAACGTAATATTTTACTGTATACCTCTTTATTTTCTTAGCTACTGAAATGAGAATAGAGAGTAGTTTTGGAATATTAATGTAAAAACTTTTAATGAAGACCTCTAGAAGTTTATAAAAGGTCAAATATGTTAATGGAATAATAATGCTACTCACTAACACAAATGACATTGGCTAAATGTTGGGCAGATATGCAACTGTATTTTAAGTAACCAAGTGAGCTCAATTTTATAAAATACAAAAAACTCTGTCAATCAAATTCTAAATTCTAGAAGCATAAACTGAACACAAAAGCAGGAAAGTACACAAAATCAAGAGCTGTTATCAATCAGGTTCTTAAATTGGAAGCACAGAGAATAAAAATGGTAATGGGTGATACCCTTTGAGAATACATGCTGACCTTTCTTAGTCAACCTAAAATCTAGCTGTAACACTGTATTCTAATGAGATCATCCCTGGAACCCAGTATAAATAAGAATTCTTGCTATGGTTTGACTTCTATTGTACAATAATAAAAATAAAGTGTAGGTACCAGAGTTTGGACTTGAAGTAAGTGTGGAAGAAGGTGTGCCAAGAAAAGCAGGTGACTGGGATTCAGAACATAAGGCAGCAGGAGCAGAGCCTGGGGCTTGTGCTATGTGGAGGTTACGAGGTGTTGAGTGAGCTGTGAGACTGATGGAAGGGCTTTTGACAGAGGAAGTTGTTTTATTCACTTTCATTGAAGTTTTCTCTCCTTCAGTATCACTATCTGATTCATCTTGGTCTTTATCATCATCATCATCTTCTTCTGATCCTTCTGTATCTGATTCTGAATTACTATCTGATTCTGGGAAGTAAAAGAAGCATTTGTATATTATAACTAAATAATTACCAACAGTTTGCAGTTTGTATCTAAATGGAATAGTTCAGGAATCAGCATCTGTGATTGAGAACTCAAATGAGCAACTTTCCTGAAGAGTAAATTTAAAAATACAATCTTGATTTGAGTACAGAGTATGAGGGCTATAAATCCTCAAAATTCTTCATGAAAAGTTATCTGTTTTACTCAACACTTTAACAGTTCTTCTCACATGACACTATTCACAAGAGTTCTGCTTAGTGGCTTCAAAATCGCTTTTAATTTATTGGAGAAACTACAGAATAGAGAGAATAGAACTGATTATTTAAATTAATAGACTCCAATCACTTAAGAAGCTTACTAGGTTCAGGATGAGAAAGAGAAGCCTGGAACTTCCTTTATTCTTTCATCTGGACTTTGAAGTACAATAGAATGATTTTCTGGGGGAGACTCTTGCCTTTTTTGGCTGTAGTTAATTCAATTTAGGTGCAAGACTTCATCAGGTTTCTCAGTCTTCATAAAAGACCAGGATTACAGAAATAATTGTGTGGGATAATTTAAAGATTTAATAACTTAAGTTTGTTCTAGCACTGTAGCCCTATACATGCATCCATTTCTACAGATGTGTAATGTCTATTTCTAGATAAAATTTGATAAACACAGGACTGATACTCGGACTGTATCTTAACGGATCCTAGAAAACAGCTTTTGTGGAATAGTGTTTTGTGTAGTACTATCTACCCACATTGATGTTCATTATAAAAATTTGTCTCTGAAAGTTATTAACATTGATATGCATTATTTATCATGCAAAGTTGTATTTATGGGAACCCCAGGAAAAAATATTACCAAGAAAAGTTGTTCTTACCCTGAGAAAGTAGGTTGTTTTTACCTTATAGATACTTTAAATTGTGTAATTGACTTTATTTTCTTATTCATATTGGTGGTTAGAAATTTACAATTGGATTTGTGGCTGACTGGTAACAAATCCAAAAACTTTTATAATATGTATTTCAGCTTTGTATTTAAAATCTAAGCAATCTTATATTTTATGTTTTCAGTCTTCTGTGGAACAAGGAGAGTTTAGGGGAATAAAAACAAAAAGAAGTTAAAAAAAAAACCCCAAAGTAGAAAGTGAACCTAAATAAACTCAGAGAGTACTCTATTATGTTATTAAATAAATTCTGTGTTGTTAAAGAACATTCACAGGGATTTAGGTTTTTGGGACCTTCTGAATGACTGTGACTACAATTTGACCTTTGTTCAAGGTATCTAGTGACACATTTTAACAAGCAGCAGAAAAGATGAAAAAAAGGATGAATGAGTGGCCCTGAATGAAATGGTTCTAAATGACAATTAAGCAAGTTTGTGAAATTATTTCTTAATTCATGCATCATTTATATTCACTTTAAAGTTATTATTTGTTTAATGTTAAGTGAATTAACAAAGCTGAGAATTTAGTTTAGGATTTCCAACTCCATTTACTCCTACACTTTACTAGTTCATTAGAGAAAGGCACATCGTTGCGTGAAACACAGTGAATAACAATGATTATAAGTCTGTGAATTAAGAACCTCTTTGAAGTGTTTTGGTTCACATAGCATTTAGAGAAATAATTTAAATTTTAAAATAGAAAATAACCTGATTGGCTATCATCAGATTCATCATCTTCATCATCTTCCTCATCTTCTTCCTCATCCTCTTCCTCTTCATCCTCATTTGAATCTTCAGAATCTTTACTACTGGGAATGTCTGAATCTGTTCCTCTAAACTGTTCCACTAAAGATTTTGGAAGATGAGAGTGTTGCTGTGTTTTTACTGTGTTTACATTATTGCTAACTGCTTTTTCCTTCCCTTGACTATGCAGTATGGGAGACGCAGAGGGCATTACAGTTGTCTGATTGCCAGGGGTTCTTCTCCCACTTGTACTCAAATTTACAGGTGAGGAAAAAGGGGTGCTGGATGCAGTAGCAATGTTTTCATTAATCTTACTCTGCATTTTAGTTTTGGTAGTAAGTGCTAGAGGAGCTTCTTGAATGACACTTTGAATAACTCCATTTGGTTGATGATTACCTAAAAGTGCATTTGTCAAGAATGGATTAGGGTGGTTGTTTTCTAATGTTTGTTTTGGATGTGCTGGTGAACTAGAGGTTGCTTTTGGATTTGACAAAGCTGCAATAACCTTCTTCAGGCTCTTAGAGGACTCCTGTTTCTTTAACAGTGCTGGGAATGTCTGTTTGTATTGTTCCTGTTGAAACATAAGTTAAAAACATACAATGATGTACTATGAGAACAAAGATTACTTTCATGTACACCTGAAATTTATATAATGTTATAAACCAATGTTACCACAAAGAAACAAAAATTTAAAATAAATACGTAAAGATGACTTTTATTTGCCTTCATTATCTGACAACAGCTGCTCATATACAAATTTAAATCAAATATACAAGTGCTATAAAAGTAGTGGTAAGTGATGACTAGTTGGTTGCTGAACCTTGGCTAGAGGTTTAAAATTCAATTAGTCTTTGTTTTTCAAAATATATATTTTTCCTGACTGTCTCCCTCTCATTACTATTGCTCCCATTTTCTCAATAATCCAAACTTGAAAACCTAAAAACATCCTTTACTTTTCTTTTTCCAAGTCAGCCATATTACTGTGTCTTTTGAATTCTTTTGTGGAAGTATTGCTCAAATTTAAGCCATACTATCATTTCTTCCCACTCAAGTCCCAATATATGCTAGACGCCAATGCCAATTTTATCTTCATATAAGCCTCATTTTATTATTACCTCTGGTCAAAAGCTTTAGTGCTTCCTCCATAACTGCCAACTTCATAAAGTCTAAATACTTTCATTTTGATATTCAAATGACTTTTCAAGTGGACACTAACATAAGTTTCTAGTCAAACTGGACTATTTGCCATGCCCCGTGCATATCACACTTACACCACCTCCACATCTTGTTATAACCATTTTCTCTGCGTGAAACGTCCTTCTCTTATAAATTTCAAGTTGCTAAAATCCTGTTCATTCTTCAAAATCCAAACCCAGAAGCTCTGCATGTTTGTCCCAACTAGAAGCACTCACTGCTTCCATTCTTCGAGCCCCTTTACCTCCTTCTCTTCTACCCTGTACTATTTGTGGTATACGTGCTACGAAGCTGGGGGGAATGCGGCTCAACATTCTGTGAGTCTGCTTTAGAGTGCCTTCAGCACATCAGCACTGGAAAGAGGATAATAAAACAGTTTAGAAAAATTATACTTTTCTTGGGAAAAATTTATTTGTAAACCATTAAGCCATAAAATTTACATCTGCAAATAAGAAACAAAAAATTACTTGGCTATCAGAATCTTATTGAAAAGAATAAAATCATATGAATTTTATTAAATTTGTGTAATTAAAATAATATATAAAAATAAACTGATGTAGAATGATTAAAATAAGAGAAATAGAGTTGAATTTCGGAAGGTAAAATTCATTAACGAAAATGGTTGCCTTAAAATTAAAATCATCAGTACTGTGAGCATCAGATCCAGGCTCTTAGCACTCAAGTCAGCAAAGATTCGTGGTAGGTATTTCACAATTACAAAGGCAGATGGAATGCCATATAGAATGACACTATATATTTTAAAGCACCAGTACTAAAAAGCAGTAAGCAATTCCTATATAAACTTCTTAATCTTATTTAACATCTTCACGGTATTAGTTTAGAAAATTAAGGTAAAATCAGCCTTTGTAAAGAAAGACCGTCATATAACATTTGTACCTAAGGCAATGCCTCACAAAAAGAAAGTGCTTAATTAGTACGTATTCAGTGAATAAAATATGGAAATTATGCTAAATAATTGCATATACCTTTTAAAAATAATTTTATAGCAAAATTCTACATAAAATACTTTAATATACTTAATTTTACTTGATAAATGATGATTTTAATTTTTATTTTAATTTTAATTAATTTATCATTTAATTATGATTTATCTATGATAAATATTACATATTATATACTGTATAAGTATATATAAAATGTACTTATACTTCTTACTTAATATATGCTGATTTAAATTTTAAGCAGAAAAATTAGTGTATTTTCATTTCTTAGTACGAAATTATGTCACATAATAATTTTGTACTCTTTCTTTATAGGTAGTAAGTTTTCCTTCTAAATGCATCTATGATCAAAACAGCCATGAAAACAAAAACTTTCTCTCTAGTTTTATATTTTAAAATCTGAAATTGCTCATCACTCTATAACTCTGAAGAATCACTTCCCATATATTGATACCTGAAGGTTTTCAAAAATAACCAAGTATCATTACAGTTTATCCCAAGAATAGTATCAGTTACTCTTTTAGTAAGCAAACATGTTATCCTTTTAGATATTGGGGGTGGTAGACATGAAGTACGAGGGGAGAAAATGGAGACCTGCATAGTAGCGGGTCTCTTGCTGCTTTAAGATATCCACTTGGCTGACAGGCGGAGGGGAAGAGACAGGGCTGAAGCTCTGTCCTACCTCCAAGCTCTTGCTCCCCCAGCCGCTATCTGAGTCTCTGAAGACCACACACACACACACAAAATCCTCTAGGCAAAACTTGTTAAAGAAAATTCACTCCTGGTCTATATATCCAATTAAGGTATATTGATTTGAATTAAATGTCTACAGTATAAGGTATGGAAGGATCCAATGATTAAATAATACTCAAGAAAATCATAGAATAGTGAGGGAGGTAGACAGATAGCAGGTAGCATGAAGTGACTGAGACTGTCATAAGAAATAAAGCAAAATTCTACATGTTAGACTGTCATATAAAAAAAGAGAGCTGATGTAAGAGAAGTTATTCATAAAATACTCTTTAACTCAATACTAGGTACCAATAAAAAGTAGATAAAGTCATTTAGAGTTGAGCCTAATGTGAAGGTCTACACATAAAATTTCTCCCATTAACTACCATTATTATTTCAGAAACACCGGATTATTTCATCTTAATCATGGGCTTTGAAATCTATATGACCTTGGTTTGAAATCCTTCTGCTCTAAACTTGTTATATGATGTTCACAAGTGATTTAACCTCTCGGAGCATTAGTTCTAGACCTCATACAATTTTGTAAGGATTAGATAAGACCATTTGTGTAAAAAGCCTACCTTGGTTAAATTTATTAAGCAAATGTTTAATAAATGACTTTCTAATAGGAAGCCATATAAAACTCTTTAACTAAGAAGCCTTTCATTATGCAAATAACTTGATGTGGCTCTGTAAATTCATTAATCTTAAAGTGGAATATACATTAATGAAAAATTAAAATAACCCAAATAATGTAATTTTTTAAAAATTATTTATTTATTTATTTATTTATTTTGAGGAAGATTAGCCCTGAGCTAACATCTGCCACCAATCCTCCTCTTTTTGCTGAGGTAGATTGGCCCTGAGCTAACATCTGTGCCCATCTTGCCCTACTTTATATGTGGGACGCCTGCCACAGCATGGCTTGCCAAGTGGTGCCATGTCCACACCCGGGATCCGAACCAGGGAACCCTGGGCCACCGAAGCAAAATGTGCAAATTTAGCCACTGCACCACCAGGCAGGCCCCCAAATAATGTAATTTTTCATTTTCTTAATTTATTCGTGGAAAATCAATAATGTGATGCCAGCGATAATTTCTTATGATTGATCAGTGCATTGCAAGTTATCATATGCATGATATTATGATGATATTACCATTGGTTATTTCATTTAGATTAGTTCTCAATCTGGCTGCACATCTGAATCACCTGGGAGCTTTTTAGACATATAATACCTTAATCTCAACACAAGAGATCCTGATTCAATTGTTTGGAGGTGGTATCTCTTTTTTAAAGTTTCCCAGGTGATTCTAATGTATACGTAGGCTTGAGAACTACTCATTTAGATTATCAAAAAAGCCTTATTTATTCACGTCATTTTTCTTTGGCCCTGATCTTAAATTCTTGACAGTAAAATAAGAGTCAATGGACAAGAACATCGCAACTTTTTTGAGAAAGAAAGGCAGCATATCACAGTGGTTAAGAACAAGGACTCTAGTACCACACTGCCCAGGTTTGAATTCTAGCTCCATCACTAACTAGCAATGTGATCTTGGGAGAGTTAAATTCTATGAATCTCAATTTAATCATCCATAAATGGGCATAATAATATTAGTAGTACTTATAGATGTTAGAATCCAATGAGTAAATGCATGTTCGGCACTTAAAACAATGGCTGGCAAGCAGTAAGTGCCCTACAAGTGCTATCTAATGATTACGATGCCCAATGATAATTTTTGTAACCAAAGGACAGGATACTGTGTTCAAACATAATATTTTTTCTCCACTCTGGGCTGGTTCTAGAATAAAAAGCACTGGTCATTTAATTACTAGAATTCTCCTGGACATATGGATGTACACTATGCAGTAATATAAAATCAACAGCAAAAAAATAAAGATGAAAAAAATTCTCTGATGAGTGATTCTGGTGTTTGTATATAAGTAAAAGTTACTCAAAATATTTTGTATTTCATATAATTCACTAGGAATGGCAAAAGAAAATGATTCTTTATAAAGGATTTTTACACTTAAAATTGATAAATCATATGACTAAAGAGGTAAATTACTAAAGAATTCATTTCTTTAAAAAATATATATTGATATTACAAAAAAAGGACATTGATTTTAAATAAAAGTAATTGGGAAGTATGTTTTATTCAAACACATTTCTCCTCTTAATGCTAAATCATTAAATCTGGGGAGAAAATGACATGATTATGTTGCCAAAAATATATTAAACAGATGTATATGTAAACATAAAATCAGAGAAATTTAGTTTTCTGATGTGCATATTCTATTCCTGGTGACTAAGAAAGTATAAAAATAACAGTAAAATTTAATTTAAACTTGTATATTACAAGACTATATAAAAGCATTTTTCTAATGATAAAATTCTTCTATAAAAAATTTTTAACTCACCCGTTTGGATCGCAATTCACTGGTCAAAGGACTAGATTCTTCAGAGGTATTTTTATTCCCTGCTTTAAGTACTTCAGGAGAAGGAACTATGAGTTTCATATAGGTTTCCTTTTTGGCTTGATTTACCAAAGACAAAGGTTTCACATTGGACACCAATCCCGTAGACTGTATTACACTTGTGTGTTTGTTCACAGATTCCTCCTTTGCCTGAGAGCTTTGGAAAATAAATGGAAGCTGCTGTGACAAAACCTGAGGCTGCTTCTGCTGGGATTGGAATGACGAGTGAGTCTGGGATTCAGACACAAGAGGTAATGGCTGGTGTATTCTTTTTTCCTGGGCTTTTTCAGTTGCTTTCTGTCCATCTACTTTTGGGTCTGAAATACCATGTAATAGCACCTGCAAATAAAAATTAAAAGGCAACTTCTTAACAGCTATTAAAACAAAGAACATCAAGCAGCAAAACTTGGAGAAAAAAGGGACACTTTAAAAAGTGTTCCTATGACTTACGATAGATATATAAAGATTGCTAAAAATACACCAAATATCCCTTTAAAAATGTTTCTCCATCTCCTATTCTTTCTTATGCAAAAGGAAGAACTAAAGGCAATGATTAACTTTAAACTTTATAGACTTTTGAGAGTCAAGATAAACCAATTAATTCCTAAATATGAATAATATGTAGATACTACCAACAAAACTATTAATACCTGGTTGTTACTTTTATGTTGTGCTTCGCTCTCTGAATCAGAATCATCATCTTCGCTTTCTTCAATACTTTGATCTTCTTCTTCATCTTCCTCTAGATCATCTGAATCACTGCTACTAATGCCTTCACTTGAGGTGTCTGAGGATGTGCCTGAATCACTATCACTGTTGCTAGAACTTTCCATAGCTTTCTTCCTTGGTTTCTGATTAAAGACAAGATTTTTAGCATGACTTTATTTTTGGAAAAACTCAAGTTTCAGTAAGAGGTATGGTCTTTTAATTTTCAAATTATATTTTTAATCTCAAAATGTCATTTTGGGAAAAAGGAAAAGTCACATGTAAGGGTAATTATCCAACAAACTGGTCAAACTGACTCCTCTGACAGAAATTCTCAATAAAAAGCACAAGCTCTGTCATGCACAGAGTACTGGATATATGTAGATCTGCTCACGTGACTGCCATGCTTCAAAACATACAACACATTAAAAAGAGCAATTTACAAAAGAATAACTCCAATTAAGATAAGGGTTACATACATTGAAGTTCTATATTAGCTTTATATATATATTATATATTATTATATTATATATATATTATATATTAGCTTCTATATATTAGCTTTAGTCTTTCTTTATGCAGATAGAAAGTCAGTAGTCAAATATTTACATATAACACGCCAAAAACACCTCCCTAGGTGCTGGACTACAATGATGTCTAAGATAGAGACTTTGCTTCAAGAAACTTACATTCTAGTGGTTGTGGTGGGAGTGGTAGAGTAGACAGATGATTAATATAAAAGCAAATAATTTCATACAGTAATAGGCGCTGTAGAGAAGATAAAATAGGTAGCAAAAGACTTAGGGGGCTGCTTCAGTTAGGTCAATTAATTTAATTTTTCATATTTCACAACAAAAAAGAAAAATATGATAAACAGAGACAGATTAATTTCTGGAACATTTAAGATGCTATAGGAAAAAACAAAATCCAAAGCTGGTAGAAAGGTCTTATAAAAGGAAGTTTTGTGTTTAGAGAACAGGCAACAGTAGAGGATAAAAGGAAGAAAAATCATGAGATGAATTAAAAGTAAATAACTATGTAACAATGGAAAGGTTAAAGCTCTGCCAATAGCAGGACTGAAAAGGAGAAATGTAGAGACGATAGAGCAACAAGATTGAGGACGACCCAAAATTACTTAGGAATATTTCAATAGCATTTGCTGAAAAAGAACAAAATGCAGAAGCAGCAGCAATAAATTTAAAAAACAATGAATTACAAAAGTTATGGTCTTAATGGAAATGCAGCCTGTCATGACTACTGGGTTTGGGGAACGAAAGACAACAATACATCTCTACAACAGGAAGCCAAGTCGAAGCCATAGTTACAGACTGTGAAACTATACCCTTTCCTTTCTGCCTTCTGAAATTCAATTTAAATCAAAATAAAATGCATATGAGTGAGGAGAGTCACTTCTGCTGCTATATTCTGCTTGCAGTGGTAGTCTGTGTTAACTGCTCCAAACCAGCAACTGTAATGCTTCCTCCAGAGACACACCCTTCGATAAGCCAACTCATAGTTACCGTCATTCCCTGAGCAATCTCCTTCCCTCACAGTAAAGCAGAGTGATGAGGAACTGAACTGCAATAGTGTGTGACTCACAGGAGGAACCAGCCCAGAGCAGAGATCAAAGCGAAACTATAGTAATATTAAGCCTACTAATTACTGGGCAGAGAAGCAGCTCCTTCTTTGCAACTAAAATCTGTTGTGGGTTTCTAGGCATGTACAGTATAGCAAGAGTATGAAAATCATAAGGCATCTAAACTGAAGTTATCACTTGTTGTGATAGGAAGGGGCTAGGAAAGGAAAGAAATGCGGGAAGTACAGTGACTTAGCAGAGAAAAATAAACTCCTATTTCAATGCCCAAACAATCTGTGTAGTTTTTCATTTAAAGATGACATGAGAAATGGGGCCTACAGGCTCTAAAGCTTTAGGGTGCATAATGTTCGCTCACAGAAAAGAACCACCACCAGATTCCTGGGTCTCAACTCCAACCGGGCACAGGAATCTGCATTAACCAGCACTTTGTGTGATTCCAATGCAGGTGGTCTTTGCTGAGCATACTCCAACAGTGTGCAGAGTCCGTGCTTTTATAAGGTAACAAATTTAGTTCCCATTACAAAAAAAAAAGGTAGACATGAGTAGACAAGTCCAGATATTAGAGAAAAAGAGAAAAATGAGTTTCAACATCACCAATTTCATCTCTTTAGTCCCTATTAGTGTGTGTGTGTGTGTGTGTATAGTTCTTTTGTGTTCACACATGATTTGGTGGTATGTCTCTTTTCTGTCATTTAAACATTTTAAAAATGAGCCTTCTTAGGTTCATCAAAAAATGATCAAAGAGGAGCTTATTAATGCTTCCCCATTCAATCTGGGAAAGTTTTTCAGAACCCTGTCCATGAACTTTCATTACACTGTATGCTTATTTCTTTCAATAGCAAAACAAATACATGTTCAAGGCTATTATGTACCAGGCATAGTTGCTCTAGTCTCTGGGGATACAAGGGTGTAACAAACCAACGGCAAGTCTGCCCTGGAGGGAACAGAGAGAAGAAAATCAACAAACAAGATAAATGTTTAGTGATAAATACCATGACTAAAACAGGGTAATTGGATAGATAGTGTGTGCTGGGGGTGGGGTGGGGTGAAGGCTTAGATGCAGTTACCAGCTAAGAACTTTCTGAGCTGAGGTAAAAATGGAGAGCTAGAGCCAGTCACATAAGGATAAGAGAAGAGCCTTTCAAGACAGGGAAATAGCAAAGGCAAGAGCCATGAGCTGGAAACGAGTGTGACCTGTTCAAAGAACAGAGACGTGAGCTAGTCCAGCTGCAGCGGGGAATGAGGGAGAGAGCCCTAGGAAAGAAGGTGGCGGGACTGGCAGGGGTCAGAGGAGACGGGGTCTTGCAGGCCATGGCAAGGCCTGTAATCTGAGTGGGATAGGAAACTACTGGAGGGAGTGATAACGTATGATATTTTTTAAAAAGACTGTTTTGGCTGCCATGGTAACAACAACTAGTATGGCAGCAGGAGCAGATCTTTGTTCAACTTCAATTGTCTCATTTTTTTTCTCAATAGGCTGTTTGTGTGTTTTAGTCTGTGACTTACTTTGTTTAATTTAAAATATATATATTTATTCTAAACACACATGCAGCCTGTATGAGGGAATTGGGCTTAATCAATGATTTTCAACGAGCATCACTGAAATAAGTAACCCTGCCCCCTAGGAGAGATTATCAAAATTAGCCGAAGAACATTTTTTCAAACTACCTATGAAAAGTGCTGATAAGGCAATTTTCAAAAAGCTATTTTAAAACTGAAAAATACTGGGTAAAAAGTATAGGATTTTCTTCTTCAGTTCCAATGCCCTTCACCTCCATTTTACTTGAACAACCTACTACCACAAATTCATGCCAGACCATGAATTATCACAAAGGTGCTCTTCTTCTGAAATCTTAAGTTCTAGTGTGAGAGCCAATCTCTCTCTAGAGTTATTTCTACGTAGATGTCTATAGACAGCACTATGGTACCTCAGAATCCATCTCTTCGTGTCATTAACGAGGTGCCTCTGTAAGTTTTTTTGCTACTGGAAATACGTTTTACTTCAACAGTACTGATTTAGCTTAGGAATGTCCATGTAGATTCCTTATTAGAAGTAAGGACAGGGTCTGTTTCATAACCATGCCTCCAAAGTCTTGCTCAATGCCTTGTGCATTGTGGAGCCACTGAAGAGTTTAGATTTTACTTAGTTTTAGCACTACTTCTAAAGAGAAGGATACTTCTAAGAAGTAGGATAGCCTAAGGTTTAAAAACATGGATGTTTAACTTTTAGGAATACATACAGAAATATATCCAGTGATCTGATGTCTGGGATTTGCTTCAAAATACTATGGCAGTAAGGAATGAGTGGTACTTCAGTCAGCGGCTGGCATGCAGAGAAGCTGGCAGCAGCACAGGGATAGGCCTATGGAGCTCCCACTAATGGGAATGCCTTTGAAACAAATCATAAAGGAGAAGAGGGAAGAACATTTGAGGAGCAACAGGTAGAGGGTATGACTCTGAAACTTGTGTCCCCTGGAAAGTAATAACCAAGGGTCTTTTATCACATTGGCTCCAGTGCTCAGTGGGGTGGCTTGAAGAGGACAGGAAATGCTTGTCTTGGGGCCTGAGCACATCCTGTTGAGTTTGTGATGGGTGCCATTGGCTTCTGGGCTTCGCCAGACGACCTACCTCTAGATCCTCATAAGTACTGTATTCTGGAAAACATTTAACTTCTGTTAAGAAGGGAACCGAAAGATCTAGAGGAGGCATTTCTATGAAATATGCTGGGCAAAAGGAAAGAAATCTTTATTTGTTCAGCCAATCCTGGAAATTATATGGAGCTTGATGGTGTCTTGAAAAAGGACAAAGCAAAATTTGATAAAATAAATTTTATCATTAAAAAAGGACTAAAACCCTAGGATTAAAAATTGAA
Source organism: Equus przewalskii (assembly GCF_037783145.1). Taxonomy (NCBI): domain Eukaryota; kingdom Metazoa; phylum Chordata; class Mammalia; order Perissodactyla; family Equidae; genus Equus; species Equus przewalskii. The sequence continues at coordinate 39,693,676 of NC_091847.1, forward strand.
GCCTGGGAGGCGCATTGTTCAGATTTAAAGTTCAGATCAATGCTTTTCACAGTCAGTGCCTCCTCATATCTTGCTCTTCTTGCTATGCTGTCAGAAGCTTCCCAGTCCCCTTGATATTACAGCTGAGATGGTGGAGAAAGTGATGTGTACAGGATCACAAACTTTTGACTCTCTTCCCCCAGAAAACCAAGCCCTGAAAGTGTTTTTTATAAAATGTAGACGAGTAAATACTGCTCTAGGTATTATCTTTGTTTTCAAAATGTTTGCACTTGATGCTAAGGCTGTAACTCAGAATAAACCAAGACCTCTCACTCAAGAAGAAATCACAAATGAGAGCAGACCAAATACACTGATACAATGCACCTACTAGAAATTCTGGATGTAATGTGTTAGTTCATGTAGCTGGAGGTATCTCAGCTTACTTGGTTGGATGAAAGAAACTTGGACTCAGTGGTGGCCTACATTTGATAAACCTGAAATGTCACAGCTTCCCTGGCATGATGTGGAAGAGGCAATCCAAAGGCTCAGAGAGACCAGAACACTGGAATGAATTTACCACTTGTGACCTGCACATCCACTGTACTCCTGATACCACTTCTAGAGCAGACAAGGTCCTGTCAGGATGCAGAAACCACATTAGCAATTTGAACAGGGAAATTTTATCACAAAGAATTACTAACTGGGGCCAGCCCCGTGGCCAAGTGGTTAAGTTCGTATGCTCTGCTTCAGCAGCCCAGGATTTCCCTGGTTCGGATCCTGGGCATGGACAAGGCACCGCTCATCAGGCCACGCTGAGGCGGCGCCCCACATAGCACAACCAGAGGCACTCGCAACTAGAATATACAACTATGTACTGTGGGGCTTTGGGGAGAAAAAGAAGGGAGAAAAAAAAGATTGGCAACAGTTGTTAAAAAAAGAAAAAAGAATTATTAACTAGTAACAGAATATGAACTACTTAGAGGGATAAAGAGATCTCTAAAGCATACTGGAATAGCAGATGTAGAGAACAGCCACTTACTGTAGGGCTGAGGTAGAATACTAAAATAAAGATAAACTTGGAAGAGGGCCACTCTCCTCCAAGGCTGAGCTTCAGACTTTGCTGGAGAGGATGTGGCTATTGCCCACTGGATGGCAGAGAAGCTCACTGAGGTATCAGGTCAAAGCCGGCACACCAGAAATACTGCCTGCTGGAGTGCCAGAAAAACTTGCTGGGAACCTGCTACTGCGATGCCAGTGAAATTAGGTAGAAAGCTACCCACTGGCGTCCCAGCAAAACTAATAAGCTGTCTGCTGGGATGCCAGTGAAACTCACCAGACAATGTGCACTACTGCGTCTCCTGAACACAACCGGCAGAGAAGGTGCCAGCTGGCAAGGATGCCACCCACTGGCAGCTACAGTATAAGAGCAAAAAGAAAACACTAGAACCAGGAACAGAAGCCCCTTCCTCTTCCAGTGTTTCTCTAGGATCCTCTATTTACAAGGTCTAATACTGTGCCAACTGGCAAAGGAGAAAAGGGTGAATTTAGAGCTGAGGCATTAAATTGATAACCTGTACAGTTGGGGATATAACGAAATAAAATTGGTCATGAGGTGATAACTGTTGAAACTGAATAATGGGTACACAGTATTACTATGCTAATTCTGTCTACTTTGTATATTTGAAATTTTCCATAATAAAAGGGTTTTTGTTTTTGTTTTCCTAAAGCATGGTCTCTGGAATCAACATGCCTGATTTTAGACCCTCGCCACTTAATGACCAACTATTTTTGGGTTCTGTTCCCCCATTTGTAATAGCAGTACCTACCTCATTAGGGAAAGTTGAAATAGATATTACATGCAAAGCAATGAGAGCAGAGCTGGTATGTATTAAGTTCTCAATAAATTTTAGCTATTATTATTATTTGTACTATTTATACTGGTGCTGACAATTTTAATTTTTCAAGATACATAATATTAGTACCATATCATAAAAATAAAGATCTGCAAAAATAGGAGTTGATAATTCATAAATTATTCTACAGATTCCAGTGGTTTGACCTTTAGCATCCTTATATATAGATCTGTTATATATTTGTCCTACAAAGAATAACTTACCTTATCTTTGATTTTCTCAGCTCTAGCATCCAAAGGCTGGTTTTTGTTTTGTTCCTGATTACACTTCCGATTTCCTCCACCTGAGTTTATACTTTTAGTTTGTCCCACGGAACTTGAAGCAGTAGTGGATAGTACAGATGTGTTGATACCAGATACAGATGATGTACTGTTTCCATTAATTGACCCATTTACACCTTGAAAATAAAAGTAAGCATGTTTATACACAGAATATTATTCAGCCATAAAAAGGAATAAAGTAATGATATATGCTACAATGTGGATGACTCTCAAAAACGTTATGCTAAGTGAAAGAAGCCAGATACAAGAGGTTGCATATTGTATGATTCCATCTATATGAGATATTCACAATAGGTAAACCTATAGAGACAGAGTACAAGCTACTGGTTGTCAGGGACCGGGGGAGGGAAGAATGAGGAGAAACTGCTTAATGAGTCTGGGGTTTCCTTTTGGGGTGATGAAAATATTTTGAAACTAGATAGAGGTGGTTATTGCACAACATTGTGAATGCGTTAAATGCCACTGAATTGTCAAAATGGTTAATTGCATGTATATGTGAATTTCACTCAATTAAAAAAATGTTTAGAAAGATCATTAAATGCAAATACTCCCCCTTTCAAGCAAACTCCCCAAAACACTTACTCAAGTGAAAAGAAAAATTATAAACCATCTAAAATGCTATTCTAATTAGCAAATGATATTCTAACAAGTTAACCACAGAAATATTAATGATAACTTTAAAAAAAAGGAGTACAGGATATTAGTTTTAATGAACTTAATGTTTAATTACAGAAGAAGTAATATATTAAATTGGGTTACATAAAGGAGGGAATGAGATACAGAGGAAAAAACAGTGGAGATAGAAGTTAGAAGATCTGGGTTCAAATCCTGACTGTGCCACATTAACATATAAGCAGTATTTCCTTGACTAACTTATTTAACCTTGGCTGCAAAATGAGAATACCTCCAATCTCAAAGTCATTATAAGGATTAAGCAAGACAATGTGAAAGTGTCTAGCACCATGCTATATAAATTTTATTAAACTTGAAACTACTGAAAATAGGTTCCGGAATGGAGGGTTTGTAGTACTTAAGTTAATATGGATACCTTTCTCAGGACCATTTCGATTACTTTTTCCTGAAGTCCTTGAATGGAATGAAGAAGAATCATGATTCTGGGCTGGAGGAGCAAACAGTGGTGGAATTCCCAGTAATGGTGGAAAGAAGGTTGCCCCTGTACGAGTATGAACATCTGTTGTTCGCCACCATTCTGCACCTCAAAACCAAACGCCAAACAAACAAGCAAAAATACTTGAATTAACTTTCTAGTTAATGTAACGATGCTTTTTACATTTTATTCCTGAAAACAAACTTCAAGTTTCATCTTGGAGCAGAATTGCTGAACTACACATAGTTTTGATCATCTTTCTGATGTAATACAGCTGATTAGAAGTAACACACCCATCATTCCTCTCATTAAAATGGCATCCAAGAATCTTCTCTTAGCAGGTTTCTTGAGTTCAAGTTTATGAAAAACAAATGTGGGGGGTGGGCACAAAGGGTGAAGGGGTGCACCTACAACGCGACTGACAGACAATAATGTACAACTGAAATTTCACAAGATTGTAATCTATCATTGACTAAATAAAAAATTTAAGAAAAAAGGAAAAAAAGAAAAAGAAATGTAGTCTATGGTTTTAAAAATAAAATTAAAAACTTAGAATTTTAAAGAACTATTTGATTCTCTGATGACTTATACCATAATTTTTCTAAATTAGAAAAGAAAAAAAATATGTATACTAAGCTATTTTAAAACCTTAGAATTTAAGGTTACCATCTACAACCTATGTTAAAAATTTCCTCAAATTACATGCAACATAAATCTGGCTCTGATAAATCAGGTGGTTTAAATAATAATACAAAGACTACTGTAATCCAGTATACTTCAAATGTATTTATGACATAGAACATTCTCTATTCAAGCAAAAACATAAAGATAGCAAAATCAGTGAGCATTTTTTCTTTTGGTCTAAGAAATGAAAAGTGCTCAAAGAAGGTTTCCAAAACAATTAAGTCACATTAAAATACAAGCTTATCCCCTTTTTATAAAAAAAAGTTTATCCTCTTAAAGTTAATGAAGAAAGCCTGAATTTTGTTTATACTTTCTCTCATAAATTACAGATAACAATGATTGTTTTATCAATATAAAATGACTAAATGGCAGAAAATCATCAAGTGCAATTTAGATACTCAAACAGTGGCTCTTACTTAAATCTTCTAGAAAAGGAGAGAAGCCAGATTTTATCGAATACGTTTTTTCAAGGAAGGGTAAAGATTAGGAAAAGATTTGAAAACAATCCAAAGGAAAGTCTTGTACTGTCCCATCTAAAATCCCAGAAACAATCTTTTCCAACTGGCTAACTTGCTAGAGTACCAGATCAGTTATTACCTCTCAGGCTAATCTTCCAAGAGATATGGGATATTTTTCATTGACTGTAACAACCACAAGGAAATTAGAGGAAAAAACCCCACTAATAGAGTATGGGAAAAATTCAGCATTGTTAGTGTATTGTATTATACGATCTTGAAAGCTTTTCTGGGAATATCTCTTCATTAAAAATAGGATGTAAAGTGATGTGCACCCTCATTATCTAAATGTGGTTTAAAAAAAAGTGAAATGCTCATGGTAGCTGCCATTCTGAAAGGTCTAAAAAAACAGTATAAGCAGAAAACTGCAAAAGCTATTCTTTTGCTCTGCAGGAAGGCGCTGCTGGTGAAATGACACCAATGTATATTCAGCAGCGCCTGAATGATGGGAACTGAACCAAGAATAACTATACAAAAGCATTAATCATTTATCCACTGTTTAGATGAAAGAAGTGTATTTAGATAGGAAGAAAAACTGTGTATTTTGGGCTTATATCAGCACAGTTGGAATCTATTGTTATTTATAGGTTTGAAAACTAGGTTCTACATAGCTGATAAAAAGGGATTGAGGTTTCCCAAAGATATTTATATTATTTAATACAGAGTCTATATAATTAAAGCATTACAGCCGAATGTACAGACTTTGTAAACAATCAACAAATCAGTAAGGTAATCAAAGTATAATAATATTCAAATATTTTAGACATAAACTCAGAAAAAACATAAAAATGTACTTTAGAATGTCAATGGTAAATAAGCACAAAATAGGGATTAGAAAAAAACAATTAGAAAATGTGTATGTTATAAATAAGAGGACAGCACAAGAAAAAACAAGTATTTAAGATTAATCAAAAAAAAGATGAAAATGGTAGAGCTGCTGACTACCAACTTTACAAATGTCTAATATTTCGTAGGAAACAATCTAATTCTTGTTAAATGACAAGCTTATTTATCTTCCAATTTAAGAAAATAAAAAGCAAAATTTAGTCACTAACAAACTAGCTTGTGGATAAAATGAAATACACAAAATAAGAATTACATAAACCAGCACATGATGAATTTCTAAATGTATTCAAAGGAGCTAACCACACAGGAGCAACATCAATCATATTCAACTGAAAGATTCTAACATTTCAGATGATATACGGAATCTCAATTTGAACCTAGAAGATACAGTAGAATTTTAAAATCTTTCATACTTGACAGAGCCAGATACTTCACAAAAATATTCATGGCAATATAATATAAAAATATAATGACCAAAAATTATAAGTATTTTAAAAGAAGTTATCATGAAGCACTATTTCAATATAAAAGGAAATAACTTTATTATACTACTATCCATGAAATAATTTTGCATCTGTAGATTTAATCATCTGAAATGTAGAATAATTTAGAAGTAGATAAAATCTTTAGAAAGCTATTCCCCATTTAAAATTCCTAGTAATTTCTTCCTTGTATGTCTACATTTATTAATTAAGTGATTTAAAAAAATTTGGCATTTTGATTACCCTTTTGAACAAAGCCAATTATAGAGAATTTAAGTTTAAGATGTTATACCAAATCTACCACTTAAACAAATGAGTCCTCTAAAACTAGGCATAGATTTTGTTCATTTGGCAAAAAATTATGCTTCTATTACAAGACTCTGTGTTGTAATGGTCTATTTATCTATTGCGTAAGAACTATAAGCAACATAACAGGTACTGCGTTAGTGTATTCCTCAGTGCCCGGCTTAGTGCACAGAACATAGGAGATGCTCAAATAACTTTGTACAACAAATGAATGAGTGAACAGTTTAGGGAGGCTAGGGAAGTTATTAAATTTTTTTCTATACAGTAGAAGTATCAGCATTACTGAAGTCCAGAAGAGTAAGTCTTTACACAAGTTAACTATCATTCCAGGGGAGAGGGTATTTGATTTTAATGATACAGTAATTACACTGTGGTTTAGAAATGCTGAAAAGCAATAATATAATAAACTATGATAAAACAACTAAAAAAATTTAAGATACCAGTAACTAACTATATCACTATTACTTATTTTGATTTTTATTCAGTAATCCTCTATTTCTACAAATATCTATTGAATGCTCATCTTGCTAAGCAACCATGCTAGAAACTGACTGAAATAAATTCCTAAGAGTACTTTTAAAATAAATGTTAAGACTTAGTTTAAGACTTTATTTTAGCTTTCTAGTCACATTATCTCTACCCACCCCCCCTTCCCAGACAACTGAATTAAAGAAATAAGATGACTCAGGAAATAGTACTTGAAATATATATTTAACTATCTTTCCATTCTATATATAGTTCAAATAAGATACTTGTTTCCTTTCAAAGAAGCACTTGACAATTTATTACTCATTAAAGTGGGCAAAATAATAATGATAGTTATCAATTATCTACTAATTATGTGTGCCAAACACTGCATTCAGCACTAAACATGGCTTATTTCCTTTAATCTTCACAAGAACCCTAAGAGGCAGGTACTATTATTATTATCCTCATTTTTCAGATGAGAAAACTGAGGCTGAGAGGTTGGATTACTTGTTCAAGGTCACACAGCTAAAACATAGCAAAGCCAGATTTAAATTCAGGTCTACTTGCTTCTAGATTTATGCTCTAATTTTTAAACTATGTTACATAACACTAAACTATGCATCCTTTACTAAAATTTATTAAAGTAAAATTAATCAATGGAAACACATTAAAGTTCAGACTTTCAAAATAATACAGCAAGACAAATTACAGCACGTTTGTCTAAGGTAAGCTTTAGCTGGTATCTTACTGAACTGAGTTCTCATAATCCGTAGAATTTGAGATAATTCTAATCCTCCTACCATGTAAGTGGTGCAAATTTATAGTTGTTTTGAGCAAATATGGAAAAATATAGAAATTTAAGAGCCAAGCTCATCTTCCTTATAAAGTACAGAGCAGTGAGAACTCAAAATAAAAGAACAGAGATATTCATTATAAGAACTGGACTTTAGTTTTCCACTATAAGTTAGATATTTTTTTAAAAAATCAAATAAAGCTGAGAAAAATTCATCAAGCTCTACACTTAAAATATGTACACTTTTCTGCCTGTTACCCTCTAATAAAAAGCAGGAGAAAAATTTGGCCTAATTATTCATTTTTGTGGCAGATGCCTGGTTCTCTAGCTAAACACTTGAATACCAAATTAATTGCATTGCCATCTAGCACAGATAGTGTGTTTTACTTTTTTGCCCATGATAAATAGTATTGAGCCAATTCTTGCACAAGAGTTTTAATATACCAGGCATTAGACTATTCTTTGTGTTCAATTTAATAAACAAACTACTGCCTGAACATTTTCAAGCTTTCCTCCTTTCCATGAACACTGTTTGTAACAGATGTTTACCTGGAAAAGATGCTAGTTGGGGATGTGCGGCTAAGGCTGTGGGTGTAGCAAGTGTCCCCAAACCACCAAATTCTGAATGCCCTGAGCTGGCTGAATGTAGACCAAAGACTGGGTGGCTGACCATTGGGAAGGCACTCGACACTGTGGACAGGTTAAACGGTTGATCCCCAGCTGCTCTGAATAAATGTCCTGGGAGGGAAAAAAACACACTTAAAGTTGTACTATAAAAACAGATGAGATTTATCTGATTTCAGCGTTCATAGTTAAAGTTAAAATTTATAATAATTTCTTATCAAATTTTTATATTACATTTTTTCTTTTGCATTTTTGCTCTTCAAACTCTATAGAATAAGATGTTTCCAGAAATACGAAAGTATTGTAAAAATAATTAAAATGAATGGTATAGCCTTATTCACTTTGAATTTGAGAAATGATGTTTTAAGCAAATAATTTTCACTAATTCTAAAAGTTTGACCTGCTGAAGTGAGGCACACTTTCTGTTAATACATGTACATTAATATATTATCAAAATTTTTTATTCATAAGATGGAAAATAAAAACGTTCTACTAAAATACAGTTGAAAACCAATGAATTAAGTCCAGTATGTGTCACCAAGTCATTACTCAAATTATTATGCACTCTAGGCAAAGAGTTCCCAGTTTCCACGTGCCAGAAATGAAGCTATGTTCTCTACCCAATACCTCTTCAGTGAGGAGAGTTCATACCAAGAAGGGATTATATCCTAGCCTAATAAAGCTATGTATAAGACAACATAAAGATTTCATGCATAAACTTACTAAGATATTTCTAAATGCATCCAAGGGTGGTTATTAATATAAAAATCATTTTTTAGCTCTGTGAGAGACAGATCACATTCAATTCAAATATGTGACTTTTCAATCTCCACTTTTACTCTAAAGAAAATCTGTACTAAGTGTCATAACCCCAGGCTGGAGTGTTATACAATCAAAAACACAACTTATTTTTCATACTTTGTAGGGATTTGGCAGAAAATGTGCTAATACTTGGAAATCTTCTTTTACTTCCAGGAAATAATTAAGCTTCTGTGGCTTGCAACTATGAAAATGGAGTATCAAACCCCACACTCCAGGCTATCTTAAAAATTCACTGTGTGAAAGGTATTGTGTTTTGTTAACAAAGAATAAGGCTTCCTTATCTTCTGTTTATCTCAGACCTGACTGTGCATTGCAATTTAATTAGTTTTAACATAATATGTTTGAAGAAAATTAAAAAATATAAGTTAAAGATAAGTATACTTTTTGTTATTTAGTTATCAACCAAATCTCTTCTCTTTGCTTTTTCATTATCTGAAAAACAAGAGGAAGTAGTCGGCAAGGTCAGAGTGTACCCTCAAAGACTAATATAAACCCTATATTCTTTATTGAAATAACACTATACTTTTTATTGAAGTTGTACAATTTAAATAAATTGCATCGAGTATGTCTCACATCAGCCTGTAAAGAGTTCTCATTGAGGGTCGAAGACCCACTAGAACAAAGCAATCACTAGATCTTACAGGGACGAGCCTCAAAGTGTCTTTACGAGGAAGGCCCACGAAGAAACTGGGAGGGGGAGGACAAGGGAAGGACACAGACTGGGTATTTCTTCCAAGTCAGCCAACCCTTGTTTTTGTTCATCAAAGCCTAAGCAGAGAATGTGTGAATTTGGTACTTTTGTGCTATCAGAGTTCCAGGCTGCACTAGCACTGAAGGTGAGTCAAAACAAAATAGGGCATGCTACTGGAAAAAACGTAACTCAACTATCACTATCTTTAAGACTAGTGACACGCCACCAGAAAGATTGTGTAATTTTTTATTTTTGGCAAATCCTCAAAAACCCAGATAGTTTTTCTAAAAAGCGAGCCTGTAATGTTAAGAATCAGTATTTATCTTCACATGTGATTGCATGTAAAATCCCTGGGTCTCACCAACCATTCAACGTCCTGAACCAGATGTCCTTAATCAAACATTTCCATTAGGACATCAAATGTAATGTAACGTAACAATCACTTACATTTCCTTCGACATCAGTTTTCTTGATAAGCAAGTTGAATTGAACATTCCAGTTTGGGGATTTTAGAATCATTTGTCATTTATATTTTACAAAATAATAATTCTTAAATTACATGTCAACTACATATATGTAGCAGTGATTTAATACAAACAATTTGTGGGGTAAAACTCAAAGCTATACAAAATTCAGAACAAACTGAAATAACAAAGGATCAGAAACTGATAGAAATACTCTACAACAGCTAATGAATCGGTAGTAAGCAGCATTCTTAGATGCATAGTAAAAACATTAATTTTATTATTGTGAAGAAGTAAATGAGCTAAACCTTGGAGTCTTATGAACAGAAAACACAGGCAACACCTAAATGAAGTTGTCACTCTTGCAGCAATAATTAAGAACCAATCATACACAATTTGATAACAAAAAGTTCACTTTTTAACTCTAAAAAGAGTGATATCTAGAAGAACTGAGTAGAAAATTTCAACAAAATATGAGCTTTATTCACTGTAGATTCAAATGGAAAAAAAAGTATACTCCTGTACAGAGAATTATATCTATGCCCGGCAACTTTACAAAGAGGCTACTTTACTCAAGTTACTTTTTCTTTTCTTTTTTTTTGTGAGGAAGATTGGCCCTGAGCTAACATCTGTTGCCAATCTTCCTCTTTTTGCTGAGAAAGATTGTTGCTGAGCCAACATCTGTGCCAATCCTCCTCTATTTTATGTGGGATGCTGCCACAGCATGGCTTGACAAGCAGGGCTAGCACCCAGGGATCGGAGCCTGCGAACCAGGGCCACTGAAGTGGAGCAGGCAAACTTAACTACTATGCCACGGGGCCGGCCCCAATTTTCTTATTCTTTCTTATAAAATTCTTGGTGAAGATAATAAAAGCATGGAAAGTACTCAAGTGACAATGGAATCTATAGGGCCTAGTCCTTGTTGGTGAGAAAAGATTTGGTTTTGTATTGAGTAAAGACGACTAGGACCACATTATAACGATTACAGTGATACCAAGCATTATCAAAAATATGCATAAGAGAATTTCTCTGCTATATATGAATAAAGTTGTACTACAGAAGGGAAATAATTTCATAATACATTTCATAATTTTTACTGTACTTTGCCTTCATAGCAAAAATCTAGAAGTCAGTGATATAAAAAAAAAAGTGGACCTTTCTCATTAAAAGGCTCTGTAACACTATATATAATTTTAGTATTGTTTTTCTACCACCTTTTAAAAAACACAGATACCAATTCCATATAAAAATCTTCTAGAATTATTCTGTTCTTTATTCAACAGTTGCAGTAATTCAGACATTTCACAAACATACCTATTAAGTATCAGGTGCTATGTTTAGTAACTGGCATACAAGGATAAATATGACATAATTCCTGCCTTGAGGAACTCATGGTTTGAACATAATTTAAGTAGTATAAGACTATTTTTTACATCACAATGTATAAAACAGTTAGTTAATATTTCAATATTACAAACTCATACTGTTATATACAGGACTCAGTAATAGATCCCAAATACCTAAACAGTGTCTTGTACACCGTAGATACACAACATCTGCTGAATGAATCAATTCACTACTCATTAAGAGCAGCAGAGTCACATTCATGGGACTGATTCCAAAGGCCTTTGATCAGAACAGGAAGTTGTCTTGAATCTTCATTTAAACTTGCAAATATGCTTCCTAGTTTCTTTTTGCCTACTTCACCAACTTGTGATCCTAACCTTTTTTAAAAAAATTATCACTTGGTCCTTTACTCTTCCTTGATTCCATTTAGGTACACGTTGGATTTGATCACACAAAATTTCTACCACCTCCAAGATCTTTAACGGTTAAATTGCACTGTAAGGCAACTTGCACATTTCCATTTCTTTATCTCTCAGCATGACCTCTGGTCTCTCCCAATCTTCTACCACTCCCCTGCCCTATCTATCTCCTTCCCTCTCAATCCCATCACCATCTCTCCAGTGTGTTAACCTTGAAAGAAAAGTCTCCTACTTATACATCTATTTCTCGCACTTCTCAGAATCTTTAATATTTGTGTCAAGCCCCATGCCTCCCTTTCATTTTGTCTGTAAAGTTACTAAAGTTTTCCTAATCGCTAGATCCCACTAATCTTTATTCTTCTCATTCTTAACCTCTCTATATAAATCTGGCATTGCTGATTGCCTCTTCCTTATTAAAACCCATGTTCACCCTTAAATTCCAGGTCATGGAATTATCTTGATCTTCTTCTTAACTATATCTTCAATAATACTACCATCTATCTTATTGGATTTTCTTTTCTAAATGTAAGCATTCCTAAAGATTTAGTCCAGCCATCTCTTTTTTTCTCTTTATGTTTTCTTCCTCAGTTATTTCATGTGCTTCTACTGTTTTAACTATCACTTCTATGCAAATGAATTCTAAACTAGGATTTTAGCTCCTTAAGAGCAAAAACTGAATCTCATTCATCTCAGTATCCCCAACACCTGGCATAACCTGAAACGCAATAGGTACTTAACAAAAGTTTCTCAGTTGTATTTTCGGTCACATTATTTCTTCTGTTTCAGAGCCCCCAGCTTATACAACATGCTCTTTTACTTCTTTTGCCTTTATAATCCTATCAATCCTTTCCTAAACATCTCAAAAACATATTGCCCAAGATGTATTTCTCAATCTCCCGGACAGATATGTTTTGGGCCTCCTTTCAACATTCATGACTATTCACAATCTGTCTTTTATCATACCATTACTACGGTCGATATAAGGTTATGAAGGAAGAGTCATTTCTTAATCATTTTTACTCTCTACACAACACGGCATAAAGCAAACTCTTATCAGTTGGAGGGACAACACTTCCTAATACCTGCTGTGAACAACTCTAAAATGAAAGTTTTCAATTCCCTGTTTCTCTTCTTTTAAAAGGCTATAATAACCACAAGTCATTCTTTAAATGATTAAAAATATATCTCACTTTTTTCTCTGCTCCATTTATAAAAGGCTTTTACAATGGTACTAAAAACTCTTTGGGTAATTATAAGCTGACGTAACAGCATCTATGCTGTGACTTTGATCTTCTTCTACAGTGGGGGGTGCTGTTTAGATCACACTCTTGGTTCCACTGCCAGGACAACGCCCTGAGCCTTCTCCAACTGTCTTGAAATTTCAAGCTATGCCCACAAGGTGATGTTTGATCACGGACAAGTGATGGCTCAGTGAATGCTATAACTACTTTTAAAACAAAGCATATCTTGTATTAATAAAAATGCAGAATATCTTCTTAAATGAAACAAAATACAACCCAAGTCAAACAGGCTCTATTAATCTTACAAAATAAAATTATCTGGATATTAGAATGCTCCGCTTTTGAAGAAGTAACTTTTTCCCACATTAACACACCTACCATCAGAAGATGTTGCCAAATAAAAACCTATTATGACTATAAACTCTTAAATTTTGCTCAGAGAAGACATCTGCAAACTGATACATTACAAAATGAAAATACTTTCAGAAGACCACAATTATTCTTTTTAACATCCAAACATAGTTTCAATATTTGAATGTAACTCTTAGTTTCTATTTTAACTGATAGGTAATAATGTGTACATTTGGCATAATAAAAATTAATATACATCTGTAATGCCTAAGTTCTCAACTTACGTTATAATAAACAGAATATGTTTTGGCAGAGCTTTTCAAATTCTACTAGCCAATCTATTCATAAGTGATTAAAAGCAGTTACACAAAATGCCAAGATCTCAGTAACAAGGCATGGTAACTGTAAGTGTCTTTATTAATATTAATGAACTTCATGCCACAACACAAGAAAGGCCTCCCCCCTCCCCAGGAACAAAATAATACAAATACTGCACTAATGCCTTAAACCTAAACTACCAGTGAACAAAATCTCCTATCAATTAGAAAAAGTCTAGATAAAATAATTATAAGGAGTAAGTATGCTAAAGCATCTAATCTTTTAAAAAATCAAGGAGACTGCTTACTATGATAGAACTCCACATATGTTGTTTTTTGTGTGCTAAAAACGTCTTTAATCTTTCACTGCTATACAAATTTGTTGCAAGATGTCTTTAAACTTGTCTCTGGTTCTTTACATTTGTAAGGATAATTTTACAGCATTGCAAAATCAGCCTCTAATATACAACCTGCAAAGTATGGCTAATTATCAAAAATGGTAGCGCATTCAAATAAAGGTCATGTGACTACTTTAGTAATAACTGAGTGTAATAACCAAAGTGAACATCATCAAAATTACTGTAAATTAAGGAAATGCTCAAATTACTGGCTCAAATATTAAAATTCTTAAATATACTAATGTTTAAATATTCTGAAACTCAAAACACACAAATTCTATTAACTTGAACTTGGATTAAAGAACAAACAAAAAGAATTCTAGAGGCAATGGTGACAAAAAATTTCCCCCCAAATAATCTTCCTTTCATTTCTGTATTTTCATAACGGCCAGCCAATGAACCTTTATGTTTTAACATTTGAAAAGGTGGAAGGTATGGAAATAAAGTCTTTATTTTTATTTTTAAGTATTTATTTGAAATTATTTTAGACTCACAAGAGTTGCAAAAATAGTACACAATCCCAACCTCCTCATATGTCCCATACCTCATATGTTAACATCTTATATGACAAAAAACAATTTTTCAAATCAAGAAATTAATCTTGATTAATTGACTAAAACAAAGAATTCATTCAGATCTCATCTGTTCTATTAACGCCATTTTTCTGTCCCAAGATCCAATCCAGGATCCCACATTACATGTAGCTGCTGTTGTCTCCTTAATTTTCTCTAATTTATGACAGTTCGTCTGTCTTGTCTTTCATGACCTTGATACATTGAGGAGTACTGGTCAGGTATTTTACAGAATGTCCCTCAATGTGGGTTTCTCTGATGCTTTCTCATGATTAGAAGAGGTTATGCAGTACGGGGAAGGGTACCCAATGTGCCCTTCTCAGTGCAACATATCTGGGGTCCACTAAGTTGCTATGTGGTACTAGTAATATTAGCTTTGACCATGTGGCTAAGTTGGTATCTGCCAAGATTCTGTGTAAAAGTTACTATTTTCCTTTCAGATAGTTTTTTTTTTTAATGTAAAAACAAGTCATTAAAAGCCTAGGTAACCTTGGGAAGAGAAGCTGCCACTGTAACATTGAAGGTGGTGAATAAGCTTTTGATTCAGCTCAGCAAATGATGTATCAATCCTCAGGCAAAGGACTATTCTTAAAAGACGGGAGCAGTTCCTCTTTGTAATAAGCATTTTTGTTAGACCTAGTGAACGGATTTAGAGTTCATAGACTAAATGCTAAAAATACACAATATTTTATACATACTTCTATATTCAAATATAGATATACTTTATTTTAATAATGAAAGAAAAAGATAACTATAAAAACATCTAATTCTAAAATCTTGCTTTACTTATGTTTCAATCAATTAAAAATTCTTAGTTTTCCCACAATGAACAAAAATTAGTCAAGTCAGCTTTGAAAACATACGGGGTATATTAATTTGCTGGGTCTGCCATAACGAAGTACCACAAACCAGGTAGCTTAGAAAAACAGACATTTATTGTCTTACAGTTCTGGAGGCTAGAAGTCTGGAATCAAGGCTATGGCAGGGCCATGCTCCCTCTGAAGGCACTAAGGAAGGGTCTGTTCCATGTTTCTCTCCGAGCTTTTGGTAACCTCAGGCATTCTTCTTATGTCTTCACATGGGCTTCTCTCTGTGCATATCTCTGTGTCCAAAATTCCCCCTTTTATAGGGACATCAGCCATATTTGTTTACAGCCTACCCTAATGACCTCATTTTAACTTGATTACCTCTGTAAGGACCCAATCTCCAAATAGGTCACATTCTGAGGTACTGGGGGTTAGGACTCTAACATATCTTTTCTTGGGGGAAGACACAATTTAATCCATAACACTGGGTTTATTTTTAAGAGTACTGAATTGATTTGAAGGCATTACCTTTCTTTAGTAATTTACTGCTAAAATTCTAAATTAAAACTACAAAGTTCTACTCATAAAAGTTACGTAAAATAATATTTCAAAAATATCTGGTGCCTTGTGATCAAACCCCTCATTAATTATAAACCCCATTTGGAGGGACAAGAAAGCCAGCAAGTTGAACATTTGAGGGCCTTTATTTATTATGTGTAGGTATCCACAGTACAAGCAACTCAACTAAAAAGGAAAATAATATTATAATAGTTCATACTACAACATAAATACTCAAAGAAACTGAAATGAAACTTTGGCTTTATCCCCCAAACCCTCAAAAACAGGCCTATCTCATTCTCTTGATTATTCTCTAACGACTGTAAACTTGAGCCCTGGTTATCTTCTTTTTTTTTTAAGAGTTTATTTTTCGGGGCCGGCCTGGTGGTGCAGCTGTTAAGTGCACATGTTCCGCTTTGGTGGCCCAGGGTTCACTGGTTCCAATCCTGGGTGCGGACATGGCACTGCTTAGCAAGCCATGCTGTGGTAGTCATCCCACATATAAAGTAGAGGAATCTGGGCATGGATGTTAGCTCAGGGCCAGTCTTCCTCAGCGAAAAGAGGAGGATTGGCAGCAGTTAGCTCAGGGTTAATCTTCCTCAAAAAGATAAAAATAAAAAAGATTTTATTTTTCCTTTTTCTCCCCAAAGCCCCCTGGTACATAGATGTATATTTTCTAGTTGTGGGTCCTTCTAGTTGTGGCATGTGGGATGCCGCCTCAGCATGGCCTGATGAGTGGTGCCATGTCGGCGCCCAGGATTCATACCGGCGAAACCCCGGGCCGCCGAAGCAGAGCGCGTGAACTTAACCATTTGGCCACGGAGCCGGCCCCCTGGTTATCTTTTAAATAAAAATTTCTAATTAAATAATAACTTTGAACTTTCAGGATTTTATTTATTCATTGCCTCTTCAGTAAGGTCAACTGATTTTTTAAGATTCTTTACTCTGTGGCTTATAATGCCCATTCCCAACTAAAATCTACATAGTAATTTGGTGTTATCAAAGCAAAGTATAGCACAGCCTAGAACATTTATTAATTAGAGTTAATTTATCATCTAATTTTCAAGTCCTGCAAGTTTATTTCTCCTTCCCTTCCTTTCTTCAACAATTGTTTCTTGAGCATATATTTTGTGCTGGACAGATATGGTCCCCACCTTTAAATGTAGAAAAAGAGACAAGTAAGTAAACAACACTAAGTGTTAAGTTATAAATTGTGAAGAGTACCATGAAGAAAATTATTAGGCACAGAAATAGATAATAATGGAACAATTATCTAGATACTTGAGGAGGAGACTTCTGTAACTAATGTCTCAGGACATTTAACCTGAGACAAAGCATGAGAAAGAATCAGTCTCATGAAGATCTTCCAGATGGAGGGAGAGCATGTTTGAGAAGCTGAGTTGGGAAAGAATGTTTTGTATCTGAAGAAGTGAAAGGTCAGTGAGGTTGAAAGATAACGGGCCAGAGTGAGAACAGCACCAGACACAGCTGAAGTAAACAGAGGTTAGATCATGGAGGGTGTATATCAGTTGGGCGAAAAGTACAAAATAGCCAGTTCAAAATGGCTCAGGGAAAAGGTGAAAGTATGGACTCATATAATGCAAAAGTTTTTGGAAAAGGCTCACTTTAAAGAAGACTGACTGAACGTTTACCAGGACTTAATTCCTCCTTCCTCACTTGGCTGCTTCCTCACATGGGCCCTTCTTCCCAGGTTTGTGGGACAAAAGGGTATCATTCCTCACCAGTTCCAATAAAAATTCCAGAATGGAATCTCTTTGTCTTTGATTTGTCTGACTTCCATCATATGCCCATTCCTTAACCAATCACTATCATCTGGGAAATAGGATGTTTGATTCACTATACCGGGTCACACGTCACCCCTGGATTCTTAGGTGAAAATGTTTTTAAAAGAAAGTGATTTGTTTGGTGGGGGACAACTTCAGGTAATGGTGGAGTAGTAGTGATGTGGTCGCAAGAATCATCCACATAAAATAATGATAAAAACTGGATTTAAAACAACAACAAAACTAAAGACACTAGAAAGCATCCAAAAGCAGAGAAAATCCAGGGGAGAGTTTAATCTAGAAAAATGGTAACAAGAGCAGTAAGAAGTGTGACTTTGTAGTTTCTGGTCTGATAATGCCGCCTACACCTCACAGCTACAAGTGCAGAAAACAGTGGAAGAAAAAGCACCAGGCTTATCAACTAAAGGTGCCAGAGGTCAGAATCCAGGACTGAGAAAACATCAGGAAATTTAAAGCGGAAATCCCAGCAGTGAGCAAACCACAGAAAAAGTGAGACCCAAATTCAGAGCTTAAACTATTCAAATGCCTAGCTACAAGTACCCTGTGCATAAATGGGGAAGGACTCCAAGGGCGCCGCAAAAGAACCAGCAGAGAATGTAGAGAAATCTACTTTTGAAAGACAGAGCTACACACAAAAGATCTCTTGAGTTTGATGTATTTCTTTATTGAGTGCATTCCTTCACAATGATTAGCTTAGACAGCAGAAAGCCTGAAGTTTCAGAGTACAGAGTCCAAAGCTGGCAGAGCAGCTGGAAATTAGAAGGTAATCTTAGAAGCAAGGAAACCACAGAGAAAAAGAGACTCATCTTTGCCCTAAGTCCTTGGCTGACCCAATAATTTTCACAGGCACAGAGGAGACCCACAGTGGGCCAGTCTAAAAATGCAGCAGTGGGAAGTCAAAAAACAAAGCACAGATTACCATCAGTATGTTTTTGACCGCAATGAAACTAAAATAGACATCAATAAAAAAATCTAATGTTAAATCATTGTCTTCTAAATAACTCATTGATCAAAGAATTTACAAAGGAAAATGGAAAATATTTTTTACTAGATTGATAAGGAAATGAAAATATATCGAAATTGGTGGGATACAGCAATAGCAGTACTTAAAAGGGAAATTTATAGCATTAAATGCCTATATAAAAAAAGGAGAAAGGTCTTAAATAAATGATCTAAGCTTTCCCTTTAAGAAATTAGAAAAAAAGAAGAGGAAATCACACTCATGGAAAAACAGAGGAAATAAGAAAGGGTAGAAATCAATGAAATAGAAAACAGAAAGTTGAGAAAAATCAATGAAACCAAAAGCTAGTTTGTAAAAAAAACCAAAAAAGCAAAAATGATAAACCTCTAGTCACAAAGAAAAAAGAGAAAAGGCACAAAAGATTAATATCAACAATGAAAGAGAAGACATCACTACAAATCCCACAGACATTCAAAAGATAAGGTAGTATTTAGACCAATTTTGTGCCTCAAAATTCAATGATTTAGAAGAAATGGACAAATTCCTTGAAAGACACCAATCACTAAAGCTCACTAAAGAAGAAAAAGCTAATCTGAATAGTTTCATATCTATACTTAAAAAGTTGAATTCATGGTTTAATATCTTCCAATGATAGTTTAAAAAAACCCCAAAAAACAGTCTTCCACGCCCAGATAACTTCACTGGTGGAGTCTACCAAACACTTAGGGAAGAAATAACACCAATTCGATAAAAACTTTTCCAAAAAAAACATTTTCAAGATGGAGTGTGTGGTCCACTGTGTCAGTTCTGCTGAAAGGTTGAGTGAGATGAGGATAGAAAAGTGACATTGGTGTGAGTTGAGATATACATGAAAGATGAGGAAAAGGGCAAAGCATATGCAGCTAAATCTTTTCAGAAGCTCGGCTGTAATGCAAAACAGAAAATAGAGCAATAGCCAGAAGAGTATTTAGGGTGAAAGATGTATTGCTTTTTTAGGATAGAAGATACTAAGAGCATGCTTTATACTGATGGATATGATACTGTATAGAAGGAATGAAGTCCTTGAAAAGCCTTTTATAATCTTTAAAGAGGAAACAGTAGATATTTGCTATTGTCTGTGACAGTTAAGAGCCATATCATTTTGAGTTAAGCATTTATTCTATTTGGTTTAATTTATATTGTTACATAAAACAGCATATCAAAGGATTGTAGTAAGTATACATGAACTATTGGATGCATTGATGAAATATTATTTTTTTCAAAGGAAATAACTGTTGAAATTGGAATAAAGCTCATACATATGTATCAGAAGTTTACTACGATCCACAGGTGAGGAGATATGGCAAGGGCGCTATCACAGATGAGCTCAAATGGGCAGATAATTGGCTCACTTAACATTTGTTCCAACCTCCTTTTAGTGCACCTTCCTGTGATGCAGAAGCTGGGCCACTAAAAACTACATTTACTAGTCTCTCTTGCAGCCAGGATTCTAGACGTAATTTAGAGTCTGCCCATCAGATGTATTTGGAAAGAAAGAAAAGCTGAGTTAAGCTGGCAGGTTGGCAGCACGAGGTATCCTTTTTGCTGGTGCAGATCTAGCAGGCAGCACAGACCAGCCCTGAAGCCAGTTATGTCAGTGGTTCTCGATCGGTGGACTGCAGCTGGGGTGGTATGATCCATGGAGCCATCAGTTGGAACAGTTGTGCTCTTATTGAACCAGAGGTAGTTTCCTCAAGCAGGCCAGTTCCACAGTAATGCTCTGAAATCATTCATGGGGGCCATGGGCGAGCTCCTCAATAATTTCATAAGTACCTACTTTGCTGTACTAAATCTCTTTCTGCTTAAAACAGCTTTAGTGGTTTAATTTATCTCTTGTTGAAGTGACTCATATATCAACCAACAACCCCAAGTGGTATAGTTCCAAAACCAAAAAGTCAATTCAGTCTATCACAACTTGCCTGATATCTGATAACTATGTACTTTCAAAGTAATACTAAATGAGAGGTAAGTGATATCTTAAAAAATATATGTATAACCTTGGAGGTAAAGGAGGACTTCTTAAACAAGACAAAAAGCATAACCGTAAATAAAAATATTGATAAATCTAACTACATTAAAATTGAAGTTCTATTCATCAAAACACAATGTAGAATAAAAAAAGACACACCATAGTCTAGGAAAAGATATCTTCTAAAAATATAACTGAAAAAAGGAGCAGTAACCAAAATAGAGAAAGAACTCATAAATCTATAAGAAATACATACACAACCCAATAGATATATGCACCAAAGCCCTGAAGAATCACTTCAAAAAAGAGGAAATCCAAAAAGCTAAAAACTTATTAAAAAGGCACCTCAATAGAACACTACTTCATAATCATCATTGATCAAAAAGTCTCACAATGACAAGTGTTAGCATGAATGATAAGCATCAGGAATTCTAATACATAGCTGGTGGAAAAATAAATTGGTACAACCAGTAAAGTTGAAGACCTCTTCAGAAATGTATACTTATACACATTAGAATCCATGTATAATGATGGTCATAACATTGTCTGTAACTGGCAAAAGTTGGAAACAACACAGATATCCACCAACAATAGTGTGGATATATAAATGAACATATATTCCATTCAAATGCAACATGCAAAAAGATAACTGAGTGTTTTACTCTTTGCAACGTATTCCTCCTCCACATTTCTCACCCAGTTATCCAAATTATGTCAGAGCTTCTCTTTCCAAACATCACCTTTACATTATTTATATATGGGATATTTATTATATATGGTATATACCCTATAAGAATCTACACTTTTAATATCTCTGGAACTTTGTTTCTTTCCCCATCTCCAATAACTTCTTAATTTTGGCCCTTGTCATTTCTCACCCAGAAATCTTCTTTGCCTCTAGTCCTATCCCCATTGCAAACTGATGCTCTACATGCTGCTAGAGCTATCATTTTCAAAATTTTGTGATCATATAAAACCCTTCCACTTGGATGAAGTGGAATAAAAATAATAGTTACAATTTACTAGCCATCTACTATATATCAGGCATTATCTCATTTATCCTTATAATGCTGCAAAATGGGTATTGTTATATCTATTTTATAGAGGAGGCAACCAAAGCTCAGAAAGGGGTAAGTAATTTACCCAAATTCACATAGCTAATAAGTGGACAAGGCAAGATTGAATTTCAGGGTGTTTCAGTTGCAAAGTCTTTGCTTTTAATCAATACATTATTCTGACTAAACTCCTAAGCATGGCACATGAAGTTCCACATGATCTGACCTTAGCCTCCTCCCCAGCTTGACCTCCTGTCCCTCTGTTCCACTTAGGGATAGCAAATATTGCCTATCTATTCTCTCCTTCTTCCTTACCAATAACCTCTCTTTTCTTCCGGACAGGAATATGCTCCGCTAAAAACTATTTTTCCTGGCCTTCCTGGAATGAGATTACTATTCACATAGTTCTGATGAAAGAGATGTAAAAAGAAATCTCTGGGTGGGGTTTCTGAGAAAGCTCTTTAAAAGAGGTCAAAGGAAGCTGGCATGCACCCGTTTTTCTTCCTTTCTGGAAAACAGCACTGTAGGTGATCAGCCCTCTTAAAGCCACGAGATACACAAGCGAACACGAAAGTCCCATAGTTCGGAAGAGAGAATATAAAATTAGGAGATCACGTCCATAATGGCATGACCCACCCAGGACTGCCTATCTATAGGCTGATGTGTTTATTTGCTGTATTTTCCTATTCATAGTTAATCATTGTTGTAACTGACACATACCCTAAGTTGAGGCCTTACTGATCAACTTGCAATTTCCTCAATATAACATGATTTGGCACTTTCTGTAGAGGCAGGCGGCCGGCAATTAAGATACATATGTAAATCAGTCTCTTTAATTTTTAAAAGAAAAGCAGGCATTCTCCAGGTTTAACCAGAGAAGTTCTAAACGGTTTATCTATTTTATATATTTAGGATTTTTATAAGTGTTTGTTTGAAGGGTTCTACCTCAAAAGTGGATTGAAAACCACTGGTCTCTGGCACAACTTAACTGTCACTGAAATTTCTCTTTGTATTAGGTCAAATGACCACAAATCTCAAACAAATCTATTCTGCAAAGTTTAATTGTGCAAGTATGCTTAAATACTGTTCTCTCAGCTTTCACTCAGAGCCAACATGTGGAACAGTCTGAATATCTGTGAAACTGGCATGTAGGACATTGTGCATCATTTGGCATTTTACACGAAGGTTCTGGCAGCATATTCCCCATATCACTCAGGGCCAGAAAAAAGTCTGTTTTCTTCCTGAGGAACTGATACATTTACTAGCACTAGGATGTGAGCCATGTAACCCGTTATGTATTCCTTTCATTCTTCACAGCTAGTTCATTAAGGTTTTGTTCCATATCAGTGGCTTTCTTCAGCTAACACCTTTTTACTTTTTAGAGCCTATCTTTTGATATTCTAGTTAATTATTTGGATTATTGTGCCAATACATTTATTAAAAGCTGTCCCAAATTATTTTTTAGAAGTAGGCAAGTTATTTTTAAAAAATCAAACCTTAAAGGGAAAAAAAGTATTACTCTTCTAAGATCAATAAAACCCATATATGCAGATAGCCTTAGATTAATCATTCTTTATTGCATTTATTAATCATGCTTTATTGCATTCTTTATTGTTATTTTCTATCCAAGATACTATAATACAATTAAAGGCGTGTTGTGAGAGGCAATCCTCGAGGTCCCTGCACGCTGCTGCTGGGTAAGCAAGACAACGCACTGACCACTCTTCTGCCAGGCCATTTCTCAGGATCACATTTGCAGGGAGCAACTTTGAAGGATGCGGTAGCATCTCCTTCCGGACAAACAGTGAGTTTGCTTTCATTTACTATAAAAGCAGTGGATTCCTCAAGCTCAATATTCCTCAGCTGTGACCCAAACCCACTGCACGTATAAGATCCAACTGGGCCCCAACGTGTCACCCCTGTGGGACTTGGAAGGCATGAGGAGCCAATGCCAACATGATGCTCATGCTATTTGCTGTGCCATACATAATAAAATTTCTGACTCAGGAGACACATGTCTTCTGCCAGCATCCATAATAGGAACAGGCTAACTTGTAGGTAGGTATAATCCCAGACCCTGACAAAGTGTTAATTCAAAAGAAATTAGCTGATCATTCAAAGTTTGAAAGCAGGTTTGAATTACATCCTTTGTAACTCAGAAAAATTTCTATAGACATACCAAATTAATGAAGATGACAGAGAAAGGCCAATTAAAATAACTGTTTAAAATAACAGAATGTCCTCAAAGAGGCCATTAAAGAACTGTTGAGGTTCTGACATTTTAAAGATGAAAACCTTGTTTTGCTGTCTCTATATATCAAAAAATTGAGGAGATTCAAATTGTTTAAGATAAAGAGGCCAGGCCCATTATCACTCTATGAGTAACTAAAAACAATTAAGAGAAACAGGAAAATATGATAAACTGAGTTATGCAGGACAACTGAGCATTCTCTCAAGAAACCTATGTGTAGAGTTAATACAAAGCTTTACTTTACATATAAACTACAACACTGTGAAAGTTAAAAACAAAAAACCATTTTCTTAGAAGGGGAAAAAACTCATACTGTAGGTACTAAAAGTATAATGTGTTAATAAATGATATATTTCTGAATAAATATAGAAATAAACTAAACTTTCATTCAATGTAAGCATCAACATAAAAACTCTACAACCTTTTTAATTTTTAGTTTTAATAAAAACAAATTCCTGTCTGGACAAGAAAATTTCCGATGTTATTCAGCAACTCAGCATACCCCGACCCTCTGCAACTCCCAACCACTCCTAACAAAAGGTAGTATCCGAAATGTGGCTAACTAGAATTGCACGCAATTCACGTTACCAATTCAGAAAACTGAGTGAGAAATAGGTGACAGCAAAGTGTCCAGAAAACTTAAGGCTCTGTACCCAAGGACGCTATTGAAACCTTTAACATAAAAAAATGACAGTTCTCTAGAAACATCATCTATTTTAAAGACTAATTCAGAAGTAAATACAAAGTAACACAGCAGATTGGAAGAATACACTGAAAGGAGTTGACAACAAAGGAAAGCAGTTATAAAAAGCAGGAAAAAATAATTACAAAAGGACAACTGTGTGCAATCATTTAGACAAAGTAACTTAAGGTAAAATGCCAATTGTGGCATCACTATTTTTGAACACGGTATATCACCAAAGGCATTCACTATTTTACATAGCCATCATTATATTATATGAGAGAAGTGTGGATGAAGCTGTTAAATGACCTAACCAAGACTGTACAGGGTGCAGGAGAACAGAGATTTTATTTATTTTTTTAAAAATGTAACGCTATTTTATTTTACTTATTTTGTAATCCCTAAAGAAATTTTAGAAAATTGTTCTGATAAATCAATAACAAAATGACATCCCTGTTGTCACTGTACTGATTAGAAAAAATAAAAATAATTGATCAAATATATATTTGACAATTTGCTAGGGTATTTTGTTAGCAAACATTCCAGATTTATGCATTTCATGTAGCCAAAATTGCAAATTTAATTTTGAAAAAGTGAAATACCATTTAGTTTTACTGCTTATAACCATATGAAATAATCTATAAATTAAAAGTATTTAAGGTTAAAAAGCTTACTGGTGATAAAGGAATGAGGTAATCAAGTTTAGGTATAAAAAAAGGAATGTATTCTAACAAACCTGTGTTTGGGCAAAGAGTGATATTTTGGGGTTAAAATACTTTATACATAATTAATCAAAATTGAGTGTATTTCCACTTTTGAAGTAAAGCTCTCCTTTTAGCAATATAAACTTTGTTCATATTTAAGAGAAATTTGTCATGCTTGAAACTTTTAAAATATTTTCCATCAAGTAATTGATCTGCCTTAGTATATATTTGTGCACTGGGGTAGCGGGAGTTTGCAGAAGGTCATTTCAAATTCTGGAAGCAAAATTAGGGCAAAGGGTCCATACCATTGGTACCTCATCTTACTACCAAGAATTCCTTTGTATTTCTTCACTCCCTCATGGGCCTATTGTCTTAAAAGACTTCACATGCATTAATTTATTAATTAAAATGGTCAAATTAAGACATTAAGATGAAACTCTCAGAGCTTCTAGTAAGCATGAAAAGCATGGAATAACCAGTGCTACCCCAGTGTACTGATAAAACCCAGAAAAAGCAGAGACTAGATGTTTAACCTAGCCACTGTTCAACAGGTCAGTGGAGGTAATGAGAACATTTCATTCAGAGTTCGATAAAACACCACGAATACCAATTAGTAAAAAGATGGCATTTTAAAATTGAGTTAATAAAGGGTATTCACCACATGGGTTGACTGTAGAGCTAAGTGAAGCAGCTCCAGTGGAAAGGCCGCCTTTTGAAACTGATGGAGCCACAGACGGTACAGATGATGAAGTTGGTGTAGTAGAGGAGGCTGTTGAGGATGGTAATCGTTCTCCAGACTCCATATCTATGAGAGGGAGAAAAATGTTAATTCTCGGTCTTATCTTGGAGAGTGGAATTATTGAAAAGAATTACACATATTTAAAATAAGTCAAACTTTTAGGCAGATTTTTTAAAAATATGAAATAAGTTTAGAAATATATATTCTTTAGAAAGATAAAATACAGAATAAATAACACAGTATACCAATTTATGAAAGTTTAATGTTAAGTATACCAAATCCTCTTCTAATAGACTGGCAGTGTTTCCTTATATGAAAATAAAAATTAATAGTGGTTTGAACATAGTAACTTTACACATATGTGTGTTGCCCCAGCCTTAGGAAAATTAACATATTAATCTCTTATTCTTCCTAAATCAATTCATCATCTATTCACTTACAACAAAATACCCATGTTATCTTAATGAATCAAGAAATACCACCACATTTGAATGGACTGTAACCCTGTCTTCTAAACTGAGATAGCAATGTGATGGTAGGTCTTAAGCATGCAAGAATCTGACCTGGTAATTAATCTCCAATACAGTGAGCTCCCCCTAAAGACAAATATATTTTAGAGTTTTTACCACAGTCATATTTAAACAATGGTCTCAAAATGGCCTTAGTATGACCCATTTATAACAACTGAACTACTTCTAAGCATCTTTATTAATTTGCTTAGCTATTTGGGTACAATCTTACATTGGTCTTACTGTAATAGTTTATATTGATACTAAAAATCTAGAATAGAAATGAGTGAAAGAGGTCAAAAGGTACAAACTTCCAGTTGTAAAATAAATAAGTCATGGGATATAATGTACAGCATGGTGTACGCATTGTATATGTTAAAGTTGCTAAGAGAGTAGATCTTAAAAGATATCAGTGCGAGAAAAAAATTTGTAACTACGTGTGGTGATGGATGTTAACTAGACTTATTGTGGCGATCACTTCGCAATATATACAAATACTAAATCATGTTGTGCACCTGAAACTAATAAAATGTTATATATCAATTATATCTCAATGAAAAAATTGTTTTAAATCTAGAATAGGTTGGTCATTTTAAAACTCTCTGTATATACTGATCACACAATTAAGCAAGGAAATCATGAAATTAACAGTTGCTTTAAGGAGTACACAAGTTATAGTATGAAACAAAAAAATATATTGCTCAGTTATAAATGAACTTATGATCAACCACAAGTATACTTTCACCATTTAAATAATCTAACCATAAAAAGATTTCTAGGGGCCAGCCCGGTGGCGCAGCGGTTAAGTTTGCACATTCCGCTCCTCAGCGGCCTGGGGTTCACCAGTTCGGATCCTTGGTGCAGACATGGCACTGCTTGGCAAGCCATGCTGTGGTAGGTGTTCCATATATAAAGTAGAGGAAGATGGGCATGGATGTTAGCTCAGGGCCAGTCTTCCTCAGCAAAAAGAGAAGGATTGGCAGTAGTTAGCTCAGGGCTAATCTTCCTCAAAAAAAAAAAAAAAAAAAAAAGATTTCTGTATGAAATTCTACAGCCAATTCATGTAATTACTATATATTTTCTAAGAAGAATAGTTTGATTTCATTTAAAAATACTGACCAATTAAAATAATGCAAGATTAATGTTTAAATGTTGATTGAATCCATATGGTATGTAGATGATTTTTCTCATAAACTAGATACATATGGTAAAGGTAATCTCAGGTTCACACATAGCATCATTACTAAGACTGTTTCAAAGAGTTTTCTAATCACATACAATTTAAAACCTTTTCTTCATATTCTGATATTGCTGTCAATCATCTCTATAGATGATGGCACTACTATAATGAGTGTGTCCACATTCTCACTGAACTTTTCTTTCTCTTCATCATGGACTCATCATGGAAAGGCATAGTTGGTGCTGATGGCTACCTGGAACTAATGCTTAAAGAGCAGTTTTGGGTCATCAAACAGTCATTAATGAGCTTTGAAACAAGTGGCTGTCTGATGGCAAGGCCCATGGCTGACATCTTTCCCTACAAACTATTTTCACCAGCAAGCCTTATTTCACTAAACAGAAAAAAAAGTAGATTCTTTACCTAGATAGAGTTTACCGAAAAAAGGCTATATTAAAGAATTTATACCTGGTAAACTCATTGTCTCAAAGAATTCTAATATGTACTATTTAAATATATTATTATTTTTTTAAATAATGGGAAGTTTAAAAAAAATTTTGATTTTGTACTCCACAGCAAAAATAATTTGATGACATAATATAGCTAAGTACTTTAGCTGAGTACCTGGCATATAAGAACTTAATAAATAATAGGCATTACTTTTATAGGCTAATAAGTTATGAACTCTAAGTTTACTTCTTTCTGTTGATATAACTTGATTCAGGGCTAAAGTAAGGAAAACCTAGAAGGCAAAATGAGCAGTCTGTAATATATTGCTCAATGGAGACTATTTGTCCTGGAAATATTTATTAAAATTAAAAATATACATATACTTAGATCTTGCAATCTACTTTTGAGAATCTATTCTGTAGAAATAAAGTAGCAGTAAATTCTTTATAACATTATTTAAAAATAAAATAAAATTTAAACCTGGCAATAAGAAAGAGTGGAACTAGAACTAGTAGTGTGAGGTTGGGGGCCTTTTTTAGCTTCAGTAAAAGCGCAGTTTTATTATTCTTTGTTCTCTTTGTTTATTTAAGTGGGAAGGGGTTTAACTCTTTCTAAAAAATATGCTCATGTAGCTATTTTCCTTGGAAGTATACTATATACATTATTCTTGCATTACTTTAACTATTTTAATCTTAGATACATATTTTTAGCTAGTATGATCTCTTAGGTGGCTGAGTATTCTCTTTTTACGTAAAGTACTCTTTTACACTGGGCGTGAGTTAAAATTTTTTTTTTTCGTGTTTTAATGGGTATTTCTTAGTTCTAGTAACCCAAAATTTGGTCAACTACTCCATGTTCATCTTATATATATATCCTTCTCATTTTAAAGAAATTTAACAAATCCACTCTAGCCTTTGCTACCCTAGGATTGATATTATTTCATGCTTCATTTAAGAAGGATTGGCTTTTCAAAATTTTCTTTTTAAGCTAAATACTATTAGATTTTATTTAGCATTGCCCCCTGCTGAAGCACAAGCATAGCTCTGGAAGGAATCTTAGCCATCAACTAGAAAGTTAAAAGATAAGAAGAAAATCCACAAAACAATGATCAGATTGCCATACTGTGAGAACTATTCAAAGATGGTTTAAAATATATGTGCATCAAGGAATGCTAAAGCAGTAGATGAAAGTTTGAAGAGAAACAAGACATTTGCAGGGTCTCAAAGTATCTCCTTCAAAATATTTACTAATTAAAAAGGGAAAAAGAGTAACTTCACAGTGGAGAAACTGTATCACCTATAATAAAACATATTGTTATCATGTATCCTCCGATCCCTTAGAAAGGCATACCACTTCTGTGGTATTCTTCTCAATAACATGTAACCTCATTCAAATCATGAGAAAACATCAGACAAACCCAAAGTGAGAGCCCATATACAAAATAAATGACAAGTATTCATCAAGGGTCAAGGTCATGAAAGAAAAGGAAAGACTAAGGAAGTGTCATAGGTTGGAGACTAAGGAGATACAATTAAATGTGATGTGGAATCCTAGGCTAGATTTTGGAACAGAAAAAGGACATAAATGGAAAAACTGGTGAAATTCTGTAGTTTAGTTAACAGTCTGTAGTTTAGTTAATAAGGTCCGTAATTTAGTTAATAGTATTGTACCAATGTCAATTTCTAATTTTTATAATTTTGATAATTGTACTATGGTTATACAAGTTGCTAAAATTAGGGGAAGCTGGGTCAAAAATTGTGAACTCTGTTTTCGTGACTGTTTTTTGAATCTAAAATTATTTTAAAAGAAAAACAAAAAACACAAAGTTTGGCACAAAGTAAGCACTCAAAAAAATACATGTAAACTGGAGTTGAAGTGTATAAACCTAAACCTTGAAGAAAGGAAGATTCAGATTACATTGTGTCAGCAAGGTACGTGATAACAAGTGTTATCGGGGTTCAAAAGGTGTCCGGAGCTTAGCTGTGACCCTGTACAAATTACGTAACTTCAGTGACCTTCCAATTTCCTCATGAGTGATATGAAGCTGTAGTTGGGAGGATTAAATGAGCTAATGTATGTAAAGTGCTGAGTACCTAGCATTTAAAAATTGTCGGCTATTGTTTTTAATAAATGAATGAACGTCTGTGTGTATAATTACCCATGTGTATGTGTGGCAGTAAAAGAAATCTTAAGGTATTTTTAGATTATTAATTTCAAGTAAATATTTCAGTCATATCTATTTATAGGTTAATGTATATGCTTGGCATGGTATTACATTTTTTAGCCTGATAGATTGTGTGCTAAGAATTAAAAATAAAGGCCTTATGATTGCATGAGTATCAACAGTAGGGTGTTTTACCTTAAAACTTTCAAAATAAGCTGGAACACAAATTTAGATGCAAAATACATTAATTTTCAGCTGAAAAAATACAATTATGATTACATGAGTTACTCATTATTCAAGCATACTACATAAAAATTGATAGAAACTCATTTATTCAGATCATTTAAGAAAAATGTATTCATTAAAATAAAAACAGTTTAGGTACCAAAAACCATCTATTTCCAGATTTCTGTTATAGCCAGAGCATCCAGACCTGATACTCGCACTCCTATAACAGCCTCTCATTCTGACCCTCATTTGTTAAGAATACCACCTTCACTTCAGGTTCCAAATCGCGACCAACCAACCGATCCTTTGTGGACAAAAACAGTCCAGATACTACAAGATCAAAACGAATGGACTATAATAACATGACTCCCCCATCTACCACCCACTCATCTATGGAAGATTATTAATTAGTAGCTATGTCTCTTAGTTTAAGGCCATTTATGAGAGTATAGTTTCTAATGTATGACTTAGGAATTCTCTATTTACAAAGTTAACCAGGTAGGATAAAGATTACTTTAACTGAAAATTAACATATGACACTACAGTAGAAAATAAATTTGTTGATGTGAAAAACAAGAGAAAAACATGCAGAAGATGATGAAGGGATTATAAATGATTTGATTCATTACAGATCTTTCCCATGATCCAAAGCAGTAGTTGTCAACCGGGGATGACTTTGTAATACCTCCCTCGCCCACTAGCAACCAGCTGGCAATGTCTGGAGACAATTTTGATTGTCATAACCAAGAGGGAGCTACTGGCATTGCATAGGCAGAGTCCAGAGATGCTGCTAAAACACCCTACAGTGCACAGGACATCCCCACGCAGAGAATTATCTGGCACAAAATGGCAGTAGTGCTAAGATTGAGAGAGCTTGATCTGAAGTATCAAAACTGGGTTACTTGGAATTCAATTAACCAAAACTTTCTGTTAAGTAATAATTCTATATAACTATTATAATAAGATGATTCAAGCTTATTTATTGCCACTGCAACCAATGATAAAATTATATTCAACCTATCTTTAGTGACTTCTAGAACTCATTTTGTTTTGTCCTAATTGCTTAAAATCGATAATATGATATGCAATTAACGTATATTATAATGCTCACGCATACTGTGTAACAGGAAGTAACTGTATTTGACTACAATATTTACCTATAACAATTCTGAGAATAGATAAAAACCAAAATTACCACAAACAACTTCTTCCTTGCATAATGATTTTATACACTTCAAAAAGATTCAATGACCAGTTCTTAATGATAACACTGTTCAAATTCATGCATATCAAATGTTCCTTTTAGTGTAATTATAGAGATTATGAACACTGACAGCTGCTTGGTAGAAACCTGAACAGGTGCAAATAGGGAAGGGCAAGACATGTTGGCTAAGAACTGTAAACACGATCAGCTGCCATGTGCTTCAGTTGCACTATTCCTTTAGTACTGAAAGTATAGCTATAGAATAGACTGAAGATTCAGAAAGTAGACATGAAAATAGACTTAGATATTTCTCCTGGAAGGAGTTTCCTTAAAGAGCGTCTTTATCTTTGCTAACAATACCAAAAGTTCTCTGTGGGAGTTCAAAGCACAAAAATAGACTTGGTGAACCCTTACTTTTCCTTACACTGTAACCTCAAGTGCCATACAATAATTAGGAAGAATATCAAGAGACAGTCACTATGCTGCTTCTTTTGGTTTGGTTGCATCACTAACAGTAGAGATTTACAAGTCTATTATTTTCTAAAAGTTCTGACAAAGGCTTTTATATAATTATTTTTCTAGATAAAGTCCAGGCAACTGAACATGTGGACAAATAATACTTCAAGATATTAAGTAGCAAACCCGCCCCCCAAAAAAACCAAGCAACATCCAAAAATTTTACTGTTAAAGGATTTTGAGAAATAGGATATGAGGCAGAAATACCTTATTATTAGACAGCAAATAAAATTATTCTCTGAATATGTTTGAAGGAAAACGATTCTATTTACAAAATTTTTATTTACCTACATTTTCAGAAATAGTTATTTCAAGTCATTAAGTATAGTATATTGTGGTTTAAAACATGAATACATAAAATGGATCAATTTCCTTTGTCGCTTGACACATTTTAACTACCACTATAAACAATCACATCCTCAAACAAAAGGGAGCTGGCAAGCAGGTGCTCTGCATGGCAGCCTGTGACCTGGAGAAAGTCTCAGACAGCCCTAAATACTAGTCTCCTTATCTGAAAAATGATGAGATTGAATTAAACTAGCCCTCAAGTCCCTAACAGAGTTTTATCAACTTGACAGTAAAAAAATTAAGCAAAACCCAAAAACCTCCACATTGCATTAAAATATTTAACAATTTCACTTTTTCCTTACCCTCCCTTCCATTGGCCTTAGTTCTATCTCCAAATGTGTATCATGCTAAACTACAGATTTCTGTTAAATCTTTTAAAGATTTACTCGCCTTATTCACACCTCAAGAGGCTTGATGATGAAATTATCCAAGAGTAAAGCACTGATTTTCATACTGCTCAGTACATAATCTATTCAGGGAGTATTCTTTTCCATCCAAAGGACTAGGTATTCCTTTGTAATGAGATATCTGTGAGAAAGAGGTTATCATAACTAAGATATAAGAAAAAGATATAAAGGAAGATTTGAGCAAGATTTAATATGTATGGATCAACTAAACCATAGATAGAGTCATGAATTTAAACATCAACTAGACTTAGAAATTTTGAACAATACAAAGGTTAGAAGGATAAAAAGAGAGACATGTCGGGTTAATTGATCCTTTCATCTACAAATGCAAGGGGTCCCAAAGAACAAGCAAAAAGACCTAAAGCTTTGCTTAACCGAGAAACACAATTAAAATTAACTGGAATTTCTAAGATATTTCTGGGTCGTAACTGAGGTCAATGCATAATAGACTGAGAAAATACAGCAGAGTTACCAAAAGAAGTCATGTTACTCTATGAAATATATCCACACACACACAGATGCCAAGGAAAGAAAGATGCCAAGGATTACCTGTCTCATGAACTAGAATAAAAACTTCCTTTCCAGGGGAAGAAGCAGAGCTAACCTAACAGGGAAAACAACACACTTAAAGAGCAAAATAAGGGTAAGTGTCTGTGAATATCATGCAAAAATATTTTTGTCCTAGTCACGCTAATATTATTTGTCTTTCTAATATTATCACTGTCCTGTTCAAAAGTCCTCAATTTATCAAAAAAATATATTCACACATATCAGTAAAGACATATGTAAAGGATATTTATTACAACATATTAGTTGCAAAAGACTTTTAAAGACAAAAAAATTCTATCAGTAAGGAATTATTAAATTATGGTATATCCTTTTAATAGGATACTATGCAGCTGTTATAAAAGAATGATGTAAATCTACACTAGCTAATCTTTAAATGAAAAGAGTACTGGGGGGAGGAATAGAAACAGTACGATCTCATGTGCAATGAAGAAAAAGAGGGTATATTCTTAGGCCTGTATGCTCAGAATATTTCTGGAAAAATATTTAAGAAACTGATAACTGTTTGTACTTCTAGGTAAAGGGACTGGGGAACTGGAATCTAGGATGGCCGAATTATTTTTCACTATCTATCTTTTTCTATTACTTGAATGATTTATCATGTGCCAGTATTAATAACAGTTAAATTAACCAAAAAAGAGGAGATTTCTAAAGCTTTGTTATTGCTGGAAATTACCTATCAAAATGTTCTACAGAGTCTTAGGGGACCTTTAAGTGCCTTGAAAGACGGCATGGAGGGGAAGAGGTAGAAGCTATGACTCTAGCCCTTGTGCCATCTGCTTCCATCAAAGGTCCTCTTTTATCTATTTTGTATATAGGGATTCAATACAAGATTCTGTTTGAAGAAAGGGTCCCACTGCTTTAAAACAAAGTTTGCAAACCACTGGTCTAAAGGATATACATCTCATACTACTTCTTAACGTGGCCATCTGTCCAGTCCTATTTACTGTGATTTCAAAATCTAGGTCCTCAACTTTAAGTAGGAGGCACTTTCGCTCTTCCCTGGTCTTTTTCTTGAGGAAGATTAGCCCTGAGCTAAATACTGCCAATCCTCCTCATTTTGTTGAGGAAGACTGGCCCTGAGCCATCCATGCCCATCTTCCTCTACTTTATATGTGGGATGCCTACCACAGCATGGCTTTTTTTTTTGCCAAGCGGTGCCATGTCCACACCCGGGATCCGAACTGGTGAACCCCAGGCTGCCAAGAAGCGGAACGTGTGAACTTAACTGCTGCTCCACCAGGCCGGCCCCCTTCCTGGTCTTTAATTCCTAATTTCAAGCCATTGCACAACATATCCTCAAATTAGATCTCATTCTTTCATGGAGGACATCCTCCTAATTCTGCACCTCAAATACTCTGGCCCTGGCAGGCTGGGTCAAACACCTACTTGGGAGGTTTGAAGTGATGTATCTTACTATCTATCTGCTATGTCCTTTTCAATCTCCGCCTGGATACTTAGTTCTCTCTTCTTTCTGCGTTTTAAGAAGAAATCGAAAAGAATAAGAACAAAATAAGGTAATTGTAGAAAGGGATGCTTGGCTCTATTGACATTAACAATTAGGAACCTACGAGTTCGGGGTTAGAAGGAGCTAAATGTTGAATTTACAACACTGTAGAAAAACAATTTTCTTCCTTTTAGAAAATCTAAAACCTAATGACATTGTACTCATCCTCTCCTTCCTTCCTGTTAAAATGGAGGAGGTGGCCTTCCTTCATTCTCTTGAATGTATTATTACCTTTTCACAACTTGTAAGTGACTTTATTCCATTGGTCAAGCCCTTTCTTTTCTGTATCTCCACTCTACTGGGTTCCTCTCAGTTATCCTCCATCTTTAAAATCAACAAAAAACTCTCCTTTGACCACTCATCCCGTTTGCTACCTCATTTTTCTCTACTCTCAATTTCAACTAAGATTCTTAAAATGAAGTCATCTACATATATGGTTTCCACTTCTCTACTCGCTTTTCACAATTTCACTGACTCTCATCTGGCCCTCTAAATTTATTTCGACATATCATTAGCATGACTTTACGGCTGGGATCCCACTGCCAAAACCAGGCATGACAGTTAGGCAAAATCTAATCACCTGACTCTGTGGCCCTGCCCAAATGGAAAGCTATGAAAGAAAACAGAAATCAACCAGGAGATAAAGAAAACTATTTGCATAAGTTGGCAGCAATTAGACTCAGGGAATGCAAACATAAATCTTTTTGCTGAGGAAAACTGGCCCTGAGCTAACATCTGTGCCCATCTTCCTCTACTTTATCCGTGGGACACCTGCTACAGCATGGCTTGACAAGCACTGTGTAGGTCCACATCCAGGATCTGAACTGGTGAACCTCGGGCTGCCAAAGTGGAATGCGCAAAGTTAATCACTGTGCCACTGGGCTGGCCCCCAGATGCTTAGTTCTTGACACTTATTTCTTGATTACATAGCATAAATGAGCTGCTGATTATTGAACAAGTTATAATGAACACACTTGAAACAAATGGAAAAACAGAAAATCTCAACAACAAAATAGAAGATATAAAGAAGAACCAATGGAAATTTTAGAACTGAAAAATGTAATAACCAAAATAAAAAACTCACTGGACAGACATAATAGTAGAATGGGGATGATATAGAAAAGAGTCAACGAACTTCAAGATAGATCAATAGAAATGATCTAATCTGGACAACAGAAAGAAAAACTGTTCAAAGCAATTAATGGGGGGCTAGCCCAATGGCTTAGTGGTTAAGTTTGGCATGCTCTACTTCAGCAGCCCAGGTTCAGTTCCTGGGTGCAGACCTACACCACTCATCAGCAGCCATGCTGTGGCGGTGACCCACACACAAAATAGAGGAAGACCTGGCACTGATGTTAGTTAGGGTGGATGTTTTTCAAGCAAAAAGGGGAGGATTGGCAACGCATGTTAACTCAGGGTGAATCTTCTTTGGGAAAAAAAAAAAAAATTTACAAAGCCTCAGGGAATGTGTGGGACAACAACAAAAGCTTTAACATTCCTGTCACTGGAGTCAAAAAAGGAGAGGATAAAGGATGTGATGCTAAAAAATTATTTGAAGAAACAATACTCGAAAATTTCCCATTTTTGGTGAAAGATATAACTCTATAGATTCAAGAGGCTGAGCAAATCCCAAACTGGATAAATTCAAAGAAAAATTAAGTTCTAGACAAAAGTGGATACTAGTTCAACTAAGTGTACCACTTACCAAATGAATTCAAGTTTTAAGAATTCCCTCTTGGGGAAAGAACCAGAAAAATGATTTTTCTGAAAGTAAGCTAAAACTTGGAACTATATTGTATTGTTTTTCTTCTATTCTTTCTTTCCTTCCTTTAGTCAATGTCAAAAACTATGATTTCTTAGAAAGATATATCTTGCTTCTAAGGTAGATTACTATTTTACTATATTAATTATTTTTTCCCTAAATTTATGATAGAATTTTATCAATGCTAGGGTCCAAAAGAATATAGCAAAATCCATGCTTTAATTCTTCTGTGAATACTAAATTTACTTATAATTAAGAATCCTTAGCTAAGAAAATCTGGATCAAATCAGACATAAAATACATAGATAAAATATGTAAGTTAGTCAAATCTCCCCTTGTTACACTTTCCATCCAAAACTTAGGAAATGGTTCAAGTATTTTATACAAAATTTTATACTACAGAAGTCAAAATAGCAATAGAATCTGCCAACCTCCTGGGAGTTTACTAGCATGGGTATAACCAAAACCAAATCTTAGTACTGTAGTCTTATTTCACATCAATTTCTACAAAACTAATAAGATCAGAAATACACCTTGAAGAATTTAAAGCTGATACTGACAATCCTTGTCACAGAGGCAATAGGAGACACATGAATAAACTGATATTTAACACACACTAAACGGTACTTTGACTAGCCCACTGCTAACCTCTGGAGCCCCAGCATGCATCCCTGGTCAGATTCCACCTTCTCAGAGGGCTCATAAATGAAGGCAAGACTGGGAACAGAATGCACCTATAATATGCTTTCTGACATTATAGCCTTTGCTCAGAATGCATGAAAATTTTTCAAAGATTAGCTTTTCCAGAACTTGTTATAATGATCTGTAAAAAAAACCCCACAAATTTGTGGGAAATCTATTTTAAGGCTACTATTAAGTTTATACAAATTATATCTATGTAATATGTCTTAGGGTCATATTAACTTTAAAAATAATTTTAAAAACAGGCTCACAAAAATTCAACCTAGACCTACCAACACTCAAATACTAAGTCTTCCTCTCCTTTACTTAGCTATTGATATCAGTAACTAGGCTTAAAAAATATGAAATCTAACCAAACTGCTTATAGAACCGGTATCTAGACAGGTTTAAAAAGTAATTTCAAACATTTCAAATGTAAGTAATCATGTGTATTGCTGATGTTTCATACTTTCTAAAACTAATGATTGTTAGTTTAACATGTCCCTATCTACTAAAAAGCAAGTATATAATCACACTAGTGGTTGGGAGAAAATTAACTCCATACTCGGTGACTATTCACTAACTTCTGTTAAAGATTACAGCATTTCAAAGCTCTGAAATTAAATTTAAAATTTCAGCAACTATATTACTTTAAGATTTCTCACACACCATAATAGAAGTAAAAACTCTTTAATATCTATTATAGCCATCTGTTGTTAGAGACCGTCACTATCACTATCCTTATTCTTTTTTTCATTTTTCTCTTGAACTGTCATTTAACTGTCCCTTCTCTATAAACCAATCTTATGAAAAAAAATCACTGTAATGGCACATACTCTCTCATCCTTCCCCACATTAACAATAAAATTAAGCCTAAACTCCTTAGGCTGACCTTATGAACTTTCTCACATCTCAAAACTTTCCCTCTCAGTATTCCCCAATCAAACTCAACTGTCATCATCACCTGATTCTTGCACCACACTTTCGCAAATCCTTGTCTTAGTGCCAGTTGTGCTCTCCTCCTACAATGTTTTTCACCCCTTGCTCAATATTCACACATCAAATTGTCCCTGTGTCCTAGGTGAAAATGATACTCCATGAAGGCTTACCTGATCACCCAAGCTGGAAGCCATTGACAGCAAACCCTCAGTACTGTGACTATTAACAGTTTTGAGAAGTCAAAGCTCTGAAATTTACAATCCCTAAAAAAGCATTTATCACTGCCTCTTTTACTGCACTTATATTTTATCCTGTATTACGATTTTGAACTTGCATAAATTTGCCTAACAGTCTTTAAGCTTGTGGGTGTAGAAATCATAGTTGTAGTATCTTACATTTCCCACAGAGCCTTCGCGGAATATTTTGCCCAAAACAGTTGATTATCAAATGTTTGTTGAATAAATGAAAACATGTATTCATTATTTACATGCCTTAAGTTAATACATCATCTTCAAAAAGAAAAAATGTGGCAATAAAAATAGCAATTCTGTAACTATTAAATTATAAAATCCTGATACAACAGCCAGTTTTCTATCAAATCTGTTTCAAAATGATCACAAGAAATATTAAAATGACATTTTAAGACTCTAGCACAGAACTTACAGGTGCTCCTGGAAACACCCGGAAAGTTTTGAGTTTAAATGGTACCAAAATATCTCAATATCCCAAATATTATAACCAAAGAAAAAACACTGACATTAAAATAAAGGCCATTCATATGTATAAAAAAAATGTTTCCTTATTAACCTAAGAGTAACTTGTTTAGAAGGGTGAAAATAATTCAGCTAAATAGTCTTAATTCTATCTTATTGCAATCTTCTTCCCAAAGAAAAATAATAGATGGTCACATTTTAGATTTTACAACTCAAAGAAAACAATTCATTAAAAAACAGTCATATTTTATTCTTTAATGACACAGGTCATGTCAACAGTTTCAACTTAAACTCAGAACTATAGGATTTTTATTGTACCGTATCAATATTTACATCTCCAGGTCTTGCTTTTAACATACCGAAAATCTCAGTTCTTGTGCCAAAAATCTCAATTCTTGAAACTTCAGCACTTAACACAGAATTACTCATTTGATTTATGACACAATATACAACCACTAGCCTCAGCATAACAATAACAATGCTAACACTAACACAAGAATATGGTTACTGAAAACACAGTTCTTGTGGTCCTCAGAATGTAGTCCAGGGATATATAGGCAAATTACAATATTTAAAAGTCACTTTAAATAGTTCTTCTCTGTGTAGTTATACCGTCAACTAGATAAAAAAATCAAGCCCTTTCTTCACACTTCATTCCAATATTTAAGGACAGTTTTCAACTAGACAGCAAGCAATTTTGATGAACAAAAGACCAATGCATCAAAAGCAGTGTCTAACTCTGCACGGTCTGATGGGGTAAGCCATTGTTAACCAACCACATGCAGATAATTAAATTTAAATTAAATAAAACTAAACAAAATTTAAAAGTCACACGCCATGGTTCAAGTGCTGAACAGTGATCACCTTATCATTACAGCAAATTCTGTTGTACAGTGCCGGTCTAAATGATACTCTTCCCTCAAACACCGAAATCTTCTTGCTTAGTAAGGTAGCTCGCTTCATATTGAGTAACCAGAGCTGCTAAACTTGTCAAAGCATGAGTTGGCAGCTTGAGGGCAGATATCACCTTATTAAAGTCTTCTTGAGGAAGGTTGATGTGCAAGAAGTTATCTGGGTCAGCAGTCACCTCCATGAAGAAATTGAAACTATTATGCTATCATGGTTTCTTCACAGAATATATTTAACATTACCAAAATATTGGAAATATCAGTAAAATCACTTGGAGATGACTTAGGTGGATTTTAGCTATTTATAAACAATTCACTTAAAAGCTTAAACTATCCACTTAGAAGGTAACCTCAAATAACTCTCGTTATATCTTGTACTACTTCTTAAATAGTTCCATCAAGCTATCCTTAGCACAAATCACAAGTTTTGTTCTATTTGCAACATTGTAGGTTCAGTTTTTTTTGGCAGAAGAGGCCATATACATATACCTGCTATAAATTCTCAACGTATTTAGTTAGACAGACAGAACTTAACAGAAAAAAAAGGTGGCTTCACAGAACAGGGGCGGATACAGAATTTCTTTGCATAGGTTTCCCCCTGCCCCTCCACTGGAGCAGATGACAATCTCTGTATAGGTAGGGTCTTCCAAGAGTTGAAAAAGAGGCTAAAGCTTTGGTATCTCACTGCTCTTTTATACTAGAATTTACATCAGAATTCCAGAAGAACCTACTACTCCATTGGGAGAAGCAAGAAGAAGAGACACTGGCTACCAACCCAAAAATTTTAATTCATTTCTATTTTCTTCTGAATTTTTTAGTCCAAGATGCAACAATATTTTTAAAACTGTGGGTCATAACCCATTAGAGGGTCACGAAATCCATATAAGTATTGGTCATAACAAATGAAATATTCTGGGACATGATCAGAGAAGCTTGAAAAACACAGATCTATTTGGTGTCCCAGTTTTTATAGAGAAGCACTGACGATTTTACAGTCTCTAATCATACCAGCTGCTATACTGGAATGATTACTATTATATATATGTATGTTTATGTTTGTGTGGGTGTGTGAGTGTACACCACTAGACGAATCCATGCTTTTTGTACCCAGTCCATTAAAGTGAGAGTGGCTGTACAAAACTCTTAGAATTCCTCTAGGACTCAGGGACCTTTCCAGTGTATAGCAAAGAAATATGTGACATTATATTAGCTGGGCGCCTGGGATGCCACTTAAATTTGAGAGTCTTCTACTCTACATACTCAGCTAATTAAGGATAGATCAAGATTCTTTCACGCAGATGCTATAAGCAGCAAAAACTATAAAAAGTTTAACCATTTAGGGAAACATCATATGTTCAACCTTTCAGAAAGCACTTATTAAACCATGAAGCATGCTACATGTTTGGGATATAATGAATAAGTCAATTAGGTTAAGTAGTCTGCCTCAAGGGTTTATAGTCTAGTACGTTGGCGCAATGGTGGAAACCTGATCAAAGCTGAGTTAAACAGATTCTTTCTTGCAAGATATTGAGCTAAGTGACATCACAGTGGTACAAGGTATTGGAAGATGTATAGATTCAGGAAATGAGGTGGAAATATATGGATATATATTCAGGAAATATAAGTAGATGAGCAAACAGAGAAGTAGGAAAATATATGCAGTGGGAAGATATTACATTTACTCTTTATTTTATTAATGATTAGGAATATCTACATTAAAAGTTATACATTTTCTCATACTCAGAAAAATATAAAAACATTTAGTATGAAAAAGTAAAAATGCTTCTGAAAATAAATTGCCATCTTAGAATCCAATTCTAAGTGCAGATTTTTAATTATTTTATAATATACAGGACATTATGTAATTTTAATTATTCTCTAACGATTAAATTTATGATTCATCTACACTTGTAAATTTTAATATTTATAAAGACCACATGGTAGTATCTCTTATGTCAGTAATGTGGAAGAAACAGAGATGAGTGTTCAAATCTACACATAAATTTTAATTGTAGAAGAAACACTTTTCAAAAATTAAACTACTGAAGTTAAAGACAATGAGAAATTTGAGAATTCTGATAAAATTTCAAGGAAAAATTATTACACATGAAGGATTTATTCTCTCTCTGCCTCCTGTACTGAAATAGCTGGCCTATCAATAAATTCATTTAACTATTATTGGTCATCTACTACAAAATTATATAATGGTTTAGCTGTTAGAATATAAAAATGAATAAGTCATAGTCTTTGCCTTATAAAAGTTAACCATCTGATAATTTTCATTTTTTAATTTTCTCTCAATTTTCTTCATTTCATACTATTCTCCACATAATTTAACTCAAATCTAAATTACCACAAAATTTTTTAATTTTTCTGGTAAATAGAAATGTACATATATGCTCACTTTACTAAATTCAAAATACAGGAGAAAAAAGTTTTTAATGCACCTCCTCACATACCACATATAATGTCTAAGTTTTGAACCTGTGTTGGACACTAGGGCATAACCTGTTACTGCTGATTTCTCTTAACCCTGAGATAACTCAAGACTTTTGTCTAATCTCTCCTCATCTTAAGGACCAGATGAGAGAAGAAATACTGGAAAAGAGGAGCTATGGGGATGAGAGAGGTGGGGAGTGAGCTTAGGGGGGTAGGAAGGGGATGCAGAAGGGAGGAAGGGAAGGAGAGAGAGAGGGAAAATTTTTGGAGAGATACAGCATCACTGATAGACTAGACTACCAGGAAGAAAAATGATCTTTGCTTTGAAGTAATTTTAAACAACAGTTTTCATGAAAGTAACATTCCATCCTTTACCCCCATCCAGGAAGTAGGAAGGTCCACGCCCCACTGAACTTTCCCTATGCTTCCTCTATATAGACTGTCTGATTCACCAGATAGGACTTCTAGCTATTGATGGAATCCTTGGCCCTCAACAGTGAGCCACAAGACCCCACTCCTATGGTCAAAACTGTCTGAACCAAATGTGACCCAAGGAGATAATGGCTGGTTAAGAACCTATGACAAGTGTTAGCTGCCTCTAAAACATGACATGATCTAATCAGATTCTCTTTGACATAGACATTTTAACGAATAGAAACAGGGGAAGTTGTTGCTGAGTGGGAGATCATAAAGACTGTGGGCCTAAGAATATTTAAGCTAAAGAAAAGTGGGTTGGAAAAAATGTTGGAAGAGCAGATGAACAGAGAAGCCAAGCAATCGGACAGACAGAAGGTGAGAGTACGGCCAATCTCAGTTTCTTTTCCTTGGACTTGCTTTTTTGACTTTCCTATATTCTTTGAGACTTCTCTGTAGCCTTCCAAATACCTATCCTTTTTAATTGAATTTTAGTGGGGTACTGTTATTCACAACTGAAAGAGACTGGCAGAAAATTTCCTAAGAAATGTCATGTTTAGTCTTGTCTTTTCTCATCTTTGCTCACGCTATTTATGCCACTGAGACATATTCTGTTTTCCTCTTCCAACAATTCAAATATTATTTTCCTTCAAATATAGGCCCAAGAGTCACTTTATCCATAAAGCAGTATCTGACTAATCCTAGGCCACAACTTCCCATCTTTGAACTATAGAACACTTTAGCTTCTACCCAGGAAGCTGCTAATTACACTGACTTTTTACTGCCCTGTATTTGTTTTATGAAATCACTGTATTATTCAACACATAGCCAGTATGTCTGTTGAGTCTTGGTTTCTGAATCAGTAAAATGGGATTAATTACATCTACTTCAAAGAACTATTGCAAGAAAGTGCCTAGCACACTTCCTGCTAGGTATTTTGTTCTTATGTGTTTGGCCAGAATTCAGAAGAAAATATCTTTATTTTCTTCAAACTAAACATAGTTTAAAGAGTGGGAAAACAGCTCATTAAAAGTCAATCATTATTTCTTTTACAAGTCAAATGTGAGCAAAA
Organism: Equus przewalskii; assembly: GCF_037783145.1. Lineage (NCBI taxonomy): Eukaryota > Metazoa > Chordata > Mammalia > Perissodactyla > Equidae > Equus > Equus przewalskii. The sequence continues at coordinate 39,737,871 of NC_091847.1, forward strand.
ATAAGTTAAAAATATCAAGAACATTTTCACTTCCAAGCGGATTTCTTTCACAGGTAAACCTGAATACATGTTTTAGAAGTATATTAGGCTATCACGTCAGCTTGCCCCTCAAAAGAGCATCATCATTACTTTACATGTAGATAACAGTATAATTTAAAGTTTAGATAACAGTATAATTTAAAGTTTTGTTTTTAGATAACAGTGACATTTTCAGTTTAGTTTTTAACCAAAATAGCAAAAGTGCTTTTTCCTGAGAAGTTGATACATAATTTCATAACTTTCATTATTCAAAAAATTAATTTTGTTCAGACCATATAACTCCTTTTTTCAGTAATTTAGGGACCCAGTTTCCTTCTTTATGACATTATATTCTCCCAAAACTCACAAACAGTTATGAAAATTCCCTCCATCATTCCCTTAATTATAAAATTTAGTCAAATTATGTACTAATCCTTTCAAATATACCTCTTCTATTTTCCTCTTAATTTTTTATTATTTTCTGAATTACATATAATTTGCCCACATCTTACTGTACTGACAGGCCAAAATATTAATATAATATGCAGAGTCTTTATTTGGAAGATTCAAAACACTGCTCACAGAGAATTTAGCTGCCTACCTTCATAATAAAGGCCTTAAGTATACATCCCAAACATGTTCTAACATGACCTGCATTAAAGTCATGAAAACATCATTTAACAGTTAAATACAGTGTTATAATGAATACAACAATGAGCTAATTTTTTTTAGTATTTCTGTAAAGTAAGACAAAGTACCAACTCAATAATAAAATAATTTTTAAAATAAGGATTGAAATGATAAAAAATTTTAAGTATCATTTATAAATAGCTTACTGATTACTGAAATAAATGTAATCTAATGATAGAACCATATATATGTACTGTTACTACAAAACTGTCTGTAAATGTCCATCTAAATATTCTATTTCAAATGTTCAAAAGTTAAGAATATTTGGGTTCCTCAAAAGGCTAAACAGAGTTACCTAGCAATTCTTTTCCTAAGCACATATCCAAGAGAAATGAAAACGTATGTCCACACAAAAACTTGTACATGATTGTGGAAATAATTCAAATGACTATCAAGGGATAAATAGATAAATAAAATATGGTATATCTACACATTGAAATATTATTTGGCAATAAAAAGGAATGAAGTCTCAATACGTGCTGCAAGGAAGAACCTTGAAAACATGCTAAGTGAAAGAAGCCAGTCACAAATGACGACATATTGCATGATTCCATTTATATGTCTTTTATATATGTCAGAAAAGGCAAATCTAGATAGAGACAGAAAGTAGATTAGTGGTTGCCTTGGGCTGCTGACGGTTGGGGAAAAATGGGGAGTGACTACCAGTAGGTATTGGGTTTCTTTTTGGGATGATGAAAATTTTCTAGTTGATTGTGATAATGGTTGCAAAACTCTGTGAATGGACCAAAAACTAAACTGTACACTTTAAATGGGTGCATTGTATGGTATGTGAATTATATCTCCATAAAGCTGTTATAAAAAAAAATTATTTGGATTTCATATTTTACAACACTATTTGACTCAATGCATTCTCTATTGAAATTTTGAAGTCAGTATTCTCAATTTTAGCCTCTATATCCAAGACTGAATGTAGAATGTCCCTAGTATGACCTTTCGTGTGTCATTTATCAAACTGTCTCAGGCACTCAACCATTTAGTTATTGTTACATCTCCATATATTCATGTGTGTGTGTATATATACATATATATATATATATATTTTTAACTTGCTAAAGCTATATTAACTCACTTTGGGAACTAACAAGTTTATCCAATGTTATAAGTTCCTAAGTACTTACTAGACTTGTTCTACAACATTCCAATGGTTACGTGACTAGCTCGATTTTTATAACAGAGGGATTTAATAGAGTCAAATAAGCCTCTCAACCACATAAACTATTCACTGTCTTCTGTTGATTCCGCTTCCTAAATATCTTCTATTTCCACCATCTTTTTCGTACAATCCTAAATCAGTACTTACTTATGGAAATACCGCAATAGCCTTTAGCCAAATGCAAAAGTCATTAAGAGGTCTCTCTCCTTCTCTTTTCTCCAAACCTCTTTTACATGGTCACAGTAATCCTATGTTTTTTAAAATACTAATCCTTTTAATACGAAAATCTGATCCTGTCACTCCCCTACCTAAAATCTTTCAGTATCTCTACATCACATGTATGGTAAAATCCCAGGTCCTCTGACTGGCATAAAAATTTCTTCTTAATGAGGCCTCTGACTTTCTTTGGTCTCATTCTCTTCTCATACACTAAGTGACCAAACTTCTTGGCATTTCCCAAATACACTGTGGTCTCCCCTGCATCCATTCCACGTATTCGGTACATGATGTTCACTCTCCCTCAAATGTCCCTCCCTTATTCCTTGGCAACCCCCTTTATGGATTCTAGGTCTCTTCTCATTACCTACTCCAGGGAACCATTCTGACTGACTGAGCAAGTCTCAGATACTCTTTTCTTGTTGCTCTCATATTCTCCCAAATTAAAGCACTTATAACATTGCATACGAAAGCAATTTTCTGTTTCACTATGTGGCTTTCTATTGCACTGTGAGATCCTTGAGAAGCAGGGACTGCTGCTTATCATATTTAGAGCCTTATAACCAAGAACATAAATTTTAATAAAAAGCTTTGAAGGAAAATGCATAATGATCATTAAAATTTTTATGGAATTTGATAATTTGCAAGAAAAAAGTGTGCATATATATTCTCATTTTACCCTAAGAACAAATCTTGAAGCAGGTAGATCTGGTATTATTATTTCAATTTTACAGATGAGGAATTCTGAGTTAATATCTATCACCAATTGTCAGTCAGTTTTAAAAAATGAGAAAGAAGGACTGGCCCTGCAGCCGAGTGGTTAAGCTCGTGCGCTCCACTTCAGTGGCCCGGGGTTTTGCTGGTTTGGATCCTGGGCACGGACATGGCACAGCTCATCAGTCCATGCTGAGGCGGCGTCCCACATAGCACAACCAGAGGCACTCACAACTAGAATATACCACTATGTACTGGGGGGCTTTGGGGGGAAGAAAAAGAAAAACAAAATAAAAAATGAGAAAGAAACTTAGGATTTAGAAAAGTCTCTCCATATTTCTTATAAAATGTTTTTAATGTAGGAATAACTTTAAGTTTTCATAAATATGCTTGTCAATAATTAAACAAACTGCTCATCAATTTTCAGTTTCTGAAGTGGAAAAATCTTAGCCAGCGAGGCCTACACATTTCCTTTAATCTATCACTCCAAACTCAACAACAAATATTAAGGACCTATAAGAGAGACAGTTAGAGAAAAACTTGCCAATCATGAACCTAATCTCCTATTTCTACTTGATTCTACCCTGCTTCTGTCACTCCTATCAACTTTTCATTCTTCCTCATTTTTCTGACTTGATGCTTCCATTTATTGTTTGTGTAAGACCTTGGCTTCCTTTGATAACTATTTTGATAGCCCACACTAACTTCAATGTTTCCGGTTGCTTTGTTGGACACCCCTCATATCCTTGTTAAAGTTAGTACAAAGTTAGTTAGTCTTTTGCCTGCATTCCAAGTCTTTTATTAGTTAACCCAATCCCACTATCATAACAGTAGAAAAATGTTACTTCAGGGGGCTGGCCCAGCCGCATAGTGGTTAAGTCCACGTGCTCTGCTTTGGCGGCTGGGGGTGGGGTTCGCAGGCCAGGATCCTGGGCACGGACCTCACACACTGCTCGTCAAGCCAATCTGTGGCAGTGTGCCACATAAAATAGAGGAAGATTAGCACAAATGTTAGCTCAGGGCCAATCTTCCTCACAAACAAAAACAAAACAAAAAAAGAAAAGAAAAGAAAAGAAAAATGTTACTTCATTCTTAGGTTGAAGCAGTCCCCAATCTGTTGTAAATATGAATGGCAACTTACTCAATATGATCCTTTTGGTGTTCTGTAATTTTGTACTTAAAAGCAACAAATTTTATCACTGCTTATGTTTTCTTATCCACCTAAAAAACTGAATATCTTTTAGGTAATTATAGACCTTCTAAATAAATAGAAAGCTGTAACAATAACATACACAACAACCAAGTACATCTCATCTTCATATCTCCAAATAAAAGAGCAAGATAACAAGGAAGAAAAGAGCACTGGGAATAAGGAGGATTGGACACCATTTCCAACTATGGTACTAATTAACAGCATCTGACACGAGGCAATTTAGTTATCTTTAAACTATAGGTTTTCCATACTCTTGGGTGGGACTTTACTTTTAGAATTATATCAATAATGTTTTTTTTTTTTTGAGGAAGAGTAGCCCTGAGCTAACTGCTGCCAATCCTCCTCTTTTTGCTGAGGAAGACTGGCCCTGAGCTAACATCTGTGCCCATCTTCCTCTACTTTACACATCAGACACCTACCACAGCATGGCTTTTGCCAAGTGGTGCCATGTCCGCACCCGGGATCCGAACCGGCAAACCCCGGGCCACTGAGAAGAGGAACATGTGAACTTAACTGCTGCGCCACCATGCAGGCCCCAATAATGGTTTTTTTAAACCTTCTCCTGCAAGTTTAGTTCAGAATATTGAAATGTCCTATTACACTGCCTTCTCCATGAGGCCTTTCCTGGACACATTATTTAAAAGTTATCACCACATCACCAACACCATTTCTCCTTAGCACTTATTACCATCTAAAATACTATAAATTTTATTTATTTTTCTTATTTATTGTCTGACTCCCCCCACAAGACTGTTGGCTAATCTGTCTACTTTGTTTACTACAGTATCTTCATTCTATATGCTAGGATACCTAGAACTGCCCTAGCCATAGAATGTGCTCAATGAATATTTGTTGAATAAATAAACGAACAGACATCCAAGAGGATTGACAAGTTGAGGACCTCTTTAATTCCAAAAGCCATTAACCTAAGAAAGTATATCAGAAAATCTTATCAAAAAGCTTTCACAAACTAGTCAAGTAAATTGAATAAAATAAACCAAAGTCTATACTTTGCTTTACCTTTTTCTAAATATACTACAAACTTGGCAATTAAAGCAAATGTATTACTCTTGATTAGTACATCTATCCCATTATTCAATAAATCTGACTTGAAAAGCACACAGTACAGATTCTTCCGTTGGCACTTAGGCCTCTTCTCCTAATTTTAATAAACACTGGAAACCTAAAAATTTAACTTGCCATCCAAGTGATCTATTTGTGCTAATAAACTCTTTTCCATATTTATACCAAACTTGTCAAACTCATTACAGGTAAGGAGTTAGTGTCTACTAGGTCACTCGTGTTAGCTAATTTTATTTTACTTAAAACACAGTAATACCCTGGGGTCAGTTGAGTCACACACAGTTTTTGAGTCTCATATTGAACATCTCCCTCTTAAGGCATAGTAGAACCCCACAGAAGACAGATAAATGAGATTCCAATCAGATTACACAGCAAGATAATTTTTATATAGATATAAAATACTATACACACATATATAAAAGCACAGATCCAGAATATTGAAAACACTATACACAAATATATAAAAGCACAGATCCAGAACATTCCTCTAACAAATTTTCACATGAATTTATGTGGTTCTACTGTTCAATCTGTATATATACGTTCTATTTTAAAGAAAGGTGCAGAGAGCAATTATGTTTCAAAATCTGCCTTAGTAAATAGAATTTGATTTACAAAGCTACATGTTTATTATATAATTGCAATCAATTTATTTTAAATCTTGATGGACAGGAGTGACGTTATGAAAATGACTTACATAATATCCTCAGATAAAAGTAATAAGCCCACTACAAATGCAAGTACTCATCCACTTAGAGAAAATTTGACCGATACAAATCCTAATTCAGAATCTAGTGAAACAAAGAAGTGCAAGATTTATTTCACAGTAGAAGAGAATTCCAGCATAGTGCCCTCACTTACTAGGTTTTCAAATATTTACTATTAAATGAATTTTTAACTACATAAAAGAGTTTTAGCCTAAACTTCCTTTAATGCAATGATTCTCAACCCTGGCTGTATATTAGAAACACCTGAGGGATCTTAAATATATTTACACCAGGGGCTGGCCCAGTGGTCCAGTGGTGAAGTTCACAAGTTCCGCTTCAGTGGCCCAGGGTTCACCGGTTCAGATCCCGGGTGTGGACACGGCATTGCGTGGCAAGCCATGCTGTGGTAGGCATACCACATATAAAGCAGAGGAATATGGACATGGATGTTAGCTCAGGGCCAGTCCTCCTCAGCAAAAAGAGGAGGATTGGCAGCAGATGTTAGCTCAGGGCTAATCTTCCTCAAAAAAATATATATATATTTACACCCATGCCAAGGCTCAACTCCAGACAAATTAGATCAGAACCTCTAGTGGTGGGGGATATGCATTAATAGTTTTGGAAAGCTCTCTAGGAGATTTTAATGGCCACCGAGAGTTGAGAATCATTGCCATGGTGCTTTAAAAAGCTTCAGTTCAACATTGCTAGATTATACCAATTTTGAGGTTCAAATGAATATAATCATCCACTAGGGTTCACTGCATTGTTGGCCTGGTATATAATATTGAGAATGCTATAAGATGACTAAAATGAAAAAGAAAAGAAAAGAAAAAGATCTGCTAAAATGTGGTGGTAGGAGGGATTAAGAAGAGTACAAGAAGAGTAGGAAAAATTGAGACCCTCGTTGAGAAGATTCCATGAGAAGAAGGGAAGAAAATAGAATTAATCATCATCTTAAGGTCCAAAAGCCAGGTAGGAAAATAAAAAGATAGGGAATATTTATACAAGTAACAGCAGATAAGTGTAAAGGGAGCTTCTATACACTAGAACTGACAACCAAAGACTTGAAAATAATTGGCTTTACAGTTACTGAAGGCTCTGAATCGGTACACATGCATAAGCTAACTCTGTGTTATAGACTATCTGCCCTTCGTCAGGGGAACATTCAGGGTGGTTGGTAACAAGGACAGGTGGAGTCATCCTCCTGTCATAACAAGGACAGAGAAATCTAATCCCAGGATCTCTCCTTTCCAAGATTCTTCTGCCTCTTCTCAAAGAACTCTTAGAAAGGCTGGCTGGTAAGTCTGAGTATATTATAAGCAGAGTATTTAAACTGAGGTTTGCATATCCACTACGCATACTGAAAGGAAGTAGGGAAAACAGGACTGCCACTCCTCCAAAAAAGTTTCTACAAGGCCATGTGACTACTTGGGTAAGGCTCTCCAGCCACGCACGAATCCATGTAGCCCTCACCATGGTCTATCACTTCTTGAGGCACACAGAGGGAGCCAGGATGAGGGGAGGGGAACTGGACCTAGCAATGGAACCCATTATCCCAGCTATTCAGATGTGAGTTGTAATATGTCATATTACACCAGGATAATGAATATCCACAAAGTTCAGTTTCAATATCGTGTCTAAGGAATGATTAATGAAATAAACAGATTAGAACAAACCAACCCTTCTTAGGCAATAAGGATTTTAGAAAAGCTTCCAGAGAAGGATGATGTAGACTTCTATTAGCTGCTTATTAGATGGAGGAATATGTCCTGCTACTTGGGCAGAAATTCCACAAAGAACCAGATAGGCCTGGTTCAGGAAACACCCCAAACCTTCAGGAAGGGTACTATTAGTACTAAGCCTACAGCTTAGAAAAGAGGGCCTGCCTTTCAGAAACAGTTTATCTATTATAATAGAGGGCCAGCAAGGGAAACATCATTACCATCAATGTCTTGTTCTCCTCTTCCCAATTTTCGACTTCCTGAAAACTTTCCTTTTGGGGTCAGAGATGAATAATTAAGAGTACTCAGTCATTTCCACCCTCAGTAAGTTGTATCCTAAGGTGTGAGGAGGACAAGAAAAAGGAAAGGGAAAGAATGAGCTAAGTGAAAGAATCTAACAACTAAGATAAAATATCCAAAGAGGTAAGAGTCCAAAAGTTGGCACTGTTAGTAGGACTGATAAATAATCCATCACTCACATACAAGCTTCCTGTTCATTATCAGGTACAAGATTTGCAGAATACGCCAACAGAGAAGTAGTGGTACCTCTAACAAGGAATCTAAACTATGGTAATGAAAATTACAGATTCATGGGGCCCCCAAATAAAGTTTGGAATAATAAGAGGGCCTTCTGAAAGATGCTAGATGGCCATCAAAGAAAAGCTGGATGGCAGCAAAGGCGATATCAGTGTTTCTGAGGAAAAAAAACTGAGGTTTCCTTCTAAAATGAAGCCTGATTTATTGAAAAGAAGTCCAAAACCTGGAGAAATCTGCTAAGAACCCTAGAAAAAATTCATTAGGCAATAGATCCTTAGCTGACTTAGTAACGAAATTCAAGCTTTAAATCACCACATGAGTAAGGAAGTAAAAGGAATTCTGGATAATCTTGGAAGAAAGAAGAAAGATAAAAGGGGAGACCAGGAAAGAGCAACAGGCAAACAAGGACACTGGCCAGCTGTTAAGTTCATCCACATTTGGATGAACAGAATAGCACATTTGGTGCTATCCTGGAAAAGGCAGTGTTTGCACAGTAGGCCTAGGCCACAAACATACCTTGAATACCACTCTATCATCTACTAGGGTTACTGGCAAAAGGTCTAGGGCAGAATCCTGGAATGACTGAGAGATGTGGTAGACTTGGAGAGTAAGTCAGACACTAACTCTAACTCTATTTTCTTAGTGGACCTGGAAAAGCTCTCAAAGCAAATGGAAACACTACATCAACCAGTAAAGGGGAGGATTCTTCAGATTGGAATATTAACCTCCAAGTCTATATAGATAGTTTTTATTTTTGTTTTTTTCATATGTAAAAAGTGTAGAAGTGGGGCTGGCCCCGTGGCCGAGTGGTTAAGTTCGCTCGCTCCGCTTCGGCAGCCCAGGGTTGGGATCCTGGACGCGGACATGGCACTGCTCATTAGGCCACGTTGAGGCGGCGTCCCACATGCCGCAACTAGGAGGACCCATGACTAAAATATACAACTATGTACTGGGGGGATTTGGGGAGAAAAAAAAGCAGGGGGAAAAAAAAAAGCAGAAGATTGGCAACAGTTGTTAGCTCAGGTGCCAATCTTTAAAAAAAAAAAAAGTGTAGAAGCATCAGGCTCTAGAGTAGAACCTCTCAAGAAATGGCAATAAAGAAATTAACCAGAAAAATGATGAAATTATATCTAGAAAGAATATTAATTCCAAGTATTAGGTGAAAACTAAGACTTGGAAAGGTATTCTTTCCAGAAAAGAGCAGTGGTATATCAAAAAATAATTTCATTTGAATTTCATATATACTAGTTCCAGAAAGTTCTAAGTCATTAATTAAGTCTATTTAAATGTGTGTCTGTTGGCATATCAGGGATTAATTTAATTTTGAAAAATTAGATGTGTTTCAATCAGTGCACTGAGATACCGGGAATCAAATTACATCTAGGATTCATTTGATGCTTCCTATCACGTGACAAGCAATCTTCTAAATTGAATGATAAAATAATAATTGAAAGAAGAAAAATGAGAAGGGACAAAGTAGATAAGAGTTAGTTATACTAAAGGTACAAATAATTTTAAAAAGAAGGAACTTAAAAGTTTGAAAAGGTGAGATTCAAAAGGGATCACAGTGTTTCTAAATGGAAATAGAGATATTTTGAAATAGAAATAACAGCAAGATGTATTTGATTTCTACTACAGACTATTACACAGCCTAATAAATAATCCAATCACCAGGGTTCAGCAGTTACCTTGAAATGAAAGCTGACTTTGGTATTTTTTTACTCTCTTTAAATTTTTTTAAAAATTTATTTTATTGTCATAAGAATACTTAATATGAAATCTACCCTCTTAAAATTTTAAATGTACATTATTGTTGACAGTAGGTACAATATTTGACAGTAGATCTCTAAAGTTTATTCATCCTGCTTTACCGAAACTTTATGCCCATTGATTAGTAACTCACCATTTCTCCCTTCCCCTAGTCCCTGCTAACCACCATTCCACTCTTCGATTTGATAAATTTGACTATTTTAGGTACCTTATATGAGTGCAATCATGCAGTATTTGCCTTTCTGTGACTGGCTTATTTCACTTAGCATAATGTCCTCAAGGTTCATGCCGTTATGTTAACATAACATAACGTAGCATAACATAACATAACATAACACAACAAGGTTATGTTGTTGCATATTGCAGAATTTCCTTCTTTTTATTTTTTTGAGGAAGATTAGCCCTGAGCTAACTACTGCCAATCCTCTTTTTGCTGAGGAAGGCTGGCCCTGAGCCATCCATGCCCATCTTCCTCTACTTTATATGTGGGACGCCTACCACAGGATGGTGTGCCATGCAGTGCCATGTCCGCACCCGGGATGCGAACCAGCGAACCCTGGGCCACCGAGAAGGGGAAGGTGCAAACTTAACAGCTGCGCCACTGGGCCAGCCTCAATTTCCTTCTTTTTAAGGCTGAATAGTATTCCACTGTATTCATTATAACCAAATTTTCTTTATCCATTCACCTGTCAATGGATATTTAGGTTGTTTCCATATCTTGGCTATTGTGAATAGTGCTGTAATGAACATAGGAGCAGTAATATGTCTTTAAGATCCTGATTTAAATTCTTTTGGATAAATATACAGAAGTAGGATTACTAGATCATATGTTAATTTTATTTTAAATTTCTCAAGGAATCTCTATACTATTTTCCATAATGGCTGCACCATTTTACATTCTCACAGTGTGCAAGAGTTCCAATTTCTCCACATCCTAGTCAACATGCGCTGTCTTTGTTTTTTGATAATAACCACCCTGAAAGGTGTGAGCTGAAAACTCATTGTGGATTTGATTTTCATTTCTTTGATTATTAGTGACATTTGAGCATTTTTTCATATACCTGTGGGCTGTTTTTATGTCTCCTTTGGAGTAATGTCTGTTCAAGTCCTTAGCCTCCCCCCACCCCACTTTTTTTTTTTAGGTGAGGAAGATTGGCCCTGAGCTAACACCTATGCCAATCTTCCTCTGTTTTGTATGTGGGATGCCATCTCAGCATGGCTTGATGAGCAGTGTGTAGGTCCACGCCCGGGATCTGAACCTGCAGACCCTGGGCTGCCCAAGCAGAGCTTGTGAACTGTACCATTACACCACTGGGCTGGCCCCCTTAGCCCATTTTTTAATCAGGTTATTCACTTTTTTACTATTGAATTGTAGGACTTCCTTATATATTTTTAGATTAGCCCTTTATCAGATATGTGGTTTGCAAATACTTTCTCTCATTTCATAGGTTGGTTTTTCACTTCATTGATTGTTTCCCTTGCTGTGCAGAAGCTTTTTAGCTAGACATAGCCTTGCTCATTTATTTTTGTTTTTGTTGCCTATGCTTTTGCTGTAATATCCATGATATCATTGCCAAGATCAATGTCATGAAGCTTTTCTCCTAAGTTTTCTTCTGGGAATTTTACAGTTTCAGGTCTTACACTTAACTCTTTGATCCATTTAGTGAATGGTTTAAGATAAGGGTCCAATTTCATTATTTTGCATGTGGATATGCAGTTTTCCCAATACCATTTGTTGAACAGACTAGCCTTTCCTTATTGTGCATTCTTGGCACCCTTTTTGAAGGTCAGTTGACTGTATATGTGTGGATTTATTTCTGGGCTCTCTATTCTGTTCCATTGGTCTGTGTGTCTGTTTTTATGTCAGTACTATACTGTTTTGATTACTGTAGCTTTGCAGTGCATTTTGAAATCAGGAAGTGTGATGCTTCTAGTTTTGTTCTTCTTTCTAAAGACTGATTTGGCTATTTTTAATCTTTTGTGGTTCCATATGAATTTTAGAATTGTTTTTTCTATTTCTATAGAAAAAAATCATTGGGATTTTGATAGGGATTGCACTGAATCTCCAGATCACTTTGAGGACTATGGACATTTGAACAAACATTGTCTTCTAATCCCCCTCTTTAAAATTCTGTTACACTTGTTTTTTGATCCCTTTCAAGTCTTTACTTTCTTACCAGGTCAGCAGTGCTGCAATAAAAACATTTAACATATTTTATCTAATTATTTAATTTTTCACTACGTTATTCAATATATTTAACTCTACCACAATTCTGTGCTCAGTAGAGTATTGTCTTTTTGGTTTAAATCCTGTGGAAACCTATTTCCTAAAAGTTTTCCCCAAGCCTAACCTTTGTCGATAATTTAGACATCCCATAATCTCGTTCTCAATTCCTACTTAGCTGTGGAAAGACTCACTAGGCTCAAATCAGTATTAAGGCAACTTGTCTCAGAGGTTTGAACAAAGAAAAAAATGATTCCATGAGCTATCTTGTGTCAATTTTCTCAAAATTGTTCTTTATCAAACTTCTTATGCAAATATTCTCATGCATATCCTTTGATGAGATATTTAAAGGAAGTTTCTGATTGGTCTTCCTTTTATTTCCAAAAATTACTTCTATGATGTCCTAAACAATATTCTTATCAGGATGACCCATTATATCTGTTATTATTACTTCCACATTGAATCCACAAGTGTAATTCCTTACTGCTTGTGACCTTGTGATATTATATACTCCTCCTAGGGAAATTTGTAATTAGGTCAAAAAGTTTCCCTATTGCAATATTGCTTCCTATTTCCTGGGTCACATGATCTTATCGAGCCACTGATATAAGCCTGCTTTTTGGCTTAGTGGTGCCTCACTGATCTATGAAAAGATAGGTAAACATTGTTCTCTTAACTGACATTGACTTCCAGAATTTACACTTTTTTTTTTAAAGATTTTCTTTTTTTCATTTTTCTCCCCAAAGCCCCCCGGTACATAGTTGTATATTCTTCGTTGTGGGTCCCTCTAGTTGTGGCATGTGGGATGCTGCCTCAGCGTGGTTGGATGAGCAGTGTCATGTCCGTGCCCAGGACTCGAACCAACGAAACACTGGGCCGCCTGCAGCGGAGCGCACGAACTTAACCACTTGGCCACAGGGCCAGCCCCCAGAATTTACACTTTTAAGAGTCATTTTAAAAATGTCAAGTGAAATGCCTTTAGTCTTTTCTCTCGGACTTATAAAATGTTAACATATATGAAGTAAATAAATTAATCTAAAATGACTAAAAAGAATATATTGGGAATATTTTCCAGTTAGATATAATTACGAGTGATTTTACTTTATAATGCAAAAAACACAACTAAAAAATAAATATCTTAAAATTGGGCAGAAATATACTAAGTTACACTAATTACCTGTGAAAATATCCTTACCTGTTCTTTTACAATAGATTCCTATGGACTGAAAAATAGAAATTTGATGACTATGTTCTATAAAATATTAAAGCAAAATTGGGATTACACACAACCAGAAGGCATAATTATTTTACTAAAATTCACTTTAAGAGGTGGCTCTTTACATATACACATGTTCTCACACATACCATATGGCTTTCTGTTTCTTTCTTTTTTCCTATTAAGAAAGTAGACAGTATGTGCTGAAGCCAGTACTCATTCAGTCTAAACTTTTACATACTTTGTATCTATAGTACAATAGAATAAAAATCAATGCTTGAATGCAGTCGCTATGGAAAACTGTTTGACAGTTCCTCAAAAAGCTAAACCTAAAATCACCACAGGACCTAGCAATTCCACTCCAAGGTACATGCATACTCAAAACAATTGAAAGTAGAGACTTGAACAGATATTTGTGTAGCTAAATGTCCATCAATAGATGAATGGATAAATAAATGTGATATATACATCCATCCATATATATGCCATATTTGTTTTATACGTATGTGATGGGATATTACTGAGTTTTAAAAAGCAATGGAATTCTGATACATGCTATAACATGAGTGAACCTTGAAAACATTATACTTGGTGAAATAAACCTGACACAAAAGGACAAACATATGATTCCACTCAATAGGGAATATCTAGAATAGGCAAATTCATGGAAACAGAAAGTAGATTCAAGTTTACCAGGGGCTTGCGGGGGGAAGGAAATGGAGAGTTAGTGCTTAATAGTTACGGTTTCTGTTTGGAGTGATGAAAACTTTTGGAAAGAGACAGCGGTGATGGTTGCACAACATTGTGATTGTAATGAATTGTACACTTAAAAATGGTTAAAATGGCAACTTTCATGTTATATAATTTTCTACAATTTAAAAAACTTAATGATATAATATGCCAAAAATTATTGGATTGTACACTCTAAATGGGTGAATTGTATGATATGTGAATTATATCTCAATAAAGATGTTATAAAAATTAATGTTTGAAGCCCTTCTTCAATGCTTGAAGCTCAGGTCCCTTTTCCTTAAAGGAGCCTTCCCTAGTCATTTTGGTGACCCTTCTCTTATTGTCAACTCAAAATATTTTGCTTGTTTACATCACTCAGCAATTAATCTTACCCTCCTTTTGACATCTCTAGTGTTATTTAATTACTGTTACACATTTAATATTTGATTATGCTTTGTTTACAAAACTAGATTAGTTGCTCAAATTATCAAATCAAGACTCATATTTAATATTTGTTTGTACTTTGTTTACCAAACAAGATTAGTAGTAGCTCAAATTGTCAAATCAGGACCCAGTAGCCCTCTACTATCTTCAAATCATAAAAAAATAAATTTTATACTTGCACAAATACATTAAGTAAAAATTTTAATAACAAATGCTAAGAGAAAGCATTCTGGGAAAAAATAACCAGAATAATCATTTCCTGGTCACTCCAATTAATCAAGTATGTAACAGATTTAGTTCACTATAATTACTAAAAATAGGCAATAACAGGATACTTTTAACAGGAAATTTTCTGATTGACCAGTCATTTTTCTTTTCCCCAATTTAATTAAAGACATTGTCCAAATTTTTCTTTCCCCCAATTTAATTAAAGACAAGACATTGTCCAAATAAAAAACAAAATAGGTGAGGAATACACAAATATTTAACATACTATTAATATTTTTTATGTCTAAGTAGAAATATTCAAGATATATACTTCTAATCCTGAACAGAATTAACTAAAATATGACATTACACAGCTAATTTAGTTACAATAAAAAAGGATGTTTTGGGGCCAACCAAAAATTTTTATTTACTTTAAAAGCTCACTTAATAATTACAGTGATATTAAAATAAATTATATGTAGGTATTTGGGATATAATAATCAAAGAAAAGGAAGACTTTAGAAGAAATATGAAGGATGAATAGATATATTTTTTATTCTTTTGAAAAAATAGCATAAAAATTTGAAAAATGTATAAAACAGCACACTCTAAATAAAGTCATATATTTATAGAACAGAAACATAAAGGCTAGGTAAATTTCCTACCTATGTCCTTAGTACATGCTTAAAATGACCTTTTAGGCTTATAGGCTATTTTAATCCACAGCAAGGTTTGTTTTTTCTTTAATTAGTACTTTAAAAAATGCGTAAAATGTTTTTGCTAAAGTATGTCTTTCCTGCAGAATGTGTGAACCACGTGCTCTTAAGTGTGTCTTTAAAAACATATCATAAACTTAAACAGTATTAAGTCACATGAAGTTTATGAAATTTAAGAATTTAAGAAATAAGATATTTTTATCTAAAGGCAAAAGGTTTAAGTTTTTAAAATACAGTATCATTACATCAAACGTAAATCTGCTTCAATGAACAACTATATTTCTATACCTACTGAAGTAGAATGACTTATGTGCACTTTTACAGTGAAAATACCCACTGGCATCTCAGAGAATATTGCTTTTCCAGTCAGAAACACAGCTATTTATCAAATTCACTTGCCCAGAAAATAGACAATAAAGGGAAGGAAAGAAAAAATGGTTTCCATCAGACAAAATACATGAGTTAAAACTCATTCTTCATTAATTAGAAAGTCCTCATGCCCTTAATCTCTGAGGTTTTAATAATTTACACATGATTCCAACAAGCTTGGGTTCGGATTCCCAAATTTATAGCATATTAGAAAGAGGGATAAAGATGATGATGATACCAGATAAAAATTTCTAAGCATATATTAAGCACCACACACGGAAATGGAGGCTAGGAGTGAAGGGAGTGTCTGTAATGGGTAACTGTATTGAAGGCTGCGTAGGAATTCAAAAGTTCCTATGATCAAGGAATTCAAGCCTTGATCATGCCGTGACTCCATGATTAAAAATCTACAAACATATGTTCCAAAGTATCACTATGTTACAATACAGAATAAGTAATGTTCAAAAAGATAACTCCTTGAGACCTTAACTAAAAGTTTTTAAAATCTACAAGTTGAAAATATACATTTTTAAAATAAGGAGCATGGGCAATAGAATCTAAAGACCTAGATCTGAATCCAGAAAAATCACCTAATATATCAATTACCCTAGGCAATTTTAATCTCCCTCAGACTCAGTTTTTCCAAATGCAAAATGAGGATAATATTTACCTTATGGCACTATGGTGAGAATCGACATAACATAAAAGCACCCAGTACAACTCATGAATACAGTAGTCACTGAAATACTCTGAAAATGTAAACACCCAGAATAATTTGTTCTTTGATATAAATAACTTTATTACTTTTTAAATGTCATTACTTTTTAGATGTTTAGGTGTTACTCTGGTTCATAAACACGTGAAGTAGAAATTGCCAAGATTTATTAAATTGTATAAACTATGCTCATAAATTTCATCATAAACCACCTCTTTGAGTAAGTCCAATACATTCTTCAGCCTCAATTTAGATGGTATCTCATCTGGAAAGCCCTTCCACAACCTCCACTTGCATATCTACTAGACACCTAAAATTCTACGACATCCAAAACCAAACTCCCGATTCCCCATCCCTTTCCCAAACCTGCTCCATCTGAAAACCTTCCTCATCTCACAGTTGATGGCAACACTATCCTTCCAGTTGCTCAGCCAAAAACCTTGGAGTCCTCTTGTCTTCTCTTTTTCTCATATCCCACATCCAATCTATCAGAAACAATTTTTGGTTGTACCCTAAAAACACACAGAATTTGACTGCTATCACCCTTATCGAACCCCCTACCTTCAATCACTTCAATCACCAGAGCCTTCTAACTGGTGGTCAATGCCTCCCTATGGTCTATTCCCAACATAGTAACTGAAGTGATCCTTTAAAAATATGAGCCAGATTTAATGAAAGCCCTGCAATGGCTCCTCCGTCTTTACAGTGTTCTTTAAAGTCCTACATGATCTGACCCTCCCACCCATTACCTCTGTCAATACCTCCTCCTACTCTCTCTTCTCCCTCACTCTGCTCCCATCACCCTGGCCCCCTGTTCATCACTCTGAACACATCAGGTATGCTCCCATCTCAAGCCCTGTGCCTGGAAGGCTCTTCCCAAAGATATCCACATAGCTAATTTCCTTGGTCTTTGCTCAAATATCACCTTCTCTGTAAATCCTTCCCCAGCCTCTGCAACCCATCACCACCACAGCCTTCTTATCCTGCTCTACTGTTTCTTTTCTCTGTAACACTTGTCACCTTCTAACATGCTATACGCCTATTTATTATGCTTATTGTTTATCTCCATCCCCAGTAAAATATACATTGCACAAGAGCAGAGACTTTTGAAAAGTTTTATTTACTGATATATCCCATGTACCTAGAACTGCACCCAAAAGTGCAAATTAAATATGTAAATAAAAGACTATCTCAGATAATTGTTTATCTCACCTATAGCACCCTGAGCTGACCCCCATTATGTCAGTTATAAGACTGTACTGTAAAGGCCTGTTAATTTCCTGCCTCTCCCACTAAACTGTAAGTTTCTTGAAACAAAGGATTTTATTTTGCTTTCCATTATTATTGCCAGTACTTCCTTACAGTGTCTGACACTTAGTAAGCACTCCATAATATTTGATAAACTGATGAAAAATATAAAACCATCTAAATCAAAGGTGTACACACCTTTATTATCTCCAAAATATAAACACAGTGCTGAAAGGCATGACACTGAAGACTGAGTTCTGGATTTTGGATTCTGTTAGCGTTTCTGGTCCGACAGACCAAAACTAAAGAACACTGACGAAATCATTAATTCTCTACAACTACTTCCTTATCAGTAAAAATGGGAATAATGATGGTACCTGCACCTCACGTGATTATCACAAATATAAAATGAGATGATAGTAGAGTTCAGAACATGCCACTCCAAAATATGCTGCTCCAGCATATTGACTACTTTGAGCTAAAGGCACTTGAGAAACAGCAAACACAAGAAGAACACTCTGATCTTCCTTCTTTTTCTTAAAAGCACTAAATGAAATTCCTATATGAAAGATGTCCTCCCTATACCAGGGGGAAGGTAACATTCTTTTCATCAAGGACAAAAAGTTGAGACCCAGAGAATTCTACACAAACAGACTTTGTTAAAATAATTCTTATCTCCCTTTAGCCTCCCCACATAGTTTAGTCACTTTTGCACAATTGCCTCTCTTTGTTCAACCTAATATAAAACAAGTAGGTTTCGCCATTTCTTTGGGTCTTTGTTCCTACGCAGACTCCTGTGTCACATAAAGCTTGTATTAAACAAATTTGTATGCTTTTCACCTGTTGATCTGTCTTATGTCAATTTACTTCTCAGGCCCAGCCTAAAAGAACTCTGAGAGGATAAAGGTAAAAGTTTGCCTCTCCCACAACAGCATTAGTCCAGTGGTTTGCACATATTAAGCATTCAATAAATGACATCTACTATTTGTTATTACAAATTAGGTAGAGGCACTACTATGTGTCCTACTTGAATAACTTGACTCAGAATATTCACTAAATAAAATCTTTAGAATATCCTTGGAATGCACCAATAATTTATATTAAAAATTACCAGGTTACCTAAAACAACTTTGATAACCATTTTGCAAAAGAAGGTACCTCAGTTCTCTAAATAAAAGTAGGATTCTATTTACATTATCCCAGAACATTTTTAAATATTTCTGGATCTTAGGTTCTATAACCATCTTCAATAACTGCCTTCAATGCTTAATAATTTCATAACGTGTTTTCTTTTATATAACCAAGATACTTAATACTAGAGTTTAAAATTAAACATCTTGCAATTTAGACGAACTATACTTACAGGCCTATAATACATACATACTTTCTTCCTTCTACTGTGAATAATCTCATTTCCAGGAAAAAGACTTTTGAGAAAAACTTAAATACTTTAAGAATATTTGTGACTCTTTACTAAATCATTCCAAGCTTTCCACTTCTCATTTTTGTCATGTTTCCAACAGCATGTATAATCCTTTGGTAATGTTATATTAAGGACTGAGCAAAACTAACACTTCTGTTCAAATTAAAAGGCCAATTATATGGTGTTTATTTTAAACCTTATTGTCTATTATCTTACACTAGAAATAATTATTCTATTATTTCCTCATCTACTGTGACTCCTAAATATTTTCCTGTCCTATCTTCAGAGTCAGTTCTCCATTTTAAAAAATACTTGTGAAAACTCATTTTCTTTATAGTTTGTACCGCCATAAAGAAATAAACAAACTGTAGATTTTACTTAGCATTCATATGGACAGCAGACAAGAAAACTGAGGTAAGCAGTTTAAGTGATTGTCCCACGACCACAGATGGAGTGACTGCCAGCTTTAGGATTAAAACTAAGAAGCTCATTATTCCCTTCTTATATTCTGCGTACTTAATGTTGTTTTTACATCACAAAGATCTCTTAACTAATTTAAGAACAATAATTTAATACTTAAAATAATTACAGCAATATGTAAATAGATTTATGAAATTTATTAAACAAAAATAAAATTAGTTCATCCAAATAATCCCTGAAGAAATTAATCTGATTTACTATATAAATTATTTTTTAAATTTTACTTAGAGTGCCAAGAAAGTGACAGCTTAAAATAATTTATCATTTCAATGTCTTTTTAAAAAGCTAATTTCTTTAGCCAAAATCTACAACAAGTATATGAGATGGTTGGATTTGATTCCAAACAGAAATACTTTTTCATTAAAAAAAAAAATCCTCCAAACTTAAAACAGTAGTTTCTACTCTAATTTTAAACTTCAACTTCAGAATATATTTATAACAGCTATATCTATGAAAAGACAATGATAAAAAGTAAAGAAAACACCAAATGCTATTGCATTTACAGGAGAAAAAGACATACAGTATAACATTAACAGCTTACTGTGGAGAGTGGGTTTAATCAGGAAGTAGCCATTATCCTTTCGATTCAGAGCAGTGACAGCACTCCCAAACAAGCCGTGATATTTCTCAGTTAAAAGGCAGGAAAGAACAGCTACTATTGTGTCCTAGCTTTGCTGACCCCAAAGGTCACCATATGTCTTTTATCAAACGCTATGGTGAAAACATAATCCAAGTAAGCATTTACAATGCTCTATTTGTTGAAACACCTAAAATCTACCTAACACAACCTCTCTCTCTCAGTTACTCACAAAACATGGCTGTCTTATTCAGAGATTAGCAATTATTGTAATGAGATACTGTCGGAGAGGGTCAAATAGTACTTCCTGCAGTTTACACATCTTGATTTCCTGGTAAACAAACTGAAAGGCAGGTGGAGCACACAGATCACCAGTAAACGTGAATGCTCACGTGACAAAACTAAGCCAGGTAAGGCTGAGTCTCAAGTATTCGTTCTTTTCTTAATTTTATTAACGTCAAAACAGACAATAAAGAGTTCTGTCTTTCTTCCTTTTTTAAGGAAGGCTTAATCCTGACATGCATAGGCACACAGTTTATAATAAGGAATACTTGAAAAATGAATCTGTTTAAGCAGGTTTTAAAAATTACTTCTGGCAAGTAAATTGTAAAAACAAGGCAATGCTAACAAGGTTTAAAAAAAACCCCTGAGAACAACTGTTCAAAAACCTGCTAAATATACGGAAAAGTCTTTAAATTTCAATTACTTCAAGAAAGCAGATAAAAGACATTTCTGAGTTATAAAGAATATAAAAATTAAATTTTTAGTCAAAGCATAAGCCTATTTTTATTAGGACAAGCTCCTCCAAAAAAACATGACTTTACAATTTATGTGGTAATCTTTGGGAAAAAATATCTCAATTATATGAATGAATCAAAAAGTCTACATAAATTGAAGCTACTCCTGGCATTATTTTAAATTGGTATTTCAAAAAGAAAACAAAACTTAAAATATTTACCTGTGAGCATTTAAAAAAAATTAGTAGCTTGAAAACTAAGTTTCCTGTACTTAGTCTTTTTGCCCAAAATTGCTGTTTTTTCATTCTCTGAAATTTCTAGTATAGTTAAAAGAGGTTGATTTAAATTAAGGGCATAAAAAAAACAAACACACTGTCAAATGATAAACTACTTCCCTCCTTTAAAACAAATCTCCTAAATATTTTTAATCTACAAAATTGTATTTATCTTAAAAAAGTTTACATACACTAAGGCCATGCATCTACATTCTTTTTTTTTTTTTTTTTTTAAAGATTTTATTTTTTTCCTTTTTCTCCCCAAAGCCCCCTGGTACATAGTTGTATATTCTTCGTTGTGGGTCCCTCTAGTTGTGGCATGTGGGACGCTGCCTCAGCGTGGTTTGATGAGCAGTGCCATGTCCGCGCCCAGGATTCAAACCAACGAAACACTGGGCCGCCTGCAGCGGAGCGCGCAAACTTAACCACTCGGCCACGGGGCCAGCCCCATGCATCTACATTCTAATTATTATGAACACAGATGCTTTAACTTTAATGCAAAGAGCTCTTGACAACTCTTTTACAACAATATAATCATATCAAAGTGTTAAATTATATTACTTAAATCAGGTTTATATTTACTCTGTTTGCAAAATAAAATTCTAATGTACGGAAATAGAAAACAAAACAAAGTGACAATAAAATCAGTAACAACAAAAAGAAGACCCTAGTAGACAAGACTGCCAAGAGTACAGAATCTCAGAACAGTCTCACTACAAACACTTCATGTGTGTCATTTGAAAGGAGTATGTATTCAATATTGAATGACATTATTGCAAAAAGCAATTACCCATCCGCCTTTACTAGGATAACACATGAAACAGACAGCAAATTTTCAGAAAACTATGACTAAGGAATTAACAGTTTCAGTTGCATTTCTTGGTCAAATTAAATAATTCAAATACCCTACAGGTAGCTGAAATGCAAAAACATAGCCCTTATTTCCCTTACAGAAAACTTAAAATATAATTCCTACTAAATAGGTAGCTTTGAACATGTAATTCATATATAAAACAAAACTAAATTTTAAATTAGGAAATTATTATCTCGATTATTTCAAAGATCTATGACTATCTTAGTTTCCCACAATGGGTCAAATTTAGAAGATAATGAAAAAAATGTAGAAGAAAATTATTTTGAAATTTTGTTTCATTTAAGGTAGGTTTTTTTTTCCCCCCGAGGAAGATTAGCCCTGAGCTGATATCTGCCGCCAATCCTCCTCCTTTTGCTGAGGAATACTGGCCCTGAGCTCACATCTGTGCCCATCTTCCTCTACTTTATATGTGGGATGCCAGCACAACATGGCTTGTCAAGAGGTGCCATGTCCATACCCGGGATCTGAACCTGCGAACCCCGGGCCACCCTGGCGCCCATTCAAGGTAGTTTTCATCAAGTGTCAGCAACTTTTGGTATTAAGAGTTTACAATTCAGGGGCCAGCCCGGTGGCACAGCAGTTAAGTGTGGACGTTCTGCTTCGGAAGCCTGGTTTTCGACAGTTCAGATCCCGGGTGCAGACACTGCACTGCTTGGCACGCCATGCTGTGCTGGCATCCCACATATAAAGTAGAGAAAGATGGGCACAGATGTGAGCTCAGGGCCAGTCTTCCTCAGCAAAAAGAGGAGGATTGACAGCAGATGTTAGCTCAGGGCTAATCGTCCTCAAAAAACAAAAAAGAATTTACATTACAAGGGCAGGGACAAAACCCAGGGTAATATATATGGTACCCTGTGAGTTAGAAAAAGACCCCCTCTAAGCTGACATGGGAGAAAAAGGCATCTTTTCCTTCTCTAGGATATATTTCAGCTGTACTTGTTCTCTCAGCCAGGCACTCTTGTGTAGGCATGCTTAGCACAAGGAACTAGACCTGGTAGCTCTGTACAGGCAAAAAGCTTCAGAAAGGATTCCCCTGCCCCTGGCAGGTCTAAGAAACCACAGACGAGATTAGTCCTCCGCGACTTAAGAAATTCCTGCAAAATGAAGAGGGGACGTACAGCAAGGGACACAAGGAGGAAAAAAGGCTCCCACTTTAATTTGCTTGCTTTCTGCTGGCAATGAATAAGCTTTACATTGTTATTTATATCCCATCTGATTCCAAAACAATTTAAGGTGACTTACAGAAATATGAGTAGTAGAAAATAATGCTTTTAAAATATAAATTAATATGAATAAAGGGAAAATAAGAGGAAGCAAGAAAGATGAATCACAAGGTAAGGTTGCAACACAGAAACGCCTATCATAAGGCCTTGCACAACTCTAAGATGTGGGTGGTTCAGCTCTGAGCTTCCCAGCAATCAAAGTAAAGTGGGAAACAAGATCAAATTACAAAGTTCTCATTCTCTATAAGGCATATTTTACAAACAAGTACCAACACTTTTCCTAGTTCTCAGAATTGAGAGAAATTTCTTCTACACTTTTCAATAATGCAACACTGGACAATACAATAATTTTCTCAACAGCATCTTTCCAGAAATTAAATAATAAATTTCATATGAAAGTTTCTTTGAATATTTTCTCAGTGTAAGCCGTTGTTATAATATAATGAAATATTACCCAGAAAACAAGCCATCTTGCTAGGAAGGCTTCTGTAATTTATCTAATCTGGGTCTTCAAACAAATACCAACAATCCCAAAGATCTTTTGCTAAATTCACAGTCCCTTTTCATATTCCAGATTCATATTTCATTTTCTAAATTCAGGTGTTCTGTTTGATAAACAAAATGGGCATGCAAGCATTAACTGTGGTCCCAGATCAGATGAAGGAGAAGAAACTAGTAGGCAGGTCCAGACACTTAAAAGGGAACTCTCTGGGGATTTTTTTTGGTGAGGAAGACTGGTCCTGAGCTAACGTCTGTTGCCAATCTTCCTCTTTTTGTGAGAAAGATTGGCCTTGAGCTAACATCTGTGCCCATCTTCCTCTATTTTGTATGTGGGATGCTGCCACAGCATGGCTTAATGAGCAGTGTGTAGGTCCGTGCCTGGGATCCGAACCTGTGAACCCCAGGCCACCAAAGTGGAGTGCACGAACTTAACCACTATGCCACGGGGCTGGCCTGGGACTTCTCTTTTTAAGTTAAAACAATTCCTCTCTTTTTCATTGGTGACCTTCCATAAGCCCGCTCAATTCAACAGCCTGGGAGCTCAACCTATGATGATTTCTATTCCTCTTCAGTTTGGTATTTCTAACTATGGTAGAAAAAACGAGGTCCATAATGGTAGCATCTCAAGATACCATATATCTGGACTGAATACTACTAAAATTTAACAAGGTTACTACAATCTGGGTTTCATGTGAGGTGAATAGGTAGAAGCAAACCATATCCTCTAGTACAGTTGCCTTGTTCTCTTTTCTCTCTCTCAAAGGTGCCAAGCTTATGTTCTCCCACCTCCCAGATCATGTTTCTCTTGTTTCCCACTGTCTCTTGACCTCGTTATCAGTTTAGATCTCATCATTTTCAGGATGCTCCTCTCTCAGAGCCTGACTATTTGGGTCCATAAAAGTGTCTTTCTGTACATGATTTATCTCTATATTATTCTCTAATTATTTGGGGGATCTCCTTTGCTAAGATTTTGAAATTCCTTGTTTTATATTACCCACTGTGAACAATAAAATGCAAATACTTAATATGATTCATTAACAAATTGCTGTACATATTTATCACAGCTCATGTTTGTCCAACATAACCAAGATATTTACTAGGATTGCATCAAGTGAGCCAGAAGGCCAATTTTTACCATATAGATAATTTCTCTTTTTTCTCTTTTTCTGGTGAGGAAGATTGTCACTGAGCTAACATCTGTGCCAATCTTCCTCTATTTTGTATGTGGGACACTGCCATGGCATGGCTTGATGAGTGATGTATAGGTCCATGCCCAGGATCTGAACTCATGAACCTTGGGCCGCCAAAGCAAAGCGTGCAAACTTAACCACTATTCCAGCAGGACGGCCCCACCATATACGTAATTTCTAAATGCTATACAACCAGCTGATATTAAATCAAATCTTGGACTTTCTAGTTTCAAAGCTTGTCAAAAGAATTTTAGTTGTGAGGACAACTTTTGAGAACACTACAAAAACCAAGAGACATTGTAAATTATAATCAGGCCTCAAAATGACTAAAATTAAATCACAATTGTGGCCAATAGAGTTTGATCTATATTTGAACTCATATACATAACCCAGACAGTCATGCAGCCTATTCTTTATTAAATGAACTCTTCCAATGTGTAGCTACAGAAATTGATTTCTGAATTTCCTATTTTATGAAAATTCAAATCTAACTATAGTAATCTCAACATACAATTTTTGCTACTGCAAAAGTAAGAAGGATTTACATTTGGCATAATATGTACACTTGCTTAACATTTTTCCTGCAATAAGAAAAACCACTCAAGATTTAAAAATATGTTAGAAAGCATACGCTTAAGAAGCTGATATTAATTATTGGCTTAAATTAATCAAGATTATATTCTATTCATTTAAAAAGTTATAGGATAATTACAATGGTTACATTATTAACCACATTATAGTTGTTTACTTCAGAGAACAAAAGTAGGAAAAATATCTATAATATAAATTGAAAACCTTTTGAACAAATTTAACAACAAAAGAAAGAATAAAATTCAACTTTCTTTCTTTTCCTAAAAGGCAAACTTGAAAGAGTAAACCAAAGCTACAAATGTATATATTTTCATTTAATGCAACATAAGAGATACACATAGAGCCTGTGAGAATACAATATTCATTTTGCTGCAGAAGAACAGACATTGCATAACAATGAGATTTGCTAATGAAATCAACCATCAACCTGGAATACATATGTATTAAACCAAGACCTCAGTGTCATTTTCTTTTTGCATCGTTTGTTCTTTCTTTCATTTTTTCTTGACCTTGTCAGTATTTTTGTCCTTTAGATTTTGGAACTTTGGTAAAGCAAAATCAAGACTATACTATTACAGTCTACTACTTTTTATTCGCCACATTTACTTTTAATGTAAATTCCAATTGTTCTGATTATATCAGCAGTATTAATGTACCTCTGGGGGGAAAAAAATCAATGGTTGTTACCAGAAGAAACAAAGGAGGTTTATCTCTATACAAAACCGTTGGATTGGGTCTGAAAAAAACTTTTATCAACATCTGACATAAATTCCATATGAAAACTTTTATAATAATGTTAGTGCTTACTTACTTAATAAGAAATACGAAAATAATAATATATGTTAAAGTTGCTTTTGTAATATAATTCCTGCAGCAATTTCTACTACTGACAATAATTAAGTGAAATAATGTAGGGCTGATAGAATAACTATCAAAATGAAAATTATTTAATGTTTTTAGATAAAAATCACAATTTTCCCCCAAAATGCTCTACTGTCCTGGTCTACAAAGTTAATTACCAATTTTCATTTATCAAAAACAAGTAATTCTTAGAATTTTCTTAAAGACTTATGATTTAAGTTTATGATTTAGTTATTATAATTTTCTATAAAAGCCCAAAAGACTATGAAAGTACTTGATAGCATATATTTTAAAGAAAAGCATTAATGTCCCTCAGAATTGATTTAAAACTTTTTGAGTATGAGCTATTTAACTAAATGACTATCTGTCCTATTGGTTGTCCATTTACACAAATTAGGTTTTCAATTCACGTGTGCTACCGATAAAATTAACAGCCTAACCTGCTGTGGTATATGATTGCTACTAATTCATGATAATAATAACAGGTTTAAAAAAAAAACAAAACCAGTACTTATACCAACTAAAACAGCCTTAGCCAAACAAAATTAAGTTTCCTATTTTTATTTTTATAATACCTTAATGTCTAACCTCAAACAATACCCTGCAAAATAACAAAAGTCAGTATTACCATTCTGTTGGAAAAGTAAACTGAAAAGATTATTCATTCCTTATTAAACTTAAACTCTCTGAAAGTTGCCACTGACAGTCTACTAGTTCTTGAGGCTATTTTAAAAAGCTTGAAGGATGATTTTCAGCAAAGAACCACATAATCACAGAGCAATCATTATACAAAGTATTTCTCTAAAAAAATAGAAATTTCTATAAAATGGCAAACTATAAATCAGACTGTAGATAAACAGGAAGTTTAAACAAATGTCTATGGCAATAGGGAAAACCCACTTTCCCAAGGGCCTAGGGGGAAGGTGGTAGTCCTCAAATGTGGAGACAGGCTTTGGAAGGTAGCTCCTTGCTAAGTGTGGTCCACAGACCAGCAACATTGGAATTGTTGGAGAAACGAAGACTCCCAAGCCCTAGCCCAGACCCACTGAAACAGAATCCTGCGTGCATGGAAATTTAAGAAGCCATGAGCTAGAAAATTCTTCAGCCTGCCTAACAATTTGTATACCGATTCCAATAACTTCTGATATTTTAATACCTCCTCAAAAATCCATATTAAAATGCAGAATAGTCAAGAATAAACAATTTATCTGTAATACTAAAAGCCCATTACCTATCATTTCCTTAATTATCTGAAGCCTCTATTTCTATGGACTACTGATTTGAAATCTGTGGTAAGACAAAGAATAAGAGGGCAGGAATAATTGTTTTTGTAAGATACTGAAAAATATTAAATAATTGGATGAAATTGAAGTATTTACACTCTCTTAGCAATTATTTTAAATTATGTCAACAGAAGAGTCCTTTCTTAAATAAAACCTTGTGAAGAAGCCCCATATAGTAAAAAAGAAATGAAGGGCTGTTCTTTGGGGCAGGGGAGGCAACCAGCAGTAGCTAAGGCCTCTCAGTAGAACCAACTCCTGATTTCTCAGACCACAGTTTGAAATACTCTGACATAAGGCAACTACTTAAGAATCTAAAAACAAACTGAACAACTGTTTTACTAATTACAAATAAAATTTACTATTCATCAAAGCAAGTCCTAAAGATCATTATATAGAGAGACACTGTTTAGCTCCATTTGTTCTACAGTGTTTTAAAGTAAGAACACTAGATAAAATTACATAATTAAGCATTTTTCCTAATTCAAATTGATCTTTCCCCAAATAGGTCTAACTGGTGAAGCTGGATTTAATTAGTATGTTATCTTCAATTAAATTATTTTAGTTAATGGTATGTCTACCACATATAAGATATTATGTTAAATGCTACGAGGGCAATACAGATGAATGGACAAAGTACTCCACTTATCACCTTGGAAGGATAAGACAAATACATGGAACATAATAAGTGCCATGAAAGCAATATAAATACAGTATGGGAGCAAAATTGACTAAGCATGTCAGAAAAAGTTTCACAGTAACATCTGAAGTAGGCCTTGAAAAGTGTGTACGATTTTGAAAGGCATAGATCACTGGGTGGAGTAACTAGCAAAAAAGGCATCACAAGTGCAGGGAAAACACATGCTGAGGGCCCGAGGCTGAAAAGCAGTGGGTGTATTCAAGAGACTAGCTTGAGGTAACATGCAAACAAGAATCACGAGTTGTTCGTTTTATAGCAGTAGCACCTACAAAACTCAAGTGTTAATATACCTGCAGAGCATAAGAGCATTAACTATCTACTGTTTAATGAATTAATAAGTAAATGAATGTAATCCAATCTGGCTAGTACATAAAGCATATGCAGAAAATAGTGGGAGACATGGCTGAAAAGGTTGTTTAGGACCTTATTGCAGGCAACCTTGAATACCACATGCTGTTTAAATTTAACACCACGCAACAAATGGTAACAATGGTCAACTACTTGCATAGAAATATTGATAGAGCAGTTTTAAGTAAGATGAACCGGAGCAAGGAGAGATTTCCAATAGGGTTATTGCAATATTTGGTCTGTAGCAATAGGTTAGGCAAGAGGTAAGGGTCTGAACTAAGGTTGTGGCAATAGAGTCAGAAATACAGACATGAACATGAAAGACAAGATGAATCAAAATTTTTTTTTTTTACCTCTTGGTTAGTCAAAGTAGAACAAGAAGTAAAAAATTATACTGTAGAAGTAAAATCTATTGGACTTCATAGTAGGTTCTATATAGAGGGAGTGGGAAGGCAAAACTTAAGGA
The DNA here is from genome assembly GCF_037783145.1 of Equus przewalskii. Taxonomy (NCBI): domain Eukaryota; kingdom Metazoa; phylum Chordata; class Mammalia; order Perissodactyla; family Equidae; genus Equus; species Equus przewalskii. The sequence continues at coordinate 39,767,111 of NC_091847.1, forward strand.
AATCCCAAAGGTTGGCAAAAATGTAGAGCAGGAAATCTCTAACGCACTGGTGGTATAAACTGGTATAACCACTGTAGAAAGAAATGAAGCAACACAGTGAAATCAAAGCTGTGTGTAGTCCATATCACAGCAATTCCACTTCTAGATTCGTAACCCAAAAAAGTTCTCATACATGTGCATAAGGAGTCATATATAAAAATGTAAATTGTAGCATTATTTGTATAGTGAAATACTGGAAAATAAATAAAAGGTTGTGGTGTGCTTATATAGTGAAATAGTATACAGCAGTTAAAAATGAATGAACTAGAGCTACACATATAAACACGGATATATATCTTTAATATATAAACACAACAACTAGAAGGAAGTAAAGGTTTTGTTTACTTTTTTTTTCTTAAGATTGGCACCTAAGCTAACATCTGTGGCCAATCGTTTGTTTTCTTTCTTTCTTTTTTTCTTCTTCTCCCCAAAGCCCTCCAGTACATAGTCGTATATTCTAGTTGTAGGTCCTTCTGGTTGTGCTATGAGGGATGCTGCCTCAGCATGGCCTGATGAGCAGTGCCATGCCTGCGCCCAGGATCTGAATTGGCGAAATCCTGGGCCACAGAAGCAGAGCATGCGAACTTAACCACTCGGCTACGGGGTGGCCCCTGTTTACTTCTATTTACTATTTTATTTAAGATAGGACATTCCTAAATAAAACAGTCAAGAAAGGAAAAGGATCTGTCTTATAAATGATCAATAAACACAAGTCTCTGGAGGACACAGAAGAGGATAAAATCAAAAAGCATGAATAAAATCTTAGGTTTAGTGAGGAGGTGAAACGACTTTTTGTCTGTTTTTATCAGGACTTATTTTACAACTGGGAGTTTGTATCTTTGATGACCTTCGCCCATTTTGCCCCCCACCCTCTTGCCCCTGGCAACCACCAATCTGTTTTCTGTATCTATGAGTTTCTCTTTTTGTTAAGATTCCCTATACAAGTGAGATCTTACAGTATTTGTCTTTCTCTCTCTGACTTATTTCACTTAGCATAATGCCCTCAAAGTCCATCCATGTTGTTACAAATGGCAGGATTTCCTTCTTTTTTATGGCTGAGTAATATTCCACTGTATGTAGATACCATATTTTCTTTACCCATTCATCCATAGATGGACACTTACATTGTTTCTATGTCTTGGCTATTGTAAGAATGTTGCAGTGAACATGGGGATACAAGGTAAAACAGCTTTTTTCTCAGAGATAAAAGAAAAAAAAAGACACTTTTTTAAAACTTTTTATTCTGAAATAAATATATATTTTCAGAAAGTCGCAAAAATAGTACAGTGAGGTCCCAGGTACTCATCACCCACTTTCCAACAAGAGTAATACCTTACATGACTATACTGCATTATCAAAACCAGGAAACTAACTACAATTAGTTGTATTATATAATCAGTGCAATATATAGTCCTAGGTCATTTTATCACATGTGTAGATTCATGTAATCAACACTGCAATCAAAGTATAAAACTATTCCATCACCACAAAGATCTCTCTTGTGCTACTCCTTTATAGTCACACCCAAACCCCTCTCCTCCACCATCCCTAACCCCTGGTAACCAGTAATTTGTTCTCGATCACTATAATTTTGTCTTTATATAAATAAAATCATAGAGTAACCTTCTGAGATTGGCTTTTTTCACTCAGCCTAATACCCTTGAGATCTATCCAATTGTTATACGTATCAATAGTTGATAACTTTTTATTGCTGAGTGGTATTGCACAGTATAGACACATCATGCTGTGTTTAGCCATTCACCTATTTTGATTGTTTCCAATTTTGGCTATTACAAATAAAGCTGCTATGAACAAACATGTATACTCATTTTGCTGAGATAAATGTCCAGGAGTGCGGTTGCTAGGTGATATAGTAAGCACATGTTTAGTGTTTTCTTTTTAAGAAACTGCCAAACTCTTTTCCAGAGTGGTTGTACCATTTTACATTCCCACTGGCAGTGTATGAGAACTCAATTTTCAACATCCTTGCCAGCATTTGATATTTGTCACTGTTTTTTATTTTAGCTGTTGATAGGTGAGGAGTGATAGCTCATTTTTGCATTTCCCTGACAGCTAGTGATGTTGAGTATCTTTTCATGTGTTCATTTGATATCCGTAGATCCTCTTTGGTGAAATGTTTCTTCATGTCTTTTGCCCATTTTCTAATTGGACTGTTGGCAATTCTACTATTGAGTTTTGAGAATTTTTATGTATCCTAGATATGAATCCTTTTTCAGAGATGTAGTTTTCAAATATTTTCTCCTAGTATGTAGCTTGTCTTTTCATTGTCTGAACAGGGTCTTTTGCAAAGCAAAAGGGTTTAATTTGTATAGCCCAATTTACTGATTTTTTCTTTTATGGATTGTGCTTTTTGTGTCACATATAAGAACTTTTCAACAAGTTAGGAGCAATAGATTTTCCTTTATGTTTTCTTCTAAACGTTTTACAGGTTTATGTTTCACATTTAAATTTATAATCCAAACAGATTTTGAATTGGAAAGAGGGAAAATTGACAGATCAGTTATCAGAAGGTCTTCAACTACTTCATAGAGCTAATTTCAAAATTTATTGGGTACCCCTTAAAGTATGAAGCACTTAAGATAGATACAAGATTTAGGGTATAGGAATTGGAGAAAACACAAATGCATATTTTTATTTCATTGTTTTAGTGCTTTGACACAATTATACATCAGTGCATCTGATTTAGCTAGGAAGGGCTTGAGAATGTTCTTGGAGAAGACTACATCTGTTTTAAACCTTTAAAATGGAGAAATTAGTCTACTCACAGGGGAAAGGCTGCATCAGGAAGAGATAAAAGCACTGAACCAAGGCAAAAGGACTATGCACCCACTGCCTGCTTTAAGGAAGTGTAAACGGTTTCAAAGATGGAGAGCACTAAGTATGGAAGATTTAGGCAAAATTTTAGAGATTAGGCAGGAGACAGATTGTGGAAGACTTCATATGCCCTGCAAAAGAGATTAAATTTTATTCTGTAGTGATGGGAAACTAGCAACGGATTTTAAGTAGGTGAATAACCTAGATAGATTTGTGATGTCAATTTAATCGTCACTGAGAGGATGATGAATTTGGACACAGCAAGACCAGAGGCAGAGCCACCAGTTAGGAGGCTACTGTGACAGCCTAGGTGAAGCATGATGCAAACCTACAAAAAGATTTAGGCATCATGCACAGAGAAGTAAGGATGAATTTGAGAAATATTTTTTTAAGAAGAAATGTCATCTTTACTGAAAAAGCAGGCAGGGAGAGGTGCTGGCTTAAGGAAAGGGGAGAAGTTATGAAACAGAGATTGTGGAAAATCCTTCTATTAACTTATAGTTAACCTGTAGGATTGTACAATAATAAAGCTTTTACTGAAGCACAAAAAACCCTAGTCCCGTAAGATGCTCTTGAAAGGAAGGGTCAAGTAAGTTGAAGATTCCCAAAACACATCAGCACATTAAAAGAGGAGCAGAGGGGCCGGCCCACTGGCATAGCGGTTAAGTTCACGCACTGTGTTTTGGTGGGCCGGGGTTTGCTGGTTTGCATCCCGGGCACAGACCTACACACTGCTTATCAAGCTATGCTGTGGCAGGTGTCCCACATATAAAACAGAGGAAGATGGGCACGGATGTTAGCTCAGGGCCAAACTTCCTCAAAAAAAAAAAATGCACAGAAATAGTTGTTAAACGAAATAAAATCTATTTAACTTCATTTAACATTAATCCCATGTTTTCCAAACTTATTTGACCACAGGACCTTTTTTTTTTGAGGAAGGTTAGCCCTGAGCTAACATCTGCCGCCAATCCTCCTCTTTTTCCTGAGGAAAATTGGCCCTGAGCTAACATCTGTGCCCATCTTCCTCTATTTTATATGTGGGATGCCTGCCACAGCTTGGCTTGACAAGCAGTGGGTAGGCCCACACCTGGAATCTGAACCGGCCAACCCTGGGCCACCAAAGCAGAGTGTGTGAACTTAACCGCTACGCCACCAGGCTGGCCCCCACGGAAACTTTTTTTCATGCAATACTCCATATGACCAGTGCTCTACCAAAACTACCTTGGAGACCGCTGGTTTGGCAACATTACGGGCTTTGGTTAAGCTTTGAGCACAATTTTTTTTCAGTCTTCTCTTAAAAAAAAAAAAGACAAATTTTGAATGTAGTTTACGTGAAATCTGTCTGGCTTCACTTATTACTCTCCTTCATTGCTCACATCATTCCAGTTATGATGGTTTCCTTATTGTTCTCGGAATATGCGAAGCACAATCTCCCAATCACAATACAATGTCTTGGCATGTACTTTTTTTTAGAATAGACTTCACCTAAATATATACACAACTCACTCTCTCACTTTCTTAAGATCTCTGCTAAATTGTTATCTTATTAGAAAGGCCTTCAGTGACCACTCTATAACAAATACCAACTCCACCACTCTGGCACTCAGGACCCTTAATTTCCTATATCTTTCTTCATAATGTTAGTTGCCATCTAATACAGTAAATATTAATTTATTAACTGTTACCTCTTTCGCTGATAGACTGTAAGCCCCATGAGTGCAGAGTCTGTTTTGTTCACTGCCTTACCCTCAGCACTTGTATGTTTTAGACAATTATTAGTTTTTGAATAATTTAGTAATCATCATTTAACCTCTATCTGAGTGTATTTTCTTCCCAGTAAAGTAGATAATAGGTGAAATAGCTACATGTCAACATACCCACTGTTAGGAACAGTATTCTCCTTTATGATGTCATAGCTAATATTTTTCACGCCCACATTCTATCCAAAAGGTCTGACCAGTTTTATTGATAAAACAAAAATAAAAACAAGACTTACTTCAGGATTTTGGAACCTTTCAAATTTTTCTCCTAATCAAAAACAACTGGAAAATTGTTGTAGAATTTTATCTTTGGAAAATGCACAGATATCATTTTGTATAATTGTTAAATTTCTCTTTTAACTGCACTTCTTTAGACACTGGCCTTCAAACGACTACAACCTGAAGCACTGAATGCAGCAACCTTGACCCTCTATAGCAAAGGGTCGTTTTCTTCTGTGATGTACAGTGATTCCTTTCTATAACTCTGGCAATTGTCAAATGCTTTAGTGGGTTTTAAGTGTGTAATGCTCCCACTTTTAATTTTAGCCATGACTTATTGCTCTTCAATACAGGTCAGCTGTCCAATTGAACATACTCCATATGATAATGTACTCTCATGGGGACATATATTCCTGTAAAAATTGGAAGAAATTCTCACTGATACATGCAACTATTTTTCAAAACATCTCAGTATAAAATCTACAAAACTCTTAAATATGTTAATATGAAATGCAGTATTTCTAAGAGAAAAGGTTTTAAAAAATACTCAAATAAGTCAACGTAACTCAAATATATTTTCAATATATTTGAATTGGTTCTGATTTAAGCAAAATATTGTTTAAACATGTTCTTATTAAAGAGTAAGAACATAGCTCATGCATATATAACTTTATAACCCAGGTATAAACTCCCTATTCAACAAAAATTTTTTTACACAATGGTCTAGTGATGACAGACTAAAATGAAAAACTTGAATTCTTTCCAATAAAAATATGCTCAATTGAATAGTAAATAAAAGCCTCTAAAATATGTGCTTTCATTACGCAGCTGTCATGAATAAGTAGGTGTACTCTGTGGTGTTCCAAGTCTTATTCAAAGAGAGTAGTTTCCTTTACTTTCATAACTGAAGATTTTTATATAAACAATAACTAATAATCTAACAGTCACCTAATGTTTTTCATAAACTTATTTAGTGACCTTGGTTAAATCACAGTCTCTGAGACGTGGGTTCTTCATCTGTAAAATAAGAGGGTTTCTCTAGGAGTTTTAATATACTTTCTGACTTTAATATTTCTGTGATTCTAAAAAAATAATTTTTCAATTAAACTCTATTGTTTTTACCCTTGCAAACTAACTGAGAAATATTTCTGATACCAAGAAATGCATGTTCCTCTTAAAAGCTTACTTCTTTAAAAACTAGATAATAAAACATATTTATGTTTCTCTATAATGAAACACCTCAATTTGCACTGAAATATGATAAGTACTGTTTATCTACCTTAGGTGAATAAAAGCTGAGGACAATTTATTAGAGCATAAGAAAGCCTCTTGAATACTAGAAGGTCACAGCCTGTGTGCTGAGCTGCTAGCAAAACATCTATGATGCTCCAAAGCTGCCATTTTTCTTCCTTGACAAAGACTCCATCTGCCACTGAGCCATTTACAGCCTCCAAGTCAGAATATCAATGATTTCCAACCATTCTGCAAGCCTGCTTTCACCTTGACATCACCTCTGTAATACATCTAAAGCAGATGATACATATATCCCCAACTATAAGCATGAAGCCCATGCTTTATTCACTTGATAGGTATTTAAGCTGTTCTGTAATGTACCATTTTTATTCATGCTGAGTTATAAAAGAATTTTAAAGTATATATATTTGCTATAATTCTTGTCGCTTTACTTACATGCTTTAAACCAGATACATTCATAAAACTTTAAAACCTAAAAACCTAAGCAGTTTTTAATAATGGCTTAATAACTAAGACAACAGCAATGTATCGTATTTCCACTTAATACAATCTGTTATAAAATTATTTCATAGAAAACGTTCCATTTACTTAGAAATAGAAAAGATTAAAGTAATGTAGAAATGTTAGTAAGATTTCTAGTTTTGTCCTCAAATCAGTGTTCTTAACATTGTAAACAAGAGAAAACCTTTTACCTAGCAATAAAAGACACAGCAAATTTTTCAATTATATTTTGTTATTTCCTACTATTTTTGTTTAGCAAAATCTTAGAAATAGATGCAAACTATCAAGAACTATTTAAAAAGTCTTTCATCCCTTTTATATAAAAGCAGTATAATCCTAGGTCATTAATATTTATAAAAATGGAAATAATAACCTTATTTAAAATATTACTTTTATTTGAAAGCAATTCTCTATAAAATAAAGAAAGAATGAATTCAGGTCTATTTGTGCAAAACATTAAGGGAGTACAAAAAAGTTTAAAACAAGATTCTCGGCCTCAAGAAGAGGAAATAATAAATGCTCTTATGAAAAAGCATCTAAAAAGAAAAGGCACTTTACAATAAGAGGAAGTATGTTACACAAGAAGGAATTCTGGATTACAGGTCAGGAGTCTTAAGTCTTACTACATCTCTGCTCTAAACCCTCCAAATACTTACATTAGTCACTTAACTCTAGGAAAACCACTTACTCAACTGTAAAGTGAGGTGACTAGCATAAGTGCTACCTAAAGTCTCTTCCTGCTCTAGCACTCTATGATGATAGGATACCATGAGTCTAGATGTCAATTACAGACACTTACTGACGTGACATTTTCAAGTGGCACTCCTTTGAGGAAGACGTGGCCAGTACTGAGAGGAAATGAGATTTGAGTTGGGTCTTGAGCGGTGTGCAGCGTTTGAATATATAGGCAGAGTAGAAAAAGAATCTTCCCAATAAAGGGAATAGCATAAACAAAGGTATGGGGGAAAAATCAGGATTCCCAACATGTTAATGTGGCAATGTTATCCACAATGACTAAGAAGAGGAGACGTGACACTGAAGACAGAGAAACTAGTAAGTAAACTAATACGAGCAATCTGCACATGACCTAAATAGAACGGTGGTAGGAATAAAAAGAAAACAAAGGATGCAAAGGATACTGAAGCTAGATCATGGGCACTTTTAAATTTTGATTATCTAGAGCCAGAGGAAGGAGAGTAATCCAAAATGACACCAGGGTTCATATATTGATGTGGAAAGTAGTGATACCATTAACAGAAATAGGCCTGAAATGTGATCCTTTTTCTAAAATAACATGAAAAAATAAAATACATTAAAAAGAAATAAAGTTACCAATTTTCAGAAAAAGAAAACAAAATTAGGAGTTAGACACTGATGCTGGAGTCCCTGCCATAAACTGGCTGTGTAACACACAGCCAGTCACTCTGTTTTTCTAAAATGAGAATACTGGACTTAATATGATTTTAAGACCCTTTTCAGTTTTATATATGAGACAGCATCTTAATTTCTGAATAAACTTAGAAGTGTAGAGGCAGGCAGTCTTTTGAAAGAGTCTTAATCCTGACTGACTAAAGATGTAACATTTTTTATACATACAAAAAGTTGAGAAATACAAAGTACTTCATCCAAAAATAATAAGAACAATTACTTTCACCTAACATGTGCAACCAAAAACACAACTGCCACAAACTAAAGCAGAAGCAATTTCAGAATTAACCCTGCATTTCTGATCCGGCATTAGACATTAGCTCATTCATTAAAACCCTTTTACTAGGAACTAGGGGAAAGCCAAAAGAGGATACAGTTCCCGTATTTAAGCATATCATAACTTTACTGGTGAGATAAAATGGATGTATATGAAAGAAAAAATTTTGTTTTAATGCAGACAACCCACATACTAAGGAAATCATTACTTAACATCATTTCAAACAAGAGATAAATTCTGAAGCATAATCTTAAAAACATAACGGATATGAACTTTGGCTAAAGGAAAAAATATTCTCAGTGCTTCCTTTAACAACAGACGCTATAATCAAATACAAATTTTGTTCATATTTCAGTTATTTTTGTACTATAATTTCAAGAAAAAAACTCTCTTATTTATTCCAATGTCATGATTCAAGATATATGGAGAATTTATAAGTGTATTTCTAGAGGGATATGTCAAACAAATTTGTTTTCTAAACACTAAGTTACAATTTCAATCATATTCTGAAACAATTTGTACTCCAAAAATAATTTTAAAATTAAGTAACAATTTTAATTAATTTCAGGAAAGTAGTTAAATTTAACAAACATACAAAAGAGGAAAGCTAACTTATAGTAACTTGCCTTATTTCTTCCATAAACTATGCTTATAATAAATAACTGAAACAGGTTATCAAAGCTTATTACTCAATTTCTTAGTGCTTAATATTAACATTATACTCAACTAAACATATAATTAAATTTGCAGGTGCTGCACGTGCTACAGTGTGGTAAATTTTTATTCTTTGGGAGAAATATTTCTATGCACTCATGGACTTTGATTTCAAAGATGACTTCTTTCTTACTAAAATATATCTTTATTTTATTTGAAGAGTATGATGATAATAATAAACTTTCTCTATTTTGCCTAGTAAGTCCAATATTCAGTATGCAAAAATGATCACAGTACAATACTAAGACAAAGAAACTGGATTAGGAATAATTAAGCATTACCTATGAAAATGTAAGCACAACTTCAAATAATAATGAACCCAACTTGCTTCAAAGATATGAATATTCTCTTTTCATTATTAACATTTACCTGAAATAAAATCAATTCTTTTTCCACATCTCCAAGTAAAATCCATGTAAAGAAGTAGTGTGGAATTACTGCAATGGTCCAGCAGATCTTTAGCCAATGCTGATCCTGTCTGTGAGGCAGAGGTACAAATGAGCTATTGCTGCTATAGTGATTTGATAATTGGGTTGGTCCCCAAGTCCTCATATATGAATCCCTCCTTAAATGGCGCTTTAGAAAAGGGAAATTAATAGGAAGTAACTGGATGACAATACGGGTAAAATTATATATAAGCAAAAACTACACATACACATTTAAAACCTACTCAATCCAACAAACACTTACTGGAAACAAGTTTGTGGGCTTCAGTTCCAACACTGTGAGCAGACATATGTGACTGAGAGCTTACAACTGAACACTCTAAGTTGAAACTTCTCAAGTGTTTCAGAAACGGTTTCAAAGTGTTCATATTTTTAAATGAGGTAATAGCATGTTTAAATCTCTATTTTTAATAATAAATAACATTTCTTAGTAAGCAAAGAGAGTATAGGCTGAGAACCTTACGTACACATCACTTATGGTGGTGAGCGACAATCGGACGAGAGTGCTCATGATACTCAATCCCGCTATCACACAGCTGAACCCTGACATAGCTGCCATGATGGTTTTGATGCTTTTTTACATTTTTTAATTTGTTAAAGAATAGAAGCATGAGGTGCAGTGATAGGACCAATGAGGACATAAATGAAAATTCAGCAAATTCACCCCAAGATCTTCACCAAATCCCTTAGTTGCATTCATCTCATCGAAGTTCTTATACAGCACATCAAGATGTCCTTATTATTGCAAAAATCAGTCTAGAGAAGAGAAACTGTAATGATAATTCTTTTTATATGAGAAACCAAACTGGATGTGATTATGTCTTTTCTGAATTAGGACAAAAATTATAAAACTAAACCAACGTATTTATTGACACTGTAAGAACCTCAAACATTAGCAAATGATAGCAATGTTAAATGTTGTGATATAGTAAAATTTAAATCTATGCTTAATAAACAAAATAAAAATATCATTTAAAAAGGTTGATATCACTGGTGAAAAGGGAACCCTCATACACTGTTGGTGGGAATGCAAACTGGTGCAGCCACTATGGAAAACAGTACGGAGATTCCTCAAAAAGTTAAGAATAGAAATACCTTATGACCCAGCCATCCCACTACTGGGTATCTATCCTAAGAACCTGAAATCAGCAATTCCAAAAGTTCCATGCACCCTTATGTTCATCGCAGCATTATTCACAATAGCCAAGTCATGGAACCAACCTAAGTGCCCAGCAACTGATGATTGGATAAAGAAGATGTGGTATATATATACAATGGAATACTACTCAGCCATAAAAAAGGACAAAGTCGTCCCATTCACAACAACATGGATAGACCTTGAGGGTATTATGTTGAGTGAAATAAGCCAGACAGAGAAAGACGAACTCTGTATGACTCCACTCATAGGTGGTAGTTAACATCTGGACAAAGAGAACTGATCGGTGGTTGCCAGGGGAAAGGGGGTTGGGGGAAGGGCACGAGGGGTGAAGTGGTGTACCTACAACAAGACTAATAATGATGTACAACTGTAATTTCACAAGGATGTTAACTTTCATCATCTTAATAAAAAAAAGGTTGATATCACAATAGAGAAGAGGTGAAAGCAAGTTAAGTGTCTACTGGAGGATGAATGGATAAAGAAAATATAATATACACATATAATGTAATATGATTCAGCTTTAAAAAGGAAGGAAATTCTTACACATGCCACAACATTGGATGTACCTTGAGACTTTATCCTAAGTGAAATAAGTCAGTTACAAAAAGAAAAATATTGTATGATCCCACTTATGTGAGGTATTTAGAGTAGTCAAATTCATAGAAACAGCAAGTAGAATGGTGGTTGCCAGGTGCTAGAGGAAGGGGGAAAGAGGGAGTTGTTTAATGGGTATAGAGTGTTACTCCTGCAAAATGAAAAAGTTCTGGAGATTGGTTGCACAGCAGTGTGAATATACTTAACACTACTGAAATGTACAATTAGAAATGGTTAAGATGGTAAATTTTACGTTATGCAGTTTTACCACAATAAAAAAGAGGCCTTTAGGTGTTTATGCAGAGATGCCTGGCTGTTGACAAAGACGCCAAAAAGTGGATACAGTATGTTTACATAATTAAGAATAAAATAAAATTGTGTCCCTTGCAAAATAGAAAAAAATCTCTTTATATATTAAAAAATTATCAAAGATGAAATTCAAATGAAGATATTATATTTACTAATGTACTGTTCAATATACAAAATTCTTACTGAAAATCAACTTATTACATGTTATTTAAAAACTGATTAGAGATATTTCCTAAACAGATTCATAAGACTATACAGTAGAAAAGAGCTTTAAGAGATTTTGAAAATCTTTAAAATGATGTAAGGAAATAAATTACAAATAGCAACTAAATGAAGTAATAAGAGTATAGTCTAGGTTCTCCATCCTAGCGAGTAGCACAATGGAAGAACTGATTTTTTGCTCAATTTGGGAAGGTAAGAAAAGGCTTACTGGAGAAGGTAAATAAGTTTTAAGAGTAAATAGATGGTTCAATATAAGAAAATCAATCAGTGTAACACAGCACATTAGTAGAATGAAGGGGGAAAAATTACATGAGTATCTCAATTGACACAGAAAAAACATTTGACAAAATCCATCACTCTTTCATGATAAAAAGAAAAAAGGAAGAAACAAACACTCAGAAAACCAGGAATATAGGGGAACTTCCTCAACATGAAAAGGACATTCTGAAAAACCCACAGCTAACACCATACTAAACAATGAAAAACCAAAAGCTTTCCCCCTAAGACCAGGAAGAAGACAAGAATGCCCACTTTTACCACTGGAAGTTCTAGCTGGAGAAATTAGTCACCAAGAAGAAAAAAAAGACATCCAAATTGGAAAGGAAGAAGTAAAAGTCTCTCTATTCGCAGATGACATGATCCCAAAGACAGAAAATCTCCAAGATCCAAAAAACTACTAGCACTAATTAAAAAATTCAGCAAAGTTGCAGAGTACAAGATCAATACACACAAACAAAATCAGCTGTATTTCTGTATACTAACAATAAACAACCCAAAAAGGAAACTGAGAAAACAGTTCTATTTACAGTAGCATCCAAAAGAATAAAATACCCAGGAATAAACTTAACCAAAAAGGTGAAAGACCCATACACTGAAAACTACAAAATACTGCTAAAAAAAATTAAAGAGCTGAATAAATGGAAAGACATCCAGTGCTCATAGTTTACAATATTTAATATTTTTAAGATGGTAGTATTTCCCAAAGTGGTCTACAGATTTGACTCAATCACTATCAGAATTCCAACAGCCTTTTTTATTAATAAAAATAAAAAAGCTAATCCTCAAATTTATATGGAATTGCAAGTGGCTCCATTTAGCCAAAATAATATTGAAAAAGAAGAAGAAAGTTGGAGGACTCACATTTCCCAATTTCAAAACTTAGTACAAGGCTACAGCAATCAAAACAACGTGGCCCTGGTGTAAGGACAAAGATGACCAATGGCACAGAATAGAGAGTACAGAAATGAAACCCATACATCTATGGCCAACTCATTTTTGACAAGGGTGCAAAGACAATTTGATGGGAGAAAGAAGAGTCTCTTAAAACAAATGATGCTGGGAAAACCAGATATCTATATGCAAAAAAATGAATTGGATCCCTACGTCACACCACATATGAAAATTAATTCAAACTATATCAATGACCTAAACATAAATAAAATCATAAAGTCTTAGAAGAAACATAATAGTAAATCTTCATGATCTTGGATTTGACAATAGATTCTTAGATACACCACCAAGGGACACAAAACAAAGGACAACATAAATAAATTGGATTTCAAATAACTAAAATTTGGGAGGCATCAATAAAATTATTAAGAAAATGAAAAGAACCTACCGAATGGGAGAAAATATGTACAAATTATATATCTGGTAAAAGTCTAGTATCTAGAAGATACAAAGGACTCTTAAACTCAACAACACAAGCAACTCAATTAAAAAATAGGCAGACGATTTGAATAGACATTTCTCCAAAGAAGATATACAAATGGCCAATAACCACTTGAAAAAGCACTTGCAATTATTAGCCACGTGTGAAATGTAAATAAAAACCACAATGAGGTATACCACTTCACACCTACTAGTACAGCTATAGTACTAAACAAACAAACAAACAAATAAAATATTGACAAGGATATGGAGAAATTGGAAACCTCACATATTCCTCGTGGGAATACAAAATGATTCAGTGGAAAACAGTTTGGTGGTTTCTCTAACAGTTAACATAGAATTAACACCTAACCCAGCAATTCCATTCATAGATATATACCCAAAATAACTGAAAAGATGTCCATGTACATGCATGTACACTCATGTTCATATCGGCACAATTCACAATAGCCAAAAAATGGAAACAACCTAAATGTCCATCAATGGACAAATGGATAAACAAATTGTTGTATGTACATACACTGGAATATTATTTAGATATAAATGAGAATGAAATATACATACTACAAAGTAGATGAACCTCCAAAATGAGATGAACAAAGCCAGACACAAAAGGTCACATATGTATTACTGCATCTATATGAAATCTTCAAAATAGGTAAATCCAGAGAGATAAAATCCAGATTGGTGGTTTCTGAGGATTGTTGGGGGCAGGCTGGGGTGGGCAGTGGTGGGGAGAGAAATGGGAGAGTGACTGCTTAACGGCTATGAGGCTTCCTTTTGGGGTGGTAACAATGTTGTGGAACTACATAGAGATGGTGGTTGCACAGCATTGTGAATACACTAAATTGCTCAATAAAAAAGCAAAAAAAAAAAACCAAATAGGACCTGATCAAGTTCTTTTCCAATGGGAAAAGGGAGAAGTACTCCAGGGCAAGAACATTAAAAAAAACGCAAAAAGTCTTTTATATGAGAAAAATTTTTCTTGAATTACTTATTAAACATCTCCTCCCTCAATTTTCCTCCTCCCTATCTCTCAAATATATGTATGTGTATATATATATATATATTCCCATAATATATATTCTCTCCTATTATTCAGATGTTGTGCCTTCAGACTTGGTCCTGTAATTGTTTCTCTCCAATTTTCTATCTTCTTTTATCTATTTTCTGTGAGATGTCCTCAATGTTATCTTTCTATTCCTTCTACGTAAGCTTTTGGTTTATATCTTAATTTATAAGAGTTTTTTGGTTTTTGCCTGTTCATTTTTTATAGCAAACTCTCCTTGTGACATAGATACATTACCTTCTCTTCTCTGAAGACATTAATTATAATAATTATTTAAGTTCTCTTCCTCCTGTAGAGTCTCTGTTTCCTGTAATTTGCTTTTTTCTATTTATCTGTTTAGGTCTCTATCATTTCTAATATAGGTTTTCCTCAAATGTCTGAAGACCCTTGCCCACCACTCATATTATAGAATGGAACATTAAAAACCTAAACTTATATGGGGTTTGTCAACTGGATTTCACTGTAGGGTGATCTGACTAAGCTATTTCACTGGGGAACTCCTTTGATGTTTTAATCTTTGGGTCTTTTTTCTATGAGCCAAGTGAGCAAAGGTGACTGGGGGATCACAGTATTCAGTATTTAATAAGCTCTCATTCAATCTCCCTTTTCCTATGATACCCCTGCCCACAGAGGTGTTTCATTTACCTTAGTCCAGAGACCCTCAGTTTTATCCACTCCAGAGGATAAACCTCCTGTCTTCTAATGGGTGAAGACTATTTATGTTCAGTAAATGTTTAATAAACATTTCCTAGTTTTATACAGTCTTTGCACCTAGAGCTTCACCTGTACCTATCACTCTCCCCCTCCGTCACTGCCGCCCCTTCCAGAGATACCAGGAACTCATCATTTCTGAATCCTGGAGGATTTCAAAGATATAAACAGCATTCCTTCTCAGCTTTTCTCAATGCCAGCTGATTATTCAGTTCTCTCAATCTGTTAAATAAGTTACAACTCATCCGCCTGCTCTCCAGCTTCTAGAATTTTTTTGCTATTCATTCTTATCCTATTTATTTGCTTATGCCTTTCTAAGAAATGCATTTCTCTTCTCTCTATCAAATTAGTGGGACTTCAGCAGTCAGCTGAAGTAAGTATATGTGCTCAAGCTACTGTCTCTTTACCAGAAACCTACTGTCCTTTTTCTTAGTCTCATGCAGTTTTGTCCATGTTAAAAATCATCTTCTATAGGCAGATGCTGAACTCGGGGGCAAATACTCTGGTGCAATTAACTTTAAAGGTCAATGATTATTACAGAAAAAGCTTGCTATCCTTACTTGAAATTCTGCTGCTGCTATTTTTCTTTTATCTTTTCTTTTTATATTCACTCTATACAACACCACACTGTCTTTTTTGATTCGGTACTTAAATTAACTGCTAAGGAAGAAAAAACCCCTTCTCCTTCAGTTCCTCCAATTCTCTCAGCATACTTATGCCCTAAATTACACTGTGCTGGTTTCATTTCTCCTCATGTCATATCCTGGCTTGAGGGTACTCTGCATTTGTTTGTAAGTTTGTAGTTTCTCTTTAGGCATCAGTCTAGGTTTCATATAATTTAATTTCTAAGTACCTTCCCTCTGATTGTTGACCAAAAGACTTACAAAGTGCATAGTTTTCACTATGGTCATGTTGTCCATTCCAGTTGTACTGACATTAATCTCCTATCACTCTGGCATGTACGTTGTGAGAGGGCCTGCTTAATATCATGATAGGAAGCATTATCTATCTCTCTGGGATTCTGAGTGGGGCAAAGATCCAAGCTCCCAGTTGAGGACCATCAGAAGATGCTATCGCAAGCTCAGAAATAAATCAATTCCCTTATTATAATCACATCTCCCTCTCAGAAAACCCCCAAATTTGCTATGAAGCCTTCCTTCAAAAGTTTTAACACTTTTATCTTCTTCCTATCTCATGAACACTTACAAAAATGGAGGATAAATGGTGAGAGAAAACTGAAGGGGAAAAGGGCAGCAGTAACAAAGAGCACTATAATGCTTTTTCACCCTCCCCTTAGAAGAGAAATTCGACTTTCTCATGTATACTAAGTCAGATACCACTTATTTGTTTTGCTATATAGCTGGAAATCAGCTCTTTCTGAAGACTTTTTTTTGCAGCATAATCATCCCTGTTCAAACAGTGACACCTAGCCCCTACTATGCTTCAAAAAGCAGGATGGGAAATCTCTGCAGAATGAGTCTTTTTGATGAGGCCTTTCCCACCACCAGGGATCACACCATCCTTTCTATATTCAAAAACATTGTACATATACCCCTAGTGTGGCATCTACCACATCTATAATGACTAGTTTACGTATCTGTTTCTCCACTAGACTGTAAGCTCCTAAGAAGAGAACAGTATATTTTCCATCTTTACAAATTTAACGTGTAATTCAAAAGGCACAACATAATGTTTATTGAATCAAGCAATAATGCATATCCACAAATTTCTCTTTAAATGATGGAAGCTTTTTAACTAGGATAGCAACAGTATATAATTTAGGAATGAGAATAGAATGCCTCAGAAAATATAAATTCACACAAAGCATAAAGAATTTATAATGCTTTAATGCCACCAATGTACTACACATGGCTTCTTCCTTAAAAGCCTCCAGCAGGAGAAAGGTTGAATGTGGAACATTTTCAAATTAAACATGAAATGAGGGGAAATAAAATCAGCCAAAAACAAACTAACAAAAACTTTCAGTGGCTTCTCTTCACATTAGAAATAAGTTCTAACTACTTTCGATGACATTTACCTACCTCTATTTCCCCAGCTCACAATGTTCTAGCCACACTGGTACTGTGATTGCTACTTCCTCAGATCTTCACATGACCGCTCCTTCTGGTGCCTCATTTCTCAACACAAGTGTTGCCTCCTCACAGAGGCCTTCTCTGAACTTTATGTGTGTATTGCCCTCAATTGTACTTGACCCCCCACTCTGTGTTCCCTCTCCTTTGGAGCTCTTATCAATATTTGAAAATATTTTATTTATTTCTTTACTTCTGTCCTTCTACTAGAAAGTAAACTTAATGACAGAAGAACGTCTTATTGACCACAGTGTCCCCAATAGCTCTAGACAACAGAAACATATAAGTCAGTGCTCCATAAATGTTTGTTGAGTGAATGAATGAATGAGTGACTGAATGTGAAACACATAATATACTGACTGACTGAATGAATGGCTCACAATTCCTACCTAGGAAATATTTTGTCAGGCAGAATCCTTGAGAAAAAGCAACTTTCCAATAGACAGCATACATCATGTCTCTTCCTTAATGAGTTATCAATACTATAACTGAGGTATACAAAAATAAGGACAGTTAAATAAAAAAGAGATTGGCAACATACACATGTTCAAAGAATGCGTCCCAGAAAATTACCTCAGGGCACACACTGGCTGATTATAGAATTCTTTTCTCCCATAATCCTGCTTCTGTCATTCAACAAGCTAGCAAATGTTTATTGAGCATTATGCACTCTATGTCCAAATATACATACTAAGGTCTCTTGAACACAAATTAGTTTTATATTCTTTGAGTATGTTATAGTAGAAACATCATTGTCTTTAGATGGAGAAAATGAATTTGAATCTCATCTACAACCATTACAAATTACGTCAACTTGGAGCAGTTACTCAATATCAGTAAGTCTAAGATAAAGTGATACTTCTGGCACATAATTAGCTTTCATTGTTAATTCTTTTTTAGAGGGCAGGGATTGAAAGGTGGAAGAAATCATAAGAAGAGATCAAATAATGTTTGTTCTAATGGGCACTGTTGAACACAGTGAGTTTCCCTGTTTATTGAGAAGCAACAGGTCACAAGCAGGAGTAACAAAGTTAATATAACCATGACTGTATTTAGAAAGGGTAAAATCACATCCCTCAAACATAGTAGGCATTTAATTATCATCTGCTAAAATAATAAAGTAATGAACAACTTCAGGTCCTGGAAATTTCAAGCTTATAATTCCTTAAACATTTCTTAAATTTGTATTTACAGGAAATGGGGTAGTCAAGATGTTAGATCAAGACATTCCAAGAATACAATCCTCATTCTACCACTTAATCATTGTATGATCTTAGGCAAGTTCTTAACTTCTGTAAGCCTCAATTAAAATGAGGCTGTTGAGGGGCTGGCCCCCTGGCCGAGTGGTTAAGTTCGTGCAGTCTGCTGCAGGCGGCCCAGTGTTTCGTTGGTTTGAATCCTGGGCGCAGACATGGCACTGCTCATCAAGCCACGCTGAGGCAGCGTCCCACATGCCACAACGAGAAGGACCCACAATGAAGAATATACAACTATGTACTGGGGGGCTTTGGGGAGAAAAGGAAAAAAAATAAAATCTTTAAAAAAAAAACGAGGTTGTTGACAATTTAAACATCAATTTCTACTTCAAACATTTCTCATTACTCTTAAGGTAAAGGGAAAAAGATCTTTATCTTCTTCTACTATGCCCTATATCTTCTAGTTGTTAATCTCAACCAGAATCCTTGCTCTCTGTACTCTAGCTACACTGGCTTTCTATTCCTTCAAAGTGCTATGTTCCTTAGCTATTTTACCTATGTGGTTACCTTTATTGGAGTTCTTTAATTTTTCATGCTTTTAGTTACTGCCTAATGTCCTTTCATTTCAGCCTGATGAATTCCCTTTATCATTTTCTCATAGCGCAGGTCTACTAGCAACAAATTCTCTATCTTAAATATGCCCAAAGAGCTAAAACAAACCATGGAAAAAGAATAAAAGGAAACTAGGAAAATTATATATAAACAAAATGAGAATATCAATAAAGAGATAGAAATGATAAAAGGGAACTAAATAGAAACTATAATGGAAAAAGTCACGAGAGGGGTTCAACATCAAATTTGAGCAGTCAGAAGAAAGAACCAACAACCGCGAAGATAGGTCAATTGAGACTATCCAGTCTGAGGAGCAGAAAGAAAAAAGAATGAAGAAAGTGAACAGAGCCTATGGAATCTGTGGGATAACATCAAGAGCACCAACATATGCATTATGGATGTCTCAAAAGGAGAAGAGGGAAAGGGGCAGAAACAGTATTTGAAGAAATAATGGATGAAAATTTCCCAAACTTGGGGAAAAACATGAATCTACACATCCAACAAACTTAATGTACACCAAGTAGGATGAACTCAAAGAGAATCACACTGACACATATCAGAGTCAAACTGTTGAAAGACAAAGGCAAAGACAGAATCTTTAAAGCATTAAGAGGGAAGCAACCCATATACAAAGAAGCCTCAATAAAATTAACAGCCAATTTCTCATCAGTAAGCATGGAAGCCAGAAGGCAGTGGGATGACATTTTAAAGTGCTAAAAGAAAAGGAACTGTCAACCAAGGATTCTATATCTGGCAAAAACTATACTCTGAAAACGAAGGAGAAATTAACACATTCCCAGATAAATGAAATAAATGAGATAAATATTAATAGCACCTAGTACCATGAGAAAAAGAGAAGCAGTATAGCATAGTAAAGACATAGGCTCCATGTCAAATTTTCTAGGTTGGAAATCTGAACTTCCCTGATTAATGAAGTTAATGTGACCCTGGGCAAATTGCTTAACCTATAGCTCAGTTTTCCCAACTATAAAATGAGGATAATAATCCTACCTCCTCATGAAGTTAGGAGGATGAAATAAGTTAAAACAATAAACTCATAAAAGGGTGTCTGGTACATACTTAAGCACTCAAATGTTGACTGTCATCATCATCATCATTTTTACAGAGATTCTAGAAATATTAGTTTTTATTCCCTTGAACTTCCCATGTTTCTGTGAAACAAACACCATTTTGAGAAAGGATGACACAATAGTGAATTTTTTTGTAGGAGAATTATATATTAGTAAAGTCACAAAATTATATTTTATGTGTAATAATGGTATTGGGTTAAATGTTTTGTCACCCTCTTTAGCAAATCCTCTTTTATCAGAGGTGCGAAGTAAAAAAAGTGATTTCTGAATGCACTTTTTTTCACAAGCTCAGCCTCTGACAAAGATGTTTATGCTTCTATGGTACAGATTTGCTGGTTCATAAACAGTCCAACACTACTATCACATCTAAGATAATTTCTAACGATAATTCCTTAATATTAAAATCCAGTCAGTGTACACATTTCTTTGTCACATAACATTTTTTAATTGTTTGTTTGAATCTGGACTCAGATATGATCCATACATTAGAATTGGCTGATATGTCTCTCAACTTTCTTTTAATCTGTAACTGCTTCCACCACATCCCCAAGCCAGCCTTTTCTTACATTAATGTTATTAGTTGAAGAAAACAGGCCTTTCATCTTCTAGAGATTCCTAGTCTGGACTTTCCTGATTTTATCCCCCCTGGTGTCACTTAAAATGTCCCTCTGTCCTTGCTCTTTCTTGTAAACTAGGCTTAATCATATTCAAGGTGGGTTTTTTTCCTTTTTTTTTAAAATTTGGATGGACAGCTTCACGGTAGTGATGTGTAAATCTGTTAGCAAATATATGTCTTTCTTACATAAAACAGGGATGATAAATAAAGTTGTTAGCAAGATTAAATGAGTTACTATAGATCAAATGCATAGATCAGTATTTGGAACACAGCAAGCATTCCATAAACATTAGTTTTTATTATTACACTGCATGTAGAGAATCAATGGGATTTGATGTCAGATCAGATGAGAGTTTTTAAAGAAGCTGTTGAAGATTACTAATATTTCTAGCTTGGGTGGGTGAATAGATATTGACATCACTGACCAATACAGGGAATATATGAAGTTTCTGGGAAAATTAGAAGCGATGAGTTCAAGTTTAAACATGTTGAATTTAGTGCCTGTGGGATAGCCAGGTACCAATGTCACATAAAGAGCTGGAAACAGGGGTTCTAAAATTTAAAAGTGAGGTCTGTGGACAGGAAATAAAGATCAAATGTTGAGAGGAAAGGGAGCTCAGTGAAGGTCATAGTTGGAACCAATGTATGGAAAAAGACATGCAGACAAAAATCATCACTATATTTTGTGGCTATAGGAGTATTCTGACTAGAAAATAATCTTGTGTGTTCAAAAGTAGAGGGAAATGAAGTTATGTAGATAGGACAAGGCTAACTAAATGGCTTTGAAATTTAGGAATAGGTAATTCATTTTAAGCAGGAAATAGGAAGACATTGAAGAAGTTAGCAAGACAACTGAACGCTATGCTGTGGCAACATCATACAAAAATCTACTGTGACAGAATTGGAAAAGTGGAAAATGTACTTGCTATATTATTCTAGAGAATTTAAATGTATGCCAGTTCTCCTTACATCTTAGCTAAAGGAAACACTGCCTAGGCACTGAGGCTTCAGGCAATATCCCAAAGGTGGAGGATGGTGTTCTTAGTACCTTCTCATATACCTTTCCATTCCCTTGTGTCCTCTCTTCCCTGGGAAATGAGTGTTCTTAAACTGCCCTAACTATGTAAAACTACATTTTCACAGTGATGCACGGTCTTGTATCCTGAAGCACTCTGGTTGCATCTTCACATTCAGTTCTGGCCTGCCATGAAATCTTTCATTCTCCCACTGTCACCCTACAGATCCTTTGATTATCAAATTAAAGCAGTTTACACAAGACTGTAAGTGATCAAAATCCTATGGGATATTTAATTTAAAATGAGAAGTTTGTTAACTTATATGAATTTCAAACTGTTAAAATATATATCCCCTATATGTTTTCTATATATCTATCCATTCAAGTTTAATCTGACAGATTATCAACACACTAAGAGGCACACAGCATAGGCCAGTTTATTTCATAAATACCTGCTGCACCACTATTGGGTACAAGGCACTGTAACAGACTGTAAGGAAACAGCAAGAATGAAGAAAACATAATCTATGCCTTTACTAGATTGTAAGGACTTTACAACCGAACGGGCGAAATTGAGATAGCCAAACACATGACTCATCTCATAAGGTAGATAAGCATTCTATAAGAATGTTTCTGAAACTTAAGTATGTATAGGCCCTTATAAAGACAGAAAAAAATGTCTTGTGGACACACAGGTTGACTTAACTAAATTATTATATTACAGAAATACATAGAAAAGTACATCTATGGATAAGGATAAAGTCTTCTTCTTCCTTCCAGATCTTATTCAAACATAGTACCAAAACAAATTTACAAAGTATGCACATAAAAGCTACAAAACTAACAGATTTCAAACTATCATATATTTTTGCTAAAATGAAATCACTGTCCTCAAAATGAATATGGAACTGACTGCTACTTCACCATTATTTTCTAGTTACATTTGAGTTTGGCATGCCTATTTAGGGTTCCCTGAACAGTTTAATATTCCTACCCTTTCTTTCTATTCAAACTACTACAAAGCTTTAATTTAGCTCACTCTGATGTCATCTGGCCTTCACTTGGTACAAACGAACCATTTGTACATATCAAATCAATTTTTGTTCTTTTCTCATTAGACTGACATAATTAAACACAATCATAGCCCTGAAAGTACATGGTAGTAATTGATTATAAGGTAAGCATCCTAGATGATCCAAGAATATGCTTATATTAAGGTTGAAATTTATAGGGGCCGGCCCGGTGGCGCAGTGGTTAAGTTCGCACGTTCCGCTTCTCGGCGGCCCGGGGTTCGCTGGCTCGGATCCCGGGTGCGGACATGGCACTGCTTGGCAGCCATGCTGTGGTAGGCGTCCCACGTATAAACTAAGGGAAGATGGGCACGGATGTTAGCTCAGAGCCAGGCTTCCTCAGCAAAAAGAGGAGGACTGGCAGTAGTTAGCTGAGGGCTAATCTTCCTCCAAAAAAAACAAAAACAAAAACAAAACAACAACAACAAAAAAAGGTTGAAATTTATAAATTCTTGTAGTAAACTCTCTCCCCCCACAGAGAATACATCTACATACTCAGGTCCAAGGATTCCAGTGTTGGAGAACAATGCTATGATAGAAATAACAAATCCTAGGAAAGGCAGAAATGATGGGAAGATTAAGTCCAGCTGCAAGGTGATCTAGAGGTTTTTATGGAGGAAGTAACATCTGAGGGAGCTGTGACATTTAGTTTAGTGCCAAGTGTGTTAAGTTTTCTAAAATTTCTTTCCATAAGGTTGACACTGAAAATATGAAACAACCAGTGTAGAAAAAAAGACACACATGAGTATTCAGTGGTAAGGGCAATAAAGAGACAAAAATCATGAATTTTATAAACAATAGTTGCGGAGTTTATTCTGAGAGGAAAGAAAATCAGAGAATAAAATTGCAAGCATTAGATGTGCTATTCACAAAATAAGTGGCATAATTTGCATGTGGAAATGTTTACAAGTACTATCTTATATTATGATGGAAATGTACCTATTGATGTAATGTTTTAAAATGCATTCAAAAAATGCATTCACATAAGGACAGCATCAGGAATATTTGTATTAGTTAGACTTCTTAAAATGTCTATGACATGCTAACTTAGGTACCCTTTTGATGTTATACAATAAGAATTTTTCTATTTCTATCAAAATCTTTTCTTCTCCACAGTTTTTCCTTTGTGTATTTATAGAAAAAGAAAGTAAGAGTCAAATATCGTAATCCCATAACTCAGTCTACAACACCCTTCTTCTCTTCTCTGAAACAGTTTCAGCAGACTATACTTTATTTTATCTACTCCTTGACTAGTATTTCTGTAAACGCACATCTCACAGCAGAAGTGCGCACTGGTGTTCTTGAAAGTGTGAGATGAAGAGAATGGTCTACTAAGATTACATTTCAAGTCACTTTAACTCAGAAAATATTTACCTAGTCTAAGTGCTAGACTCTCTGCTGATTACAATAAAAAACACCAAACCAAAGTAGAAAACTAATTTTCCTTCTATACTCTCTCATGTTTCTATAATAATGTCTAGACTATATTAAGGTTAATGTCTTTTTTCTTTTTTAGGCAGATTTATTAAATAGTAGCTCATTCAGAATTTTCAGATAAGAACTAATCTTTAAACCAAATGGGTGAGTGCCACTGCACGCTTTCACTTGTTCAAAGAAGCTCAATTGGGTCTCTGCAGCATAGTATCATTTACATCTGTAGTCACTCATACGGAGAACATCATGCATGCTTTTAGCTCCATTAATGTCAAAACAATGCAACTTTGGGGGGACATGCAGTAGGGACGAATGTAGGTTTCTCTTATCCAAATATTCACTTACGAATAGCAATGGGAAATTGATCTGTATGAAGTAAATTAAATGATTGCTACAAACTAATTTTGAAGATACTGTTCACAATTCAGACTCTAGAAAACAAAATGTTTAAGACACAGTTTACAACTTTACTATATTAGAGTTTTTAAATTTAATACTTTAGATGTATTAGTTGGCATAAAATACGGAAATTCCTACATAAACTTTTACTTATGGTTTGATCCCTGTTATTATATTTTACCAAAGATATTTTAAATTTGATTGTATCTTTACTTTCAGTATTAGAAAATTAGAAAAATAAAAGTCAGATAATACAAATACAGAAAATACAGATAATACAGAAGATTGCTCTGGTAATGGTCAATTTTTGTACTTTCCAAATACGACTTAACTACCAATAGAACACACTGGGAAAGACACTTGACCTTTCTGAGTTTCAGCTAGTCATCTGTAAAATATAACAACATGTCTTCTAAAATTGTTAAAGGCTCAAACAGAAAGCACCTATCATCTTAAAAAGCAGCGAATATTAGTTTTGTTCTTCCTTCCTCAGCACTTGTATAAAAATATATTTATTTTGAAAATATTTAATGGAAAAATCATAAATAATACTAACATGATTAATACTAAAAGATTCTTCACTAGGTACCTAGGACTCACTAAACTTCTTGATTTGTAAATTCCTACAAGATCTGACCTTTAGGCTCATTTACTTGCTCAAATTTTGCATTTCAACAATATTGGACTAAAATATCTGCATGTCCCTGAACATATGCTCTTTAAAATCTATGTGCCTATTTCCTTTTTTTGGATTCTCTTCTAATTCATACCTCAAAAATCTGGCCCAGATGCCTTCCTTTTCTGTAAAGGTTTCCCTAGTCTCCTCTCCTTGACAGACCGAATCATTCCCTTTTCTATTCTTCTCCTAAAATTCAAGCCAACGAAAGTGACAGCAGAGTTCAAGAAAAATAAATGAAATGTAAACAAATCAAAGACATTTTAACAGCGGCATAACTTTCTTTGTCAAATTATCTTGGTGTATCAGGATTAGTTTTGGCTGTGAGTGACAACTCAGTGGCTTACAAAGATAGAATTTTATCTCTGTCATGTTAAAGTCCAGATGTAGACAGGCCAGTGTAGGCAGGGTGACACCCTAAAGTTACTAGGGATCTTCTATCTTATCGCTTTGTCCATTCTCAGTTTGGGGTTTCCACGCATTGTCCAATTATCAATTATCACGTCCACAAGGAAGAAGGGGGAAAAAAGAAGGACTGCTTCTACTTACTTTACGGATACGTTCTACAAGTTGCACACAGTACTTATATATCTCTAGTCAAAACTTAGTCACCTGACCACATGTAGCTGCAAAGGATGTTGGGAAATGACATTCTTGTTTCAGGTAGTAGTAATGTGCTTCTAGAGCTTCCAGACTAAGACAGACTAGGAAGAAGGACATGGCTACCCACTTCCAAAACACTGGCCATGAAAACCCTGTGAATAGCAGCAGAGCATTGTCTGATATAGCCCCAGAATGTGAAAGGATGGGGCAAAAAGAGCAGGGGAGGGTTCCACTAGGAGTCAGAATCGACTCAACGGCACTAATAACAAGTGATGCGCTGGGAAAAAAATTAGGAGAGGGGGAAAATCGATATTTGCTGATAACAATCGGTCATTGCCACACTTGGTTATATCTTATCTGTGGTAGGTACATAACTGACATTTGAAATTTACCATCTAACAACCAATATTTCTGATAGTGTGTACATTGTAAAATTATATAGTAATTCCTTCTAAATTTCAATTAAGTTAAATATTTCTATTAATAGAGACTAATCTCTATAAAATTTACGAATATAATAAAATTACCATGGGACAAAAAGGAATTTTAATAAAAACAGAAAAAGCCACTCTAATTATTTGAAAAGTTGCCTTGTAACAGATTATTAAATATGTAGTAAAATATTAAATAAGAATATTTAAAAATAAGATATAGCCATTGTATTAATGAAATTACATATAAATAAAAGTGCATGAAAGTGAAATTGCATGAATACTCTTAGAAAAGAGAGAATTTGGGGAAATTTGGGAGGAAAAAATCTGACTTATTTTATTATACTTCCTGTAAATGTTATTTAGAGATTTCTAATCAAGTAAGAGGTGATCACAGAACAGAATAGTAAAAATTATAACAGGATAGAAGAAAACTGGCCAAGGCCTCATACTATGTGACTTTTGGCAAGTAACTTTCCAGTTGATGATGATAACTATGATGAGGGGCCAAAAGAATTAGTACGTGTCAGCTTCTGTGCGGTGCTTCATTTAATACTCACACCACTCCTGAGACATAAATATTATCCCTGCTTTAGAGAGGAGAAACTGGATCTTAGACCATATAATTGACTAAGATCACAACAGCTATATAATATCAGAGCACGAGCTTAAACACAGGTTTTTCTGATGCCAGTTCATGTTCTTAACCATTATGCATATTACCTCCCTTCCAACTCTCCAGACCTTGGTTTTCTCATCTGTTATATAAGGAGAATGTGGCACAACCTACACTGTTCTAAAGTTCACTCTGGCTTTTAAGATGCTGATATTCTAGTGAGGTCTGACCCCCTTTCCCCAAATAAAAGCACATTATATCAGTAGATCAAATCAGCCTCCTTGCTGGAATTCGTATAAGTCAATAAAGTTATCATTAATATACGTAATATAGAAAGTAGAAATCCATTTATTAAAACTTATAGATGAAAGGGTCACAATGTGTAAGTAAGGTAAATTTGGATGTTTGGGATATATCCCTAATCTTTACAGCTGATTTCATGTCCCTTTGTGTATCTGTAAAGGAGTAAGCCATAAAGTTAAACAAGAAAGAGGGAAGAAAGGTAACTAATATTATATTTAAATGTAACAATCCTTTTAAATACATGTAATACATCATTTTACAGGTGAAGATATGGAGGCAAAAAGAGGCTAATTTCTAAAGGTCACATGCCTAGCATACAGTGCCATCAGTACTTGAATTCTCTCGTTCTAAAATCTATGCTCTTTCCTATTCACTCTACTTCCTATGATTCAAATTTGGATATTCATATATTAATATCCTTATTTCAATATAAGGAAACTAAAGGTACTAATTAATTTAGCTCTCTCTGGGATATTTATAATTGCTAGCAAACATTGCTGAGTACAGTTGAAAAATGTGTATTAAAATATGGAAAATATAAAGGAATATGTTAGTAACACAGAAATAATAAAAATTAAGATTTACCAAACTACTAGGGAAGGAGAATCCTTTTCAATTAGGATGATCGGGGAAGGCCTCAGAGAAATGATTACACGTGGACAGGGCATTAGAGGGGAGGTTTGATTTCATCAGAAGAAATAAAAAAAAGCATAAAAAAGGAAAAAGAATATTCTAGGGAAAGGGAATGACATGAATGTAAGCACAGAGCCAAAATTATATTCAAGGTGGAGTATACAGTCCACACTGGGTAGAGTGCAGGGTTCTTCTTCTTGAATAATAGGATATTTGGCTGGGAAATGTGTTAGAGCCAAACTGAAAAGGATCTTGAATACCAAGTTAGTCTAGATTTAATCTTGTAGGAAATGAGAAGTCACATCTTCAAGCAGGAAAATAAAAGAAAATAAAAGAATCAGAGCAATGCTTTAATAAGATTAAACTGAGAATTATATATAAGCTTCAGTGGTATTGATGATGGCCAAGCAGAAGGGAAATAAGTTAGAAGATTTTGACATTTTTGTGGATTGTAATATAGGGGGAAAAAAGAGAAATTCTCCTCAGTTCTAAAAATTTCTGAGGAAAAAAAAACTAAGGTGTATATTATATAATAAATACTACAGCTTTAGCTCTGAAACAGTCTATACTATTCCCCTCTCTAAGTACAACATTCTACTCTTTTAGCTCTTATTTTATCATCTCATTTCATCAGCTTGTCCACCTCTGATTAGTCCCTTAACCTCTCCATTCTCTCTGAATATATTAGCACTTCCCTGGACTGATTTTATTCCAGCCCCATGGTCAACACTTGAACTATTATCTCAATAGCACCTTCGTCTGAATCAGTACTGAAATCTATCCTCTCTTCTTTACTCAAGGGGTTGGAGAAAGCCTCACAACCTGACATTATTACAAAGTAAGGGTTTCTGTTATCAGTCACTTATGAACCTCTCAAATGAATACTTCTTGGTCTTTAACTTATTTTACATCTGACAGTATTGAACACCACCTCTCTTTCTGAAATTCTTGAATTTAGAACAGTAACAATTAAATATTAAAATATACTAAAAATATACTGTGGGAGTCATTTTTTAATTAAACACACACACACACACCTTTTTCATCCAATGCTAATTTTAACTTCCTTGATTGTAAAGCAGTAGATGCTAAATAGAAGATTACCACAGAAATAGGCTAATATTTTGTTATAAACTATTCAGTTAGGACAACAGAGTTCTGATTAAGAAAAAACAAACAGGCAAAGAGCTACAAATCAGAGAAGCTAAAATGTTCCCCTAGGAAAATGAATGAACATGTCCCAAACATCTGTAGACTCAATGATGACAATAAAACCTTTAAAAATACAATGAAAGTTCTCTCTGGCCTCTGAAAAATGTTACACTTAACAAAAGAACCAGTTTTTTTAAAAAAAAAAGTAAAACATAAATACAACAAAGATTATGTAAACATGGATTTACATTTCTGATAATTACTCCTTCTATATTTAAGGAACAATTAAAACAGGATTAAAGAAGCAGATTCACTGAGTAAACAATTTACTCTAAATTTATTTTTCTGTTATTTAAAAGGATTGTTAAAAAATTCTGTAAAATCTCATTACTGCAATACAGATTTCACTAGTTAGAATTTTATAATAATGTGGCTCAAGGCTTTGGATAAAGTTCTTCTTTAAGTAACATACTTCCTTATACACAGTAGAAATTAACACTTTAAATAAAATTAAAGAGGAAAAGTATCAGTTACTTAAGGGAACTATCCTTTAACAACAATTCTCCCTATTTGGAAGACTCTTTATAAATAATTTAAATATCAATGAAAAATTTAAGCAAGAAGCCTAAGAATCCTTTCAAGGTGATTTTCACAGTCTTTCCATAATAAGTGATTACAGTCTGAAGTAATTTTATTTTTGTAATTTTCTCCAAATGTGGAAACACCTTAAATATTTTGCCATTTTTTAGTAAAAACAAAATCTAAAGAAAGATGATGTTCAGATTATAATTCACATGGAAATATGTTAACATAATTAGGCATACAATTTCAGTTATAAATTAAAAGTAATTTTCATTTTAAATATTTTTAAATCATTTAAAGCATTATTTGAAAAGTATTTAAATAATTAACTAGAAGTGTGAGATGTGATTCATTGAAAATATGAACATTCAATTGGCTGTTGAAAGAATAATAACTTAAAGTTATAAATATTGTCTAACATAAATATTTTCTATTCTCATTCTCAGAAAAAAATGAAACATCCTTAAAAGCTTAACTATCAGTTTCATCTTACTGTGATCAATGTGGTCAATCTTGTGACATCACTGTTGAGAAATCTGCAATAGGAAAACAGAAACAGTATTCAGCTGAATCATACTTGAGTAAGTAATTTCAGGAACTAAAAAGTTTGCTTAGAATTTTTGTCTTTCTTAATGCCATATGCATATTTAAATTAATCTAAAGTTGTCAAGAAAAGTACAATTGGCATGACACAAATAAGCATAAAACGCCTGGAGTTTATTTATTGGTCATTATTATAGTATGATAGATTATGTTTGTTTATAAAAGGCAACACCACAGGGTTAATATAACATATTAGTAAATAAACTATAGAACATTTGGATTAGTTTTATTTGTTTGCAAATATTTAATAAGGGAAGCACAGTGTCTTAAATACACTACAAACAAAAGACAGATATTGTTTATAGATTCTTTTCCCTCTATGATTAGATTCTCAGCTCAGCTTATGGCTGGAATGTACTCTACTTACTATCAATTAATGTTAGAAAGTGCCTCACGCTAATCCTTATGAATAGTGAGAAAACTATTAAACATTGAAAATATGATCGGGAAGGAACTATAAACCAAAAGGGAAGTTATAAGTTAAACTATTTCTTAAGCTGTACTATATGCCATAGAATTCTTATCCTTGTAAAATCTAAGCTTTTAGAAATTTCTTAATTCACAAGGCCCATTTTAAGGTAAGCTTTAAAATGTTTAGTGTTAAAAAGTAACACAATGTCACAGTGTTTTAAGATTCATAATGGATTTTCATGTATTATTTCATCAGATCCTCAAAACACTTCCTTCAAAGAAGTGGGAAAGAGATATTTCTTATTATACACTCAGGGAAAATAGATGTTAGAGAGGATACATGACTTGTCCAAGCACACAGAACTGAGCTTTCCTTGGTTCCTTTTTTATCTCACAATTTCCATCCAAGCCAACTATTCTTCCTCATTCTGTCCTTAATTCAAAAACACTTCTTTTACTGCTTGTTACCTCACTAATTCAAGGTATTACTCTCCTATATTACCACTATAGTCTCTCTACTCTTATTCTTAACTCAGTGGCAAATATCAGCTCACCTCACTCCCTTACTCAAACTGCCCAGTGGCTTTCCCATTGCTTAAAATAAAATCCACAGTATTTACTATGGCCTGTTATGTGCTTGGTCCCCTGGTCTCCTGACAACACCTCCTGCCACTCTCTCTGTACTATGTTCCAGTCACAATGACCCTTTTGATATCCTCAAACACACCAAACTTGTCCCTCTCGAGGGCCTTGAAACTTGACACTCTCCCTGCCTGGAGCAACTGCTCTTCATCTCTTCATAGGACATCACTCTCACTTTGTTCAGGTCTCATAGCAAATGCCACCTCCTCAGAGAAGCCTTCCTTTACCATCAGAGACTGTTTTTAGCTGCCAACTCCATGAGACATCACTGCAGCATTAGTACAGTACCCAGTAACTACTCAGTAAATAGCTGCTGAATAAATGAGGAAATAATTATTTGCTAATTTCCTATTGCCTCTAGCACTAAGCCCAGAAGGAAGGATAAATAAAAATTCTTAACAAATAAGGAATATATACCATAACAACTTGGTATACATTTTAAAAAGTCGCTGCAGGGAGAGTTTGTGGAGCTTTAAAAAAAAAAAAAGGCAAGGCAGGAGGTGGTGTGAAAACGGGTGCAGTACATTATAGGTGTGATATAATGACAGAGTGGATATTAAAGACGAAGAAATGCAGAGGGAATGGGAAACTCAAGATACTTGTTAAATGGAGAAACAAGAAGACTTCATGCTAAATTAACTACAGGAACAAGGAGGATGGTGATGTCAGCATCGTGGCCGAGTGAGTTGTTCCTGTTGTCTCTCCCCTCTACCTTACAACCAGCAAGACATCCCTAGACCAACAAAGGATTCCTGACACAGCACACCAGAACACCTGAGAGATCCATACATCTATACATCTGAAGGTGAGCAGACTGGACCCAGTGGAGGTGGTGGAACCAGGGAAGCAGCTGCAGCAGCCCCCAAAAGTGGATGATCAAGGAACTGCAGCCACACCTGACTCCACAGGCCCCAGGGACTGCGGTAACCCCTGCAAATGGAGGCCCAGGCAGCCCACGCTCCCAGAGGAACCAGAACCCACTGCCGCACCCCCACAACCAAAGGCTCTGGGAACTAAAGCAGTACTTTAGACCCAGCCCCCTCCCCCTGGCAGTGATGCCACAGACCCCAGCCTTCCAAGCAGCAGCAGATGCATCTAAGACACCTCAACAGCAGTGGCAGTGCCTGTGACCAGAGGTTCCAGGAACCACGCTAGTGACTGAGACCAGAGGCTTCAGGAACCCTAGCAGCGCCCACTACCCGGGTACTTTTCCCCCTCTGGCAGTGGCAGTGCTACCCACAACCACAGCCCGCTGGCAGCAGTGATGATGTATAAGAACTCAGTGTCCCCAGCAGCAGCATTGCCAGCACCCCCCAGAAAACCCAGGAACAACAGCACAGGTGGCACACGTGGCAGCAGTGACTGGGGTGATGGAAAGGCTGCTAAAAGTGACAGCAGAGCCCATTGCGTGGGTTCCTCTCAGCTGCAGCAGCACCTGCAACTTTGCTTCTGCCACCCCGACCCCAGCCCCACTCCCTACCTCTCTGCCCATGGCAGCAGTACCTACAGACCCAAGAAACCCAGAGGTGCTCGTGACTCTGGCTCCCACACCATTCTCCCCCTCCCCCAGCGCAGTAGGGGAACCTGCAACCCAGGTGACCCCAGAAGCAGCAGAAGTGCTTGCCAGCCCCAAGACCCTTGTGGCAATGCCCACAACTATAGCCACACATAAGCAACAAGGCACCAGCAACCTCAAAGGCATAGCAGCAGAATGTGGTCACTGAGAACACCTCTGGCAGGGGCAGTGGAGGGTGGAAAGTGCAGGCTCTTCAATACAACCAGAAGTGGCTCAGAATCAAAGTAAAACAGAGCCTTATCCAAGTAAGAAAGGTTTTTACTACAAGCCAGCAGAAGAACATCTCATCAAACACCATAAAAAAATACAGTAACATGGTATCACAAAATGAAAATGACAATTGTCCAGAAACTAAACATGAAGTTACAGAACATTGCAATATAACTGACAGAGAACTCAAAATAGCTGTTCTGAAAAAACTCAATGAGTTAAAGAAAACTCAGAAAGACAATTCAACGACCTCAGGAATAAAATTAATGAAAAGGAGTACTTTACCAAAGAAATTAAAACTCTAAAAAAAAAGAACAAATAGAAATTTTGGAGCTGAAGAAGTCAATAAGTGAAATAAAGAATAAAGTAGAAAGCATTGGAAATAGAGCAGACAATATGGAAGAGAGAATTAGTGAGCTCTAAGACAAAAATCTAGAAATGATTCAGGTGGAAGAGGACAGAAAACTAAGATTTTTTTAAAAAACTGAGAAATTATCTGAGAAATGTCTGACTCAGTTAAGAAAAGCAACATAAAGATAACAAGTATCCCAGGAGGATAAGAGAAGCAGAAGGGAGCAGAGAGCTTATTTAAAAAGATAATAGCTAAGAACTTCCCAAACCTAGGAAACAAACTATATTTAGAAGCACTGTAAGCTAATAAAACACATAGATTATCTCAGTGCAAAAAGACCTTCCCTGAGGCACATTATATTAAAACTGTCAAAAGTCATTGACAAAGAAAGAATATCGAGGGCAGCCAGAGAGAACAAAACAGTAACCTACAAAGGTACACTCATTAGGATATCAGTAGATTTCTCAGCAGAAACTCAACAGGCCAAGAGACAGTAAAATGATGTATTCAAATCTAAAAGACAAAAAATGTCAGCCAAGAATACTCTATTCAGCAAAGTTAACTTTCAAATATGAAGGAGAAAAAAGGCTTTCCCAGAAAAATGAAAGCTGAGGGAGTCCACTACCACTGTCTCGTAAGCAAGCCTCTGTCTCACAAGAAATGTTGAAAAGGGCTCTCCTACCTGAGGCAAAAATGCGAAGGTAAACAAAGCTTTAAGCAAGGTGAAAAATGGACAGACAGAATCAGAAAATTGCAACTCTATATCAGAATAGGTTAGTAAACAATTATAGCATAAAGGCTAAAGGGAAAGAAAGCATTAAAAATAACTAAAACCAGGGCCGGCCCAGGGCGTAGTGGTTAAGTCCGCACACTCCACTTTGGTGGCCCAGGGTTCACAGGTTCAGATCCTGAGCACAGACCTACTCACTGCTCATCAAGCCATGCTATGGCGGTGTCCCATATACAAAACAGAGGAAGACTGGCACAGATGTTAGCTCAGGGACAATCTTCCTCAAGCAAAAGGAGGAAGATTTGCAACAGATAACAGCTCAGGACCAATCCTCCTCACCAAAAAAAACCACCTAGAACTATTTCAATTTGGTAACAAACTCACAATACACAAAGGGATAATTTGTGATGACAAAAACATAGAAGGGGATGAGGAAAAGGATGCAACCTGCACAGGCAAATGGAGATAAAATGCTATCAGCAGAAAAAGGACTATCTTATCCATGAGATCTTTTATACAAACCTCATGGTAACCACAAAACAATCAGAGCAGAGTCACAAAACATTAAAAAAGCGGAAACTGAGGAACACATCACAGAAAACCACTACGTCGAAATGGCAGACAGAAACATAAGGAAAAAGAAACAATAGAAATATAGAGCAACCAGAAAACAAAAGCTAAAATGGCAGTATTAAGGCCTCATATATCAGTATTCACCCTAAATGTAAATGGGTTGAATTCACCAGTCAAAAGACACAGAGTGGCTATATGAATTAAAAAACAAGACCCAACCATATGCTATCTCCAGGATACCCATTTCAGCTCTAAAAACAAACATTGGCTCAAAGTGAAGGAATGGAAGATGGTAACTCCAAGCAAATGGCAACCAAAAGAAAGCGGGTGTAGCCAAACTTCTATCAGAAAAACAGACTTCAAGCTAGAAAAGATAACAAGAGACAAACATAGACATTATACAATGATAAAAGTGACAATCCACCAAAAAGATATAACATTTATTAATATATATGCACTAACATAGGAGCACCAAAGTATATAAAGCAACTACTAACAGACCTAAAAAGAGAAATTGACAGCAACACAACAATACTAGGGGGCTTTAATATCCCACTTACATCACATGGATAGACCGTCCAGACAGAAACTCAACAAGGAAACATTGGCATTAAATGAAATACTAGAGTAGATGGACTTAATAGATATATATAGAACAATCCATCCTAAAACAGCAGAATACACATTCTTCTTAAGTGCAGATAGAAAATTCTCAAAGATAGACCATATGTTGGGAAACAAAAGAAGTCTCAATAAATTTAAGAAGACCAAAATCATAGCAAGCATCTCTTTGAATCACAATGGTGTAAAAATAGAAACCAACTACACTAAGAAACCTGGAAAAGTCATACATATGTGGAACAACATACTACTGAACAACTATTGGATCAGTGAAGAAACCAAAGGAGAAATAAAAAAATACCAGAGACAAATGAAAATGAAAACACATCATTGCAAAATCAATGGTATGCAGCAAAACTGGTATTAAGAGGAAAGTTTATAGCAATACAGGGCTACCTCAAGAAGCAAGAAAAATCTCAAATAAACAATCTAATGCTACACCTAAAAGAACTAGAACAAATGAAGCCCTAAGTCAGAAGAAGGAAGAAAATAAAAAAATTCAGAGGGGAAATCAATGAAACAGAGACAAAAAAGACAACAGAAAAGATCAATGAAACTAAGAGCTGTTCCTTTGAAAAGATAAACAAAATTGACAGGCCCTTACCTAGACTCACTAAGACAAAAAGGGCTCAGAGAAATCAAATCAAAAATGAAAGAGGAGAAATTACAACAGATACCACAGAAATACAAAGCATTATAAGATAAAACTATGAAAAGCTATATGCCAACAGACTGGATAACTTAGAAAAAATGGATAAATTCTTAGAATCAGCCTCTCAAAACTGAATCAAGAAGAAAAAGAGAATAGAAATAGACCAATCACTAGTAAAGAGATTGAAACAGTAATCAAAAGCCTCCCAAAAAACAAAAGTCCAGGACCACACAGCTTCTATGGTGAATTCTACCAGACAGTCAAAAGAGTTAATACCTATCCTTCTCAAACTCTTCCAAAAATGAAGAGGATAAGATGCTTCCTAAGTCATTTTACGAGGCCAGTATTACCCTGATACCAAAAACAGACAAGGACAACACGATAAAGGAAAACCATACTGCTGATGAACATGGATGCAAAAATCCTCAACAAAATATTAGCAAATTGAATATGACAATCCTTTAAAAGGGTCATACACCACAATCAAGTGGGATTTATTTCAGGGATGTAGGGATGGTTCAACATCCAAAAGTCAACCAATGTGATACACCACATTAACAAAATGAAGAATAAAAATCACATGATCATATCAGTCAATACAGAAAAAGCACTTGACAAGATCCAACATCCACTTATGATAACAACTCTCAATAAAATGTGTATGGAAGGAAAGTACCTCAACATAATAAACGCCATATATAACAAACCCATAGCTAACATCACACTCAACAGTGAAAAACTGAAAGCTACTTCTCTAAGAACATGAACAACACAAGGATGATTCCTCTCACCACCCTTATTCAAAATAATATTGCAGGTGCTAGCCAGAGCAATTAGGCATGAAAAAGAACTAAAATGTATCCAAATTTGAAAAGAAGTAACACTGTCACTATTTGTGGATGACATGATTTTATACATACAAAACTTTAAAGAATCCACCAAAAAACTATTAGAAGTAATCAACAAATACAGTGAGGTTACAGGGTACAAAATCAACATACAAAAATCACTTGCATTTCTATATACTAACAATGAACTAGCAGAAAGAGAAATCAAGAATACAATTACATTTACAGTTGCAACAGAAATAATAAAATACCTAGAAATAAATTTAACTGAGGTGAAAGATCTGTACTCTGAAAACTCTAAGACATTGTTGAAAGAAATCGAAGAAAACACAAACAAATGGAAAGATAGTCTGTGCTCATGGATTGGAAGAATAAACATAGCTAAATTTCCATATTACCTAAAGCAATCTACAGATTCAATACAAACCTAATCAGATCCTAGTGACATTTTCCAATCAAGAATTTCAATTTAGATCCAATCTAGAATCCTAAAATTTATATGGAATGACAAAAGATCCCAAATAGCCAAAGCAATCCCAAGAAAACAGAACAAAACTGGAGCTGTCACATTCCCTGATTTCAAAAAATACTACAAAGCTATAGTACTCAAAACAGCATGGTACTGGCAGAAAAACAGACACACAGAGCAAACAGAATCAAAAGCCCACAAATAAACTCACACATCTATGGACAGCTAATTTTTGACAACTGAGCCATGGACATACAATAAAGAAAAGCTTCTTCAACAAATGGTGCTGGGAAATCTGGACAGCCATGTGCAAAAGAATGAAAGTAGAGCATATTTTTATACCATACAGAAAAATTAACTCAAAATGGATTAAACACTTGAATGTAAGACCTGAAATCAGAGAACTCCTAGAAGAAAACACAGGCAGTGTGCTGCTCTTTAACATTGGTCTTAAGTATCTTTTTTAATATGCTGTCTCCTCAGGCAAGGGAAATAAAAGAAAAAATAAACAAATGGGACTACATCAAACTAAAAAGCTTCTGTACAGCAAAGGAAACCATCAACAAAATGAAAAGACAACCTAACAAACAGAGAAGATATTTGCAAATCATATATTTGATAAGGGATTAATATTCTAAAATATGAAAAAAAAACTCATATGACTCACAAACAAAAAAACAAACAACCCAATAAAAAACTAGGCAGAGGATCTGAACATTTTTCCAGAGAAGACATACAGATGGCCAATAGGTACATGAAAAGATGTTCAACATCACTAATTATTAGGGAAACACAAATGAAAAGTACATAGAAGATATCACCTCACACCCGTCAGAATGGCTACTATTAAAAAGACAGGTGGGGCCGGCCTGGTGGCGCAGCAGTTAAGTTTGCATGTTCTGCTTGGGTGGCCCAGGGTTCGCCGGTTCAGATCCTAGGTGAGGACATGGCACCGCTTGGCAAGCCATGCTGTGGTAGGAGTCCCACATATAAAGTAGAGGAAGATGGGCATGGATGTGAGCTCAGGGCCGGTCTTCCTCAGCAAAAAGAGCAGGACTGGCAGCAGATGTTAGCTCAGGGCTAATCTTCCTCACACATACACACAAAAAGACAGGAAATAAGTGTTGGGGAGGATTTGGCAAAAAGGGAACCCTTGTACACTGCTGGTCGGAATATAAATTGGTGCAGCCACTATGGAAAACAATATGGAGATTTCTCAAGAAATTAAAAATAGAAATACCATATGATCCAGCTGTCCCACTTCTCAGTATTTATCCAAAGAACACAAAACCACTAATTCGAAAAGATATATGCACTCCTATGATCAATGCAGCATTATTAACAATAGGTAAGACTTGGAAGCAACTGAAGTGCCTGTCAATGGATGAATGGATAAAGCAGATGTGGTATATATATATACAATGAAATACCCCTCAGTCACTTAAAAAAAGATGAAATTTTGCCATTTGTGACAACATGGATGGTCCTTGAGGGTGACTAAGTAAAGTGAGTCAGATAGAGAAAGACAAATACCATGTGATTTCACTCATATATGGAAGATAAACACAGAGAACAGATTAGTGGTTACCAGAGGGGAAGGGCGTAGGGGGAGGGCGAAAGGGATAAAGGGCACATGTATTCAGTTAAAGATGACAACTAGACTTTTGGTAGTGAACATGACGTAGTCTATACAGAAGTCGAAATATAATAATGTACACCTAAAATTTATATAATGTTATAAACCAATGTTACCTTAATTTAAAAAAGGAAAAAGTAAAATACAGAGAAGAAAACAATAAAATAAAGGGAAAATGACCTATAAAAAAAAGTATAGGAACAACAACATCAGAGAATGAAAGATGATCTCAACTGTTCTCATTCACTAGGGCCACAAAGAAAGAAACCTGCAGTGGTGGGATGGAGTGAGTTTTATTTTGGACAGTAAGTCAGCTCATTGTTACCAGAGGCTGTTCAAACGGAGACGCTTCCCAGCAACAGGCAGAAATCGCAATTTAGAGTAATCCAATATTTGAAAATCAGTCATATAAAAAAGTACAATTCAAGCAAAGAGTGTGGATGAGTTCACCAAGTGAATGAATACAGAGAAAGAACAGACTATCCACAGAATTTGGGGGGATACCTATAAATAAGGCTCATGGGAAGCAAGAGAAATGGCATTGTACAGTGTTTTGTTGTGTTTTGTCTAAGTCCAAGAAACAGAGAAATGGAAAAATGCACTGATTGAAGGCAAAAGAGGAAAGATTTCTAAGGAGGAGAACGTGTTAGCTTTAAACGATGCATAGAGGGATCAGAGAAGATAAGACTGAAACTTATTCTCTCTAAACTACAGCCCCCCAATATCCAATCAGATCAAAAGAAGTCTACATAGATGAAACATCCTACTCTCTGTATCCAAGACCTGCCGTCAAGGAACTACTTCCTACCAGTATCCTCCTAACTTTAATCAATACAGAAACAGTCTTGTGATGAGAAAACGTCAGTACAAAAAGTCTTGTGAAAGAAGCAATTATAATTTGTATAAAACTGTAATTCAAAAAGGTATTAAAATTTTTTAATAGTTACATTCAAACAATATTTGTAACCAAATAAAAAGATAAAAGTATGTAAATATTCCATTTTATATTTTTTTTTGGAAAAAAATACAAGATAATTAAGACTAAATCTATAATTAAAAATGTCTAATTTATTTAAAACCCTAAAGCTTATAGAATAAAAAATTATTAAAGGCATTCCTTCATCGTGGTAGAAATTTTTACACATGGCTTACTGGGTACTTGCAAATGCATGAGGGACAAAAACATACATGAAATTGAAATGACACTACAGCTTAAAGCTAGACAAATCTTAAAGCTTCTCATAA
Source organism: Equus przewalskii (assembly GCF_037783145.1). Lineage (NCBI taxonomy): Eukaryota > Metazoa > Chordata > Mammalia > Perissodactyla > Equidae > Equus > Equus przewalskii. The sequence goes on from NC_091847.1 coordinate 39,807,406, forward strand.
AAATCCTAAGTGGCTTTTACAAGGAAAAGGTAATTCTTTAAAATCATTTTGAAACTAGAAAATATATTCAAATTGTACACATAAAAAGTAATATTACATTTTATGAAGACATAATTCAACTAATATATTAGTTATGTGCTATTTCTCTACAAGTCACTATTTTAGTAAATATGCACAGAGAAAATCTCAACTATATTTACCCTCAGAAAACACCTACAAATGTTAAACTGGGAGAAAAGAATCTTAAGTCATGACATACAATTATATGAGTATTTTTCCAGTAATTTGCATGTAACTATCTTTATTTTTCCTCTTCCTCAGCCCCCCGAAAAAGCCTTTCCTTACGTAATCAATGTTAGCATACCCAAGTCTCAACCTTCATTTGACAACACTACATAAGTTTCAATATATACAAAGTAAGGATATTTACTCCTACATGGCTTATTGAAGAGTCAAAGAAATAAATAAATAGAATATCTATCTGCTTTTTCTCACCTCACTCAATCTGAATATTGAAAATATATGCTGATTAATTCTAAAATGCACTTAAAGTATAGTCTCTAAGATATTTAATCATTTATTTATATATCAGTTTAATGTTTTCTCTGTGTTCTATGCTCTTTCCAAGGTGTGGCTACACAATAAAAAATTATTTCTAAAATTTACATATGAAAAATAGTCTCATAAATCACATGCTCCTTGTAGATTGTTTCAGTATTGCAATTTTGGATTGTAGACATGCAAAGTCTGCATCATTCTCTTTTTAAAGTACCACAACTACACATATTTTGGCATATATTTTTAAGATTCAATAAAAACTTAATAAAAATCTAAACATGCTTCTACCATCATCTAGCTATTTCAAATTCTGACTACTACTTATTTTTTTTTTTATTACTTGGGGAGATTATTTGGTCGGGAAAAAATCACAGACTTTGATAAGCAGTATTTTTGCGGGGAGGGAAGGAGGATACTTGTAAATAGCAGGAAACTATATACTGGGGAAACTGGTGAAAATGTGATCTATCACTAATGGAATACTCTATCCAGTGCTGTGCAATGAAACTTTCTACAATGATGGAAATGTTCAGTATCTACGCTGTCCAATACCTAGCCCACAGCCAAATGTAGCTATTGAGCACTTGTAATATGGTTAGTGTGACTAAGGAACTGACTTGAAATATTAATTATTTTAAATTATTTTCATTTAGATTTAAATACCCTCATGCAGCTAGTGGCTAACATATTAGACAGCACAAGCAGGCATTTCTGAAACCATACCAGGATTGAACTGTAAATGATCCTCCTAAATATCTGAAAACTTATATTCTCTATTTTTTAGAAAAGGAAAAAAACTCTGTTGGGTAGGATATGTTCATTTCAGGAAAAAAACTCCACATTTGGATGGGAATTATTTTACCTTTAAGTCATTCTCAAGTCTAAGTTTGGTAGAAGAAAAAGGTTTATTTTACTCTAGAGTCCTTAATGTATAATAGTGCTTATAAGGGGAAATAGTCTTGGGTTCTAGAGAAGCAAGTTTTAAACTTCTTCAGGTTGCATCAATACTGCCTGGTATTTAAAAGTTTCACTTTGCTTTACTTTGTCCAGCTGGATGGAAGTTATTTACCTCACTCACTGTTATGACTAAAAACTCAACAGGACATAGAAAAAAAAGAAATTTATTTTATTAATAATTTTAGTAATCCTGATCCCTGGAAATCTCTTTTGCTATCAACTATTTTCCTTTTCTTCTACGTTTTAAGGAAAACAGATGAGCAAGCTTTAAAAGCAAGACAAGAGTTTTAACTAAGCATGTAATATGGTATACTTGAAAGAAGCCTGCCACCTCAGTCTAGAGCGGGCATGTAAATAGAAGACATCATATAACATTAATTTTGCTAAGCAATTTTGTCAAGTTAGAAAGGCAGCAATCAATTTAAATACCTAATCTACATACAACAAAGCTTTAAAGTGATAGAAATCATTTCCTGACTTGTACAAACACTGACTAGGTTGGTATCCAGACTAAAAGTTGTTTTCCTGATTTCATGGGGAAAGACATCCAAGGTAGAGAAAGGAAGGAAAATACGCATTTTGAATAGATATGGGTTCCATTTCCAAGCAGTATTTTTGGTGCAACCTACTCACTGAATGCTTCTTGTCCTCACTTTCAACTGTCAGCAGCACATGTAGTGAAGTATCAGATGTGCTTTTTTCCCTAATGTTCACAGAGGCTGTGAAGGCAGTAGTTCTAATGATTCTTGCCACATGCTAAAATACACTGAAACTAATAAAAAGGATAGAGTACAGTGAAAACTGACAACTGACCGACTCCCTGAAATAAAGTGCTCATACACTTGGAGAACTGGAAGAGAGTCCTCAGATTCATCAATTCAAAGCCACCAATTTTTATTTTGACTGTTCATCATTTTTGATCAACAAAAGCAAGATAATCAATGCCAGGGTTCTCTATAGCGGCACTATCTGGCTTTGCAGACCTCACCAGGCTTTCTGGTAGGGTAAGTAGACCTCTAAGGCAATACCTGCTTTGATTAATACTTGGTGTTAGAAATAATCAGAAGCCCACCAGCTACAGCTGAGATACTTAGAAAGTTAGAAAGTGATGACTCGACAGCCTCCCAAAAGATGTCTAGGAATAAAGCACATGGCAGTTTCTCATTTTAAAACCCTTAACTTTGTCATATCATAACCTAAAACAAAGTGAGGTTTCCCTTAAGAGAGCTGCCTTAAGTACTAAACAAAACCAAAAGCAAAACCAGAAAAGAATGTACAATTTCTTTAAAACCTTAAAGAGATGACTTACCAGGATTCTAACTTTTTGTCCCCTTGCCAACCTACTACTGTCTTCAACAAAACAACTCATTGTCAGTAGTACTACTTCAGGTAAAAACAAATCTAAACAGATGGCATTTAAAAAGCACTTCTTGTATTGTCAATGATTTTACATTTCTTTTTTCTCTCTCTTTTTTTTGGTGAAGAAGATTAGCCCTGAGCTAACATCCACGGCCAATCCTCCTCTTTTTGTTGAGGAAGATTGGCCCTGAGGTAATAATTGTGCCCATCTTCCTCTATTTTTCATGTGGGACGCCTGCCACAGCATGGCTTGATAAGCGGTGCTAGGTCTGCACCCAGGATCCAAACCTACGAACCCTGGGTGGCCGAAGTGGAGCGTGCGAACATAACCACTATGCCACCTGGTGAGCCCCTCACATTTCTTATAAATAAATTTACATTTCCATAAATTACTAAAATGAATCAACAATTTCACTATCCTTACTACAAAAGACTGTCATTCCCTCAAAAAGTACCATAGTCTTCATTTGCAACACTTGTCTTTATTGTTCTGTGTGACTGAAACTTCCCTAGAAGAGTTACAATTCCCACAGGTTAACTCAAAAAATTTTTAGACAACTAACATAAGCCTTATTCCATGAAGTTTAGCTAGAGCTCAGGTGGTAACTTCATAATTTTGCTGATAATAAAAACCATGCAAACAAAGCACAACTGGCTATTAGACTTGATGAATTTTTTTTTTTAAAGATTTTATTTTTTTCCTTTTTCTCCCCAAAGCCCCCTGGTACATAGCTGTATATTCTTCGTTGTGGGTCCTTCTAGTTGTGGCATGTGGGACGCTGCCTCAGTGTGGTTTGATGAGCAGTGCCATGTCCGCGTGCAGGATTCGAACCAACGAAACACTGGACATCCTGCAGTGGAGCGCACGAACTTCACCACTCGGCCACGGGGCCAGCCCCTAGACTTGATGAATTTTTTAAAAAATTAAAGTATACACATGCTGCATGTTTCTCCAAACTTTACCACCCTGTTCTTTCAACACTAATGAGCACTTCTCAAAATCTTTACTTACTCGGTCACAGGTTTCTGCTTTAGAGCCATAAATGGGCATCCGATAGAGGAAGAAGGTGGTAGAACAGGTGTTGAAACATTCTTGAGGCTAATATATACACAATCCAAAAATGAACTAATCACTTGAGTGAAGTAATATAATGAAGAGCTTCATTTGAGAAAAACTATATGCTGTTAGCTGTACTTTTATTTCTCTAAGTGTAAGTACTTTAGGAACTTCAACTCAAATTGTAGCAACACAGAGAGGTAAGGCCTTTAGGAATTACTATTAACTAAGTTAAAACACATTACCCGAGCATAAATTATGGGGAAAGTTTAGTTTTTATCAAAATTAGAGACCATTTTAGTCCTGTCAACAAATACCAAATCAATAATTTGCTGCTTATAAGACTGCCTTTAAAAAAACCCACCTCACTTGAACAAGCCAGCAATCAAGACAAACATAAGTTCATAGTTTTATAAAGGTTTCATGTACCATAGCTAAAAGACTGAAATGAAACTAATCCACTGCAAACCTTCAAAGATCCAATTAAGGCATTTAAGCAATCTAACAATATACAGTCAAAAAAATAATTAGTTAGGTCCTATAACTAAAATTGCCATCACTAATGAACAATACTAGGTTTCAGATAATATATATTTTACTCTTTTCTATTAAAGAACTTGCTATGAATATATAGAGATATTAAATATTTATTTTGTTTTTCTAAGAACTCTTAGAATGGCTTCACCATAAACAAGAAATCTAGTCTCAGGCTTTCAACAAGGGACTACATAACACTGGTCCTCATTCAGAATTTTGGCATATATTCATTATGTACCTTAGGCAATCTCTTAGTACTTCAGTTTGCCGTACCATAATTATCTACTTCACAGGGATGTTGTGAAGTCTAGTTAATTATACTCATAAAAGTTTTTGAGGTCCACAGATGAAAGAAAGGTATAAGGTGTAGATAGAATTAATTGCTATGTAGTTGATGAAAAACATGCCACTTAAAAACAATTAACAGCAACGACATGGAAGAATCTTAAAGACACTATGCTAAGTGAAATAAACCAGTTCTATACACTGAATATTTGCGCCCCCGCCACCATAATCCACATGTTGAAATCCAATACCCAATGCGATGATATTTGGAGGTAGCAACGTCGGGGGGTGATGAGGTCAAGAGGGCAGAGCTCTCCTGAACAGGATTAGTGCCCTTATAAAACAGATACCAGAGAACCTTTTTTGCCCCTTCTGCCATGTGAGGTTATAACAAAAAGACAGCCATCTATAAACCAGGAAGTAGGCCCTAACCACACACAGAATCTGTCAGGACCTTGATCTTGAAATCCTCAGCCTCCAGAACTGTGAGAAATAGATTTCTGTTATTTATAAGCCACCTAGTCTATGGCATTTTGTTACAGCGGTCCAAAGGGACTTAAGACAGCCAGTCAGAAGAGGATAAATACAACATGATTCTTTTCTTGTTCTGTGAGGAAGATTGGCCCTGAGCTAACATCTGTCACCAATCTTCCTCTTTTTTGCTTGAGGAAGACTGTTGCTGAGCTAACATCTTTGCCAATCTTCCTCTATTTTCATGTGGGATGCCACTGCAGCATGGCTTGATGAGCAGTGCTAGGTCTGCACCCGGGATCCGAACCTGTGAATCCCTGGCTGCCCAAGTGGAGTGCCCCTGTATGAGTCTTACCATATTGTGATATGAGGAACTTATATGAGGTACCTTGAGTAGTCAAACTTGATGTGGGGTCAGCGAGCCAAAGAGTCGAAAGAAAGATTTCTTGGACTCTCAAGGTCTGGCAGTAGTGCTCTTTTATTTAGAGAACAGTGTGGAATACCATGGGGACAGGACCCATGGGCAATAAAGAGCTGCTGCTGCATGGGGACAGGACTCATGGGCAGTCAGAGCTGCTGCTGCCGCTGCAAACATGGGTTGAGAGTAGGGCTAAATTTAAGGCATAGGTATGTGAGTTATCTCTTTACAAGACAAAGGAAAGAATATGTAAAAAGAGTTGTTAAAATGGTATCAGTGCAGGTGGGGTCTGGTTATTGGGTGGTCTTATAACTTTTAGATAAGAATCAAACCGGATTAAGTAGATGGCAGAAGCCACCACCTTAAATATTATCTTCAGCTAAAGACAAGGGAGGATGTTGGTGGTGGGGGGAGTCAGCTACATGAGGTTACCAGACAAGCACAATAAACAGGACTTAAGTCCTTGCCATCCCCATGAAGAGTTTCTTGAGATAAGGTCATCCCCACATCCTCCTGGTGCAGAGAGGGAGACACCCCCACAGATGGAGACTTCCTTCACAAATGCAAATGTCTCTCATCAAAGGGCAAGCAAATTCCACTCCTTAGAGCCTCCTTCTCATCTGCAGTTTTTAAAAGTAACCAACCTAAAATAATCCTCATCAAAATTCATAACACAGAAAGTAGAATGGTGATCTCTAGGGGCTGGGGGAGGGGAGAATAGGGAGGTATTTTTTAATGGATATGGTTTCAATTTTGGAAGATGAAAAAAAGTCCCAGAGATGGAGGATGGTGATGTTACACAACAATGTGAATGTACTTAATGCCACTGAACTGTATACTTAAAAATGGTTAAAATGTTAAATTTAATGTTACGTATATTTTACCACAAAAATTAAAAAAAATTAACAAGTGAAAATCAGAACATAAATGGCAGAACAATCTTAAATTTTTCTCATTCAGTAATTCACTCAGTAAAACGTTAATCAAATCAAGCAATTCATTTGTTCATTCGTTAACTATTTTATTTTATCAAGTGTTTTCTATGCGGCAGGCACTGCACTAGACCCAGAAATATGGCAGTGAAAAAGACAAACTCTCTGTCTTCACAGAACTTATGAAGAAATAGTAGAGGTGTACAAAACAACAAAAAAGTACAAAAATTTCATCTTATCTCATGGTGATAAGCACTACAACGAAGGACAAGGAGATGGAGTGATGGCAAGGAAGGCCTCTCTCAGAAGAGTCCAGAATGAAGTAAGAAGGAACACTTCAGGTAGAGAGAACAGCGAGTGTCAAGGCCCTGAGGTGGAAAGGCTTAGTGTTTCCAAAAGATGACAAGAAGGTGCAGGGCTGGTTCACAGTCACTTAGAAGACAGTGGTATGAGAGCCAGGCACAGATCACGGAGGGCCTAAAAAGCAACAGTAATAGTTTGGATGTTACTCCAGGTGTGTTGAAAGCCATATGAGATGGTTTCACTAAGGGTGTGATGTGATCTGATTAAAAAAAAAGGAAAGACACTCTAGTCACTGTATACAGAATAATCTTGAGGATAGGAGAGGAAGAGAAGAATCAAAACACAGAGACCAGTTCAGAGAATGAAGTAATCCAGGTGGAAATGAGGTGACTATTATGGTAGCCACATTGGTGGTAAGAAGTCGTTGGATATTTGGTTGCTGATGGATTAAGGAAGAGAAAAAGCATGACAGTCAAGGATAACTCCAAAGTTTTGGTCAGGTCAATAGAGTGACTGCCAAACACTGAGATGGAGAACACTGGGGTAGGAATATGTTTGGTGGTGATGGTAGTGATAGTATTAAGGAACCAAGAATTTGATTTTGACAAAGTTAAGTACCCAAGCGAAGAGTTGCAGGAAAGATGACATGATCAACTGTGACAAATGCTGCTGGGACAACACTTAACCTGAGGGCTGAGAAATAACCATTTAATTTAAGAAGATAAATTTCACTGGTGCCCATGACAAGAACATTGTCAGTGGAGTGGTGCAGACAAAAGCATGAATAGGATAAGTAAAGCAAAGAAAGTGTGATGAGGACGTGAAAGTGGCATATATGGACAACTCTTTGGGGGAGTTTTGCTATAAAGGATTGTAGAGAAATGGTACGGTAGCTGGAGGGGGATGTGAAGTCTTGAAAGCTTTTTGTATGAAAATGGAGAAATAGAACAGCAAGTTTATATGCTGATAAGATGACCTAGAGAAGGAAAAAAATGATGGGAAAAATTAACAGACACAAAATCAATGATTACTAAGTATGTAATAACTGCATAAATCTGTCCCTGCTGCTAGAAATGCAAAGATAATAAATATAAGACATGTTATAATATGGAAACTCTATTGAAAATCATGGGGGAAAATACCACATATAATTAAATTAAAAACCCTTTAGAAATAGTATTATTTTATAATAGAGGATGCCACATTAAGAATATTATGCAAAGCAATGTTGACGCATTTTATGCTGTGATAGCAATGTCCTTCTAGGCTATACACATGCAGCTGCACAGTGTAAAAATAATGCTGTACACAGCTTTTATTTGATTATGCACAGTGAGGCTCCAATAGGATCAACATTAGACAAAAAGTAAAGCCAGCAATTTTAAGAAACACCTCCACTGTACTTTCCATTTTCTCTCCTCTGTATTGACCCATTTCCACTTTTGGATTCCCAGCACTCCTCTATTCTATAACTCATCACTCTACTCAAACAGAAGAGCAATTCACATACCAATCATTTACACAAATGTTTATCATTTCCAGAGTTCCCTTATCTCTGCTTATTAATTACTTTCCACCATGTTCCTTTGCCTCCTTTAAAAAGATTCCTTAAGAACTAGATATTTGTAAAGAATTTGAAAGTTATAAAGACAAGTGACTAATTACTATTAGTGTAAATTAATTTAGATAAGTTACTCAAACACATTTGCATTTTAAGCTTTTTTCCCCTCTACTTATAAGGTCCTTTATCTCTTGTGTATTTTTACACCCTGTCCTGTTCTAAAATAAGATACTAGATAATATATTAAGGTACACAAATACAAACTAAAAATAAAAAATCAAGAGTGAGAAAAATAAGATCAGATAAAGAATAAGGTTAGTTTCAAAAATGCTTGCCACAAGGCCCTGTACTCTTTGGTACTGGGGGACCACACATATGGCTTTGAGTTTCCTGATAACCAATGCAAAGAAGAAATGACTGTCATATGCAGCTTTTATTTGTTTATATTATTCACAGTTTTCATAGGTGAAAATAAATCATTTTCTTAAAGGAAGCACAGTTCTTTTTCTTACTGAGACCTGAAGAAAGCCATTCTATTGGGTTGTCACAAATATTCCAGCAATATACAAAATAATGAGTTTTGAAGGACTTTCTTTAACATCCCTCAGAGACTGACCAATGGCATAGTTATTGAGAGCATTTCAGCAGCTAAAACAATATGGTTCAAGTATGTTGCACATAACTCTAATTCAAGGGTAAGATATGAAATATCTAGAACAGTATTATACATGTTTCAGGTAAATCTCCAGAATGTTATAATTTTAGAAATCACAATAAATTTTTTAAATTGAGATAAAATTCACATAACATAAAATCCACCATTTTAAAGAGTACAATTCAGTGGTTTTAGTATATTCACAATGTTGTGCAACCATTGCCATTATTTAATTCCAGAATATTTTCATCACCCCAAAAAGAAACACCATACCAATTAAGCAGCCATTACCCATTCTCTTGCCTACTCTGCCTCCCAGTCCCTGGTAACCACTAACCTACTTTCTGTCTCTATGATGCCTACTCTGGACATTTCATATAAATGGACTCACATAATACGTGACCTTTTGTGTGTGGCTTCTTTCACTTAGCATAATGTTTTCAAGGCTCATCCATATCGTAGCATATATCAGTACTTCAGTCTTTATTTTTGCTGAATAATATTCAATTTTATGCACATTTTATTTATCTATTTATCAGTTAATAGACATTTTGGTTGTTTTCCACCTTTTGGCTATTATAAATAACACTATGAACATGCATGTATAAGTTTTTGTAGCGACACAAATTTTCAGTTCTCTTAGATATATACCTAGGAATGGAAGTTTGTGGTCATATGGTAACTCTATGTTTAACTTGTTGAGTAACTGCCAAACCGTTTTCAAAGCAACTGTACCATTTTACATTCCCATAGGTAGTATATGAGATATCCAATTTTTACATCCTCACCAACACTTATTTTCCTTTTAACAGTCATCCTAGTAGATATGAAGTATTTCTCATTGTAGTTTTGATTTGCATTTCCTGACTAACGAGCACCTTTTCATGTGCTTATTGCCACATATTTTCCTCACAATGAATTTTTAAAGGTTGTCATCTGTTACTAGTTTTCAGATTAAGAGTGACAAAGTATAATAGATTATAATTTGTGCAAATAAAGATGGCAGATCAAAACTACTATGAGGCAGAAAGCACATCTCTGTATCATAAGGATCTGCTGTATAATACTAACAAATATCAACACTACATCATTGCACTGCCTGAGAATTCTCTTCTTCCTCACCATCAGATGTTATTGCCTAATTAATGAACAGTTTATATGCATAAAGAGGTGTATTGTTTTAAGATTCAAGAGAAACTGGCAATTGTCAAATAATCAGAAAAAAAGGTAGATATTAAAACAGGTTGCAGCATTTCAAAAGAAACTAACAAAACAAATGATTACAGCTTGAAAGTAAAAGTATATAATTTTTGCATGGTCACTTAGTTCTTCACTGAGTTTTCATGCAGACTGAAAAGCTTAAAAAAAAAAATTAAAAGCTCTCTCATTTGGAGCTTTAAAGACGAGTTAGTCTGATTCTTTCAACAGCGGCCAACGATAGGCCAGTATCTGGATTACTGGTCTGAAAAGGCAACTTAACGTTCTAGGAGTAAGAGATCCTGATCATCAAGCTAGTTAAACAGATTCAGTCAGCAGCCGGATTTCATGGTGAAAAGAATACTTGTGAGCTTACCAGTTGTGATTCTTAAGGGCTGGAATTTGAAACAAAGATAGTACTGAACTTGCTGGGAGAAGAGGACAAGATCATGAAACGTTTCTAAGTTTAGTCACTTGAATATTTAAGTTTTATTAGACATAATTTTAATTCACTATTATAAATAAATGAGTTTTATTAAATCATTTACTATTTTTTCTTTATATTAGGGTTTCCATGACCTACCCTCTAACATTACTTGACATGGTCCCTCTTATACCTAGCGATGCACAGGCAGCATTTACCAAGTAACAATTGGTACAATACCAATGTACACCATCTATTCCATAATAAATTATGTCTTGACTTATAAGAATTACATGTTAATGCCACCCAGCTTTGTTCTCAAAACAATAAAAAAGATGATTCAAATGAAAAATAGATTCTTGTTCTCAAATTGCTAAAGAATTAAACAAGCATAAAGTTGGAATATTTCAGAGAATAGTGCCTTCAGTTTCTAAAAAAATTGTGAAGTAGACTATTCTGAAGGAAATGATTGTTTTTGGAGCAACCCAAAGTTTAACCAACATACTACAAAATGTGCAGACTGTGTTCTTCCTTTTCCGGTCATATACCTAAACAAAATAGGCAAAGAAGTTTTAATAAAAATATAGAAACAGATTTAATGCTGAACTTCTGTAATTATCCATTTCATCAGCAAGTTTCCTAATACTAAGCAGAAATAGTATAAAAAATGAAAATATAATGTGTGCTTTTTAAAGTTGGTAGATTTAGGATTTTTAGAAACAAAACTATACAACAAAAGATACGGAAATTTCTAATGGTAAAAACGTATTTTTTGATTCAAAGTTAAAGAATGATTTTGCTCTTCTAATTGCTTCATTGTCATCATATTTCAAAATACGTATACAAATAAAACTTTCATCATTTTCAGCAATTCATCTGGGAGATAATTTTTTTTGCTGTCTACCTTAATCCCAAGAAGCTTGGACAATACACTAAGACACAAAAAATGTTCCATAATAAAATAGTCAGCCTTGTGCAGTGTCTGAAACAGAAGTTTTCAATACACGTCTGTTTAAGCTGTGTAGCTTACCTGTGCCTCACCTTCCTCTGAGGCACAATATCAGTATGTGGAGAACAAAGATTCTGATCTTTGGTTTAAAATTTAAAACTTAAAATGTTCTCACTTAGAAATAAATTTCCCTTTAGAAAACGGACAATTTCATTCTACTATTTTTAATGGGATTTCACTGTAGTATGGAAAAGGGCAAGAGATTAAAAAAAAAAGTAGAGAAACGCTCAATTTGAGAATCTCCCCTGCATATCATGATAAGGGCAGAGTCACCCTATCTTAAATGACCTTTTCCTGTCATTTACAGCCCCAGGACATTTCTTACCCTTTCTCTCTGTCTTCTTTCCTTTTGTCAGGAGAAAAGCAACTTCCTCCAGAAACCCTTTGCTAACCTCTGCCATCTGCCTCCAACTCTAACTCTCAGTACTCCCTGCAGCCTGGATAAGTGAGGTAATCTTAATATCCCATAAGATGCTGTGCATATATCTATCACTGAATAACTTATCTCACCTTGTTAGAATTTTCTTTTTATTAATTTGTTTCCTTTCACTAGACGCCTAGTTCCATAAAAACAATGCTTATGTCTAATATATAATAGATGCTTGTGGTATAATAAAAAATAAATATTTAGTCTTTGTCCTTAGTTCCTGTCCCAGAGCTCCAAAAAGTTCTGGAATTTAAACTTATTGTCTTCGTATGCTGGTGAGAAAAACCAGAAAAACCAACGACTCAATTAGAGAGTTAGACTATTCAGCTCCACCCACCTGCAGAGGCAGGAGAGGAGCTTGAGATTGAGTTCAGTCACCAATGGCCAATGACTTAATCAATCATCCCTACGTAATGAGACTTCCACTAAAATCCCTAAACAATAGGGTTCAGGGAGCTTCTAAGTTAGTGAGCAGATCCACATGCCCGGAGGATGGTATACACTGACTCCGTGGAGACAGAGTTTCCTGTGCTCAGGACCTTTCTGGATCTTACCCTATGTACCACTTCACCTAACTGTTCATCTGTATCCTTTTTCATAAGCTGCAATAGGAAATATAACACTTTCTTGAGTTCTACTGAGTTCTGAGGAGGAGTCATGGGAACTCATGATTAGTTGACCAGGAAGAAGTGTGGGTAGCCTAGTGACCCCATTTGCAACTGGCACTGGAAGTGGGGGCAATCTTGTGGGAGGACAGAACCCTTAACCTATGGGATTTCCACTAACTCTGACTAGTTAGAGTCAAAACGGAATTAAACTGTTGGAGACCCAGTCCGTGTTGAAGAATTGGAGAATTTGTTGTTTGGGGAAAAAACCCAATACTTGATACATTTATTTTGGAAAAATGAATAAATGAGTGAAAAGTGAATAAAAAAAGAAGTAAACTATATTTATTTTATTTATTAATATGTATAGTCATTCTTGCATCACTTTTTAGAGTTTGTTTTTCCTTTCTTGCCATTCATTCTTTTTTTTTTTTGGCACTCACATTTTATTTATTTATTTATTTTTGGAAGATTAGCCCTGAGCTAACTGCTACCAATCCTCCTCTTTTCGCTGAGGCAGACTAGCCCTGAGCTAACATCCATGCCCATCTTCCTCTACTTTATATGTGGGACGCCTACCACAGCATGGCGTGCTAAGCAGTGCCATGCCCACACCCAGGATCTGAACCAGCGAACCCCAGGCCACCAAAGCGGAACGTACCCACTTAAACACTGCACCACCAGGTCAGCCCCTTGCCATTCATTTTTACTCAGTTTTTTAATACAGACAATGCTTGCTTTTATCTTTTATAATTATTTATAAGGACTCTCTTTTAAACTCAGTATTATTTTCAAGTTTACCAAAATTTAAACCAAAGTGTAATATCAAAATCAAAATCACAAACAAAAACCGGATCTCCTTTATGAAAGACAGAGAATTTAGCATGGAACTACTTACCTGTCTTTTAAGTTATTTATCATAAGCAACTTGAGAATAAGGATTGCGTTTAATTGGAATTTTCTCTTCCAGGGATTAATAGAGTGCTTAGGACACGAAGGGTACTCTCAAACTAGCAGGAAGAGAAAAAGAAACATGGTGAGGAAAAAATGTCAGAAAAAAGAGCGGAAACTGAAAGAGAAAAAGGGAAAGATTTTACTAGAAAATTGAAAAAAAAAAAAGGAGTACAGTATGGGAGAGGGGAAGACTGAATTTGGCCAAAAAATATTTTCAGTGATCTTAAAGTAATTTCAGATTAAAAAAATGAAAGGTTAACAAGACTACACAGAGGTAAGACATGAGAGGAGAACTTGCTGCAAGAAATCTGGCAATAAGGGACCCAGAATTGCCAATACAATCTGGAAGAAGAACAAAGTTGGAGGGCTTACACTTCCCACGTTCAAAACTTACTAGAAAGCTACAGGAATCAAAGCAGTGTGGCATGAGCTTAATGCTAGACATTATATCAATGAAGTAGAATTGAGAATCAAGAAATAAACCTTTATTTTTATGGTCAATTGATATTCGACAAGAGTGTCAAAACAATTCAATGGGAAAAGAATGTCTTTTCAACAAAAAGTGCTGGGACAACTGGCTATCCACATGCAAAAGAACGAGGTTGGACCCCTACCTCACACCACACACAAAAATTACCTCAAAATGGATCAACAACCCAAACATAACAGCTAAAAATACAAAACTCTTAGAAGAAAATACAGATGCAAATCTTCTTGACATTTTAGTAGGCAATGATTTCTTATATATAATGTGAAAAGCAAAAGTAATCAACATCATGTCAAAAGCAAAAGTAATCAACATCAAAAGCACAAGCCACCAAAGGAAAAATAGATAAATTGAACTTCATATAAATGTAAAACTTTTGCGCTTCAAAGGACACTATCAAGAAAGTGAAAAACTAACAGAATGGGAGAAAATATTTGCAAATCATATCTAATAAGAGAACTATATCCAAAATATATATTTAAAACTATTAAAACAATAATTAAAAACAAATAACACAATTTAAAAATGGGCAAAGGATTTGAATAGACACTTATCCAAAGAAGATACACAAATGACCAATAAGCACATGAAAAGATCCTCAACATCATTAGTCATCAGAGACATGCAACTGAAAACCACAATGAGAAACGACTTCACACCCACTAGACTGGCTAAAAAGAGAAAGAAAATAACAAGTGTTGGTGAAGATGTGGAGAAACTGGAACCTTAAACACTGCTGGTAGAATTGCAAAATGTTGTAGCCACTTTGGAAAATACATCGCAGTTCCTCAATAAGTTAAACATAGAGTTGCCAGCAGTCCCATTCCTAGGTGTATACCCAAAAGAACTGAAAACTTATGTTCACACAAAAGTCTAAATGTATGTAGATTTTGTACATGAATGTTAAGAGCAGCATTATTCATAACTGTTCAATATTTATAACTATTCAAATGGCCATCACTGATAAACAGATAAACAAAGTGTGGTATATCTCTACTATGACATATTATTCCATAATAAAATGGAAGGAAATACTGATACACGCTACAACATGGATGAACCTAGGAAACATTCTTACGTGAAAGAAGCCAGTGACAAAGACCACATATTGCATGGTTCGATTTATATGAAATGTCCAGAATAGGGAAATTCAGAGAGACAGAAAGTAGAAGGCAGTTACTAGGGCCTGGGAGAGTGGGAAATAGGGAGTGACTTCTGGTTTATATGCAATTTCTTCACGGGGTGATGAAAATGTCCTAAAATTACAGAGTGGTGATGGTTACACAACTCTGTGAATATATTAAAATCCACTGAATTGTATATTTATTTAAAAATGTGAATTTTATGGTATGCGAATAACTCAGTAAACGTGTTTTTAAAAAAACAGTTGAGAGACACAGAGGAGATACTGAGAGGTCCAACATATAATAGAAGGGCCATGAGAAAGAAATGGAGGAAATGATAAAGAAGCAATATTTGAAGAGTTAACAACTGAGTATTTGCTAGAAGTGAGGAAGGAATACATTTCTCAGATTAAAGTATATTTTGTGTCCCAAGACGGATAAATAAAAATATACCTACATCTAGACACATCAAGATGAAATTGCAGAACATTAGGATAAACAGGAACTCATAAAAGATGTCAAAAAGAAAAAGACAGATTACCTCATAAGGAATAAGAATTAACCTAATGACAGACTATTCCTCAGCAGGAACAGAAGCCAAAACACAATGAAGTAATAGCCACGAAGTGAGAAATTTTACATAAAACACTATCATCTGTTGCTTAAAGGCTAGTTTATTTTTTCTTACTTTTAGGGGAGGGTAACTTTGATCATTGATAGTTTATTTCTCAATTATTCATTTACTCAAGTTTTTAAAAATCCTGAAACAATTTTGCTACTTTTTGTTTTTCAAGGAAATAACCCATTTTATATAAGATTTCAAATTTACTGAAATAAAGTTGTTCATTTTATTTTGTTACTTTTTAGGTGCATGTGATTTTAGGGTTTTTATGTTTTGATAATTCTTGCTGAAAGCAACCCCTTATCATTAATTTCTGTCATCCCTGATAACATTCCTTGCTTTGATACCTACTTTTCCTGAAATTAATATAATCAACACAGTTTCCTTTTGATTAGTATTTATAGAGTATATCTTTTATCCCCTTTTACTTTTAAGCTATCTATATCTTTATATTTAGATTGAGTTTCTCTTCAATAGCATATACTTGGGTCTTATAGTGTAATCCAATCTGACAATATTTTCCTCTTAAGTGGAATATTTCAATCATTTACATACAATTATTGATGTGCTGGATTTAAGTCTACTATCTTGCTGGTTGTTTTCTTTTAGTCCTATGTTTTTTGTTCCTCTTTCCCTCTTTTCCTGCCTTCTTTTGGATTAAGTATTTATTATTTATTTATTATTAAAAACAGGAAAAAGAGAGAAAGAAGAAAGGTTCATTTTAAAGTCAGTATAATTTTGAAAGCAAAACCAAACCAATTTCAGTTGCAAAATCCTAAATAAACTGGTAAATCAAATCCAGCAGAATATTAAAATACTATTAACAAAGCATGATTAAGCAAGTTTTATTCAGAGAATGCAAGGACATCTATTTCTGAAAAGCTATTAATGTTAGGCATAATATTAACAAATTAAAAGGAGAAAATTATAATATCTTCTCAATACAAAAAAAAAGTATTCAATAAAATTCAACTCTAATTTGCAATTAAAAACTCCTATACAGCTTAGTGGAACAGTAAAAAAGTTCTTTAACATGACAACACATTAATAGTCACAAATAATAATTAAAATAAAGAAGCATTTCCAATATGGTCAAGAAAAAAACTGAATATTTGTTATTACCACTTCTATTTAATACTGTCCTGTAGTTCCTACTCAATGAAATAAGGTAAGCATGTAGGATTTCTGGACAGCAGCCAAGCTGAAATCCTAGTCAACAACCCAGCACCAACCACTAGACGCGAGCAAAGATATCTTCATATTATTGTAGCCCACAGCTGTGAAGTCACCCCCAGATGTCAAGTCGCTCCATCTGAAGCCTGTGGAATAGAAACAAGACAACCCTCCTACACCCTGTCTGAATTCCTAACACACAGAAACCTTGAGATATAATACAATAATTGTTGTTTTAAGCCACTAAGTTTTGGGCTACTTACTAGAACAAGGGAATAATAGGGAAAGATTAAAAAAAAAAATCATAAAGTAAAAAACTTTGACTAAATTAACAATTTTTAAACTTCTACACAACAAAGACACTTTAATCAAATTGAAAAGACAAGGCATTGACTGGGAAAAAGACATCTCTAATGCATCTAAGTGTCTAGAATATATGTAGAATAAGAAATAGACAATCTAATTTTGAACATGAATATGAACAGGCAATTCATGAAGAAGAAACTTAGATGACATATGACATGAAACTTAGTAAACATATGAAAGATGTTCAACCAGAGTACTGGAGAAATAAAAATAGCAATCAGCTATCACTTAAAGACCAGTCAGATTGGTAAAAATTTTAAGTCTGATAATATCAAATTCATTCAGAAGCAAAAGAAATAGAAACCAGCATGCATTTTGTCACAGCAACTCCCCCCTGTACAATGATGTTGTCCAGAAAAGCCAAGACCAATGGCAGAGACAGCAGCCCCCAGACCTTGCACCCCAAGTATGTGGACATAGGGGGCTTGGAGGTCACTTGGGAGCAGTGAAAAGGACACTCTGAAGAATGGGTGGATGTGTTCCACTGGCAGCCATGAGGTCAGAGCTGTCCTAAGTCATAAAACAGACCTGTGGCTTGTGGAATGTTAACTGTACAACCATCAGAAAGAGCAATTCGTCAATAGCTAACCATTTCAAGGTGTAAATCCAGTTCTAGATACATACCCTTCAGTAACTCCCATAGCTATGTATAAGAAGACAAGTACAAGAATGTTCCTTGCGACAGTTATACTGAAAAATATTCACTATAAGAATAGATAAATTAATTGTATTATATTCATACAAAAAATACTGTTCAGCAATAAGATCAATGACTTATGCTACATGAACGAACATGGATAAATCTGAAAAACAAAGATTAGTGAAAAAAGCAGGTTGGAAAATAATATATACAGTATAATGCTATATAAGGTTTTCTCTTCTTTTTGAGGTATAATTAACTTTATAAAGTTTTAAAACATGGCAAATAATACTGCATAGCATATACACGTGTGGTACAAAAATGTACAAGTACTTTCATAGGAGTAATCAACATAAATCTCTCTTCTGTGGAGAGAGGGAAGGGAGAGAATGGCATGGCTGGTTATACATGAAGTCTCAAGTGTATCTGTTTTTATTTATTTAAAATATTAAGTTAAAGCATATGTGGCAAAAGGTTAAGATTTATTAAAGCAAGGTGGTAGGTATAGTACCTGCATTTTCATTCTATTATTTTATAGTCTGTATGTTTATAATGTTTTAAAACGTTTTTAAGTTTCAAAAAACATTGCAAGGGATTGTGGAAGGGTTAGGGGCCTGAGGAAAGTGAAAACGATTTGGAATCTGGATTGTGGAGAAAGTACTAAACTCAATTTATTAGAAATGAGTGATATAATTGTCAGTAAAAATACAGTAATTTAACAGCATGGGAGCAATTTATAGAAATATTCAAAACAGTGCTATTTAAAAAAATTTTTTTTCTCCCCAAATCCCCCAAGTACATAGTTGTATATCTTAGTGGTGGGTCCCTCCAGTGGTGAAAAACAGTGCTATTTTAGATAGATGTTCCCTTAATACATTTAATGATGTTTATTTACAAAACATTCTACTTGAATTTCTTTGCACTAGAAAATAAAGCTAACCAATTGGATAATATTCAAAGACAAATATCTGAAACCATAGTATAAATTTTATACAAAAGAATATTTTGGGGCCAGCACTGATGGCCTAGTGGTTAAGTTCAGCACACTCCACTTTGGCAGCCCTGGTTCAGCTCCTGGGCGCAGACCCACACCACTGTCTGTCAGTGGCCATGCTGTGGTGGCGGCTCACATACAAAAAGAGGAAGATCGGCAATGGATGTTAGCTCAGGGCAAATCTTCCTCAGCCAAAAAAAAAAAGAAGAATATTTTGTTTCTCTTAGCAACTTTTTTTTTTTTTTTTTAAAGATTTTATTTTTTCCTTTTTCTCCCCAAAGCCCCCCAGTACATAGTTGTATATTCTTCGTTGTGGGTCCTTCTAGTTGTGGCATGTGGGACGCTGCCTCAGCGTGGTCTGATGAGCAGTGCCATGTCCGCGCCCAGGATTCGAACTAACGAAACACTGGGCCGCCTGCAGCGGAGCGTGCGAACTTAACCACTCGGCCACGGGGCCAGCCCCTCTCTTAGCAACTTTTTAAAGTTACCTCTACTGTAGAAGGCATCTCTCTCTTTTCTTTTAAAGATTTTATTTTTTCTTTTTCTTCCCAAAGCCCCCTGGTACATACTTGTGTATTTTTAGTTGTGGGTCCTTCTAGTTGTGGCATTTGAGATGCTGCCTCAGCATGGCTTGATGAACAGTGTCATGTCCACACCCAGGATTCGAACTGGCGACACCCTGGGCCACCAAAGCAGAACGTGTGAACTTAACCACTCGGCTACTGGGCTGGCCCCAGGTATATCTCTTTTTAAGGATACAGTAATTAAAATGCAGTGGATTCTGAATACCAATATTTGAATATTTTATTAACTAAGTGACACAGTTTAAAGGAGATCTATGGAAACGCTCTTAGGTATTCCAAATTCTAAACTTCAAAATTATTGTATAACTTCAGGCTTTACTGAAAATGATTAGAATTTAATAAAAAAAACAAAAATTCACTCTTTATAATGGCCCTACACTTAACAGAACTAGAACCTACACCTCATCTCTCTGATCTTCAGTGTCTAAGCTTTACGGTAATCACCTAATCTTTCATGTGGGTACTGTTAATCATTCCCTACTCTGAGGGCAAGGAATATGTTTTGTGTGCCTCTGTTTTCTCAGTGCCTAATCCATAGTAGGTATTCAATAAATAATTATGTGTTGAATGAATTAAATGAATATAGCCCCTAGCACAGACACAGTCTCAAAATCTCTGCAACAGATTGTAGAGCCAAAGCAATCATTGTAGCACAGACCCATTGGTTCTTTTAGCTTAAGATTTAGGGAGTTATTTAGAGGGGTTACCTATCCTCAGGAACTCTACTCTTAATCCTACTCCCCTAATATCTCAGGCAGTAAGCAAATAAATTGGATCTAAAATTCCCTTGAAGGTAGAAAACCAACAGAGAGCTCTTGAAAATATAATAAAAACTGTTTACACTTAATAGACTAATTATGACTCAGAAAGCCTTCAAGATTCATTGCCAGTAAGGTAATGAGATGACGAGGACTAAGAGAAGGTCACTGAATTTAAAAAAGAGAATATAACTCATGATGCACAAAGGAAATATTTCAGTAGAGTAGTGGGAAGAGAAGGCAGATTACCTTTTATAAATATGATAATAATAATCTAGCTTGGATTTCTTATATTTAGAGACTATGTGGCTGTTTCCAGTAAGTGTTAATACCACAATAAAGGAGCAATCATAATGGAAAAGAAAAGTCTACATATCTACATAATATAGGTCAAGCTCAAAGGTAAATTATCAACTATTTGAGGTTATTATATTACACGTGCATTTTGATAAGATAGGAACATTATGAGCAGAATAATTTCTTTTTAAAAGTACAGCTATTTGTTAAACAAATGCCTTTTATTTTTCTGATTTTTTTGTCCCGAAACAGGAGGAAATATCAAAACATTTTAAGAATACTGAGGACTAAAACTCCAAATTGCAAGGGGCAAGGTGGTAGATGAGAAGTAAGCAAAAGTAATAGTAGACCATTACAGGAAAAGCAAGTCATATACAGAATAAAATTGATTTCTGTACTACATTATCTACTAATTAAAATAATGATGTTAATAATTATCAAATAACTGCTAAGTACTTTTTAAGGATGCATTATATGTATGGGACTATATTCTACGCAACTAGTCCCTGATTGGATTCATAAGAAATATGAAACCTAGGTCTACCTCTGTTCTTTTTTTCGTTTTTTCATTTTGTTAAAATAAACATAAAATTTGCCATCTTATTCATCAAAAGGATCACACATCCTGAGCAGGTGGGATTCATACCAGGGACACAGGGATGGTTCAACATCCGCAAATCAATCAACGTGATACACCACATCAACAAACTGAGGAATAAAAACCACATGATCATCTCAATAGATGCAGAGAAGGCATTTGACAAGATCCAACAGCCATTTATGGTAAAAACTCTGAATAAAATGGGCATAGAAGGAAACTACCTCAACATAATAAAGGCCATATATGACAAACCCACAGCCAACATCATACTCAATGGGCAAAAACTGAGCACCATCCCCCTGAAAACAGGAACAAGACAAGGATGCCCTCTATCACCATTCTTATTTAACATAGTACTGGAGGTCCTGGCCAGAGCAATCAGGCAAGAAAAAGGAATAAAAGGGATGCAAATAGGGAGGGAAGAAGTGAAACTCTCGCTGTTTGCAGATGACATGATCTTATATATAGAAAACCCCAAAGAATCCATTGGAAAACTCTTAGAAGTAATCAACAACTACAGCAAAGTTGCAGGGTGTAAAGTCAATTTGCATAAATCAGTAGCATTTCTACATTCTAATAATGAACTAACAGAAAAAGAAATCAAGAACACAATACCATTCACACTTGCAACAGAAAGAATAAAATACCTTGGGGTAAATTTAACTAACGAAGTGAAGGACCTATATAATGAAAATTACAAGGCCTTTCTGAGAGAATTGGATGACAACATAAGGAGATGGAAAGACATTCCATGTACATAGATTGGAAGAATAAACATAGTTAAAATGTCCGTTCTACCTAAAGCAATCTACAGATTCAGCGCTATCCCAATGAGAATCCCAATGACAATCTTTACAGAATTAGAACAAAGAATCCTAAAATTCATATGGGGCAACAAAAGACCCCGAATTGCTAAAGCAATCCTGAGAAAAAAGAACAAAACGGGAGGCATCACAATCCCTGACTTCAAAACATACTACAAAGCTACAGTAATCAAAACAGCATGGTACTGGTACAAAAACAGGTGCACAGATCAATGGAACAGAATTGAAAGCCCAGAAATAAAACCACACATCTATGGACAGCTTATCTTCGACAAAGGAACTGAGGGCATACAATGGAGAAAATAAAGTCTTTTCAACAAATGGTGCTGGGAAAACTGGAAAGCCATATGTAAAAGAATGAAAATCAACCATTCTTTTTCACCATTCACCAAAATAAACTCAAAATGGATCAAAGACCTAAAGCTGAGACCTGAAACCATAAGGCTTCTAGAAGAAAACGTAGGCAGTACACTCTTTGACATCAGTATTAAAAGGATCTTTTCAGACACCATGTCTTCTCAGAGAAGGGAAACAATAGAAAGAATAAACAAATGGGACTTCATCAGACTAAAGAGCTTCTTCAAGGCAAACGAAAACAGGATTGAAACAAAAAAACAACCCACTAACTGGGAAGAAACATTTGCAAGTCATATATCTGACAGAGGCTTAATATCCATAATATATAAAGAATTGAAACAAAAAAACAACCCACTAACTGGGAAGAAACATTTGCAAGTCATATATCTGACAGAGGCTTAATATCCATAATATATAAAGAACTCTCACAACTCAACAACAAAAAATCAAACAACCCGATCAAAAAATGGGCTGGAG
Source organism: Equus przewalskii (assembly GCF_037783145.1). NCBI lineage: Eukaryota > Metazoa > Chordata > Mammalia > Perissodactyla > Equidae > Equus > Equus przewalskii. Next base: position 39,830,419 of record NC_091847.1, read on the forward strand.
ACATGAACAGACATTTCTCCAAAGAAGATATACGGATCACCAATAGGCACATGAAAAGATGTTCATCATCGCTGATCATCAGGGAAATGCAAATCAAAATTACAGTAAGATATCACCTTACACCCATTACAACGACAAAAATATCTAAAACTAATAGTAACAAATGTTGGAGAGGTTGTGGAGAAAATGGAACCCTCATACACTGCTGGTGGGAATGCAAACTGGTGCAGCCATCATGGAAAACAGTATGGAGATTCCTCAAAAAATTAAAAATAGAACTACCATACGATCCAGCTATTCCACTACTGGGTATCTATCTAAAGAGCTTGAAGTCAGCAATTCCAAAAGTCCTATGCACCCCAATGTTCACTGCAGCATTATTTACAATAGCTAAGACATGGAAGCAACCTAAGTGCCCATCAACAGATGAATGGATAAAGACGATGTGGTATATATATACAATGGAATACTACTCAGCTGCAAAACAGAACAAAATCATTCTCTTTGCAATAACATGGATGGACCTTGAGGGAATTATGTTAAGTGAAATAAGCCAGTTAGAGAAGGATAATCTCTGTATGACTCCACTCATATGAGGACTTTAAAAATGTAGACAAAGAGAACAGATTAGTGGCTACCAGGGGAAAGGTGGGGTGGGGGGTGGGCACAAAGGGTGAAGTGGTGCACCTACAACACGAATGACAAACATTAATGTACAACTGAAATTTCACAAGATTGTAACCTATCATTAACTCAACAACAACAACAAAAACATTTGCCATCTTAACCATTTTTTTTAAAAGATTTTATTTTTTTCCTTTTTCTCCCCAAAGCCCCCCAGTACATAGCTGTATATTCTTTGTTGTGGGTCCTTCTAGTTGTCGTATGTGGGATGCTGCCTCAGCGTGGTTTGATGAGCAGTGCCATGTCCACGCCCAGGATTCGAACCAACGAAACACTGGGCTGCCTGCAGTGGAGCGCGCAAACTTAACCACTCGACCACGGGGCCAGCCCCGCCATCTTAACCATTTTTAAGTGTGCAGTTCAGTGGTATTAAATATATTCTCATTGTTGTGAAGCCATCACGACCATCCATCCCCATAACACCATATGTTCTTTTAAGAATACCCTTAAATAACATCCTGATTGTATGCAGTAGAACTAGTGAGTTAAAGGGCAAAGCAGAAAGAAAGTTCAATGAGTCAATTGCAATGAATGGAACATAGAGGTGGTCACTTACAATCCAAGTGTTGCCTGGAATGTGTAACCTGAATCTAACCATGAGGAAATATCAGACAACTCCAAATTAGGAATATTCAATTAAAAAGAAAGAGGGGAGGGAAATATTTTCTTCAAAAACACTGACGTTAAAGATGATAAAGAAAAGGGGCTGGCCCCGTGGCCGAGTGGTTAAGTTCGTGCGCTCCGTTGCTGGCGGCCCAGTGTTTCGTTGGTTCAAATCCTGGGCGCGGACATGGCACTGCTCATCAAACCAAGCTGAGGCAGCGTCCCACATGCCACAACTAGAAGGACCCACAACGAAGAATATACAACTATGTACTGGGGGGCTTTGGGCAGAAAAAGGAAAAAATAAAATCTTTAAAAAAAAAAAGATAAAGAAAAGCTGTAGTAGAATTACATATTAAAGGATACCAAAGAGAAATGACAATTAACTGCAAAACTTGATCGTGGACTGGAATCCTGTATTGAATGGAGGAAGAAACGTGAAGGACAATATTTGGTCAACTAATAAAAACTGAAATATGCAAAGATTAGAGTTCTGTAAAACTTTAAATTTTTCTGAATATGATAACTGTACCCTTATTCTTGAGAAATACACACGGAAGGGACCAGCCCTATGGCATAGTGGTTAAGATTGGCGGCCCAGGTTTGCAGGTTTGGATCATGGGCACAGACCTACACCACTCATCAGCCACGCTGTGGCAGCAAGCCACATACAAAGTAGAGGAAGACTAGCACAGATGTTAGCTCAGGGTTAATCTTCCTCAGCAAAACAAACAAACAAAGAAACGAGGAAGATTGGCAAGAGATGATAGCTCAGAGCTAATCTTCCCCAGTAAAAAAAACCAAAAGAAAAAAGAAGCACACACTAACGCATTTAGGTGTAAAGGGCCATTACCCTCAAATGATTTAGAACCAAAAAAAAAAAGTAGGTGAATTTGGAAAAAACGATAAAGCTATATGGGTGTTCTATACTTCCAAGTTTTCTACAGTTTGAAATTATATACAAATAAAGTCAAAAATTGTACTTAATTAGGTAAAAGCTATGTATAGAATTCTTATTCACAACACTAAAGAATATAACTATTAATATTATAGCTCTTATAAATGTAATTTTTTGAAAAAATACAAAAAGTACATGTAATTTCAAAGCACTGTCAAGCTTCACACGCCTAAATTGTGAACAGTGTCAGATCAGGGCCTTTCATGAAACTAGACAAATATAACTGGGTCGGTTACATCAGGACATTCTGTATCTTGGTCAGTAATTTTGATTAAAATTCAGTACTTGTGGGAAATTACCTCTAGCAATGTTTGTTTGTATTGTTACAAATGCTGAAAAATGTTTTTTGCATCACTGAATTCAGTTCTCGCTAACATTTTATGGGTTGAAATGAATGGGTTTTCTGTTGATTCAGCCAGCGTGGTGATTGACAAACATAATTCAATAACAGCAGAATGAATAAAATGTCAACTTCTGTGTCTGATATTTCTGATACTCAGTACATTAGTTTTACATTTACTCTATCCTTTTAAAATTATTTTATCTTACTTTTGATTTATTTTCTCCCTTGCCACTTCACAGTTTTAATTTTTCATTAGACTTTTCATTTTTTTCATTATTTTTCAATCTTACTTTCCCTTTCGATTTATAACTTTTATCTTATTTATTATTACTAGTTTAGTCTTGGTTTATAATGATGAGAAGGAAGCATGGTAACATGGTTCACACAAATCATGAACATATGAGCATGGTAGACTGGAATCCTTTTTTCCATCCACTTCTATATTGTTTCTACAAAATCTCAGCCTTAGTAAATTAGAAGTTATACATTTAGACAAAAACTCATTCTTATAATATTAGTCTAATTGTGTGGATACCATACTTAGACTGCTCAAAGAGTGTTGCTTTCTCACATTACATGCCATCCTTGGTTTTTGCCTTATATAACCATTAGATAAGCTATAAAAACAATAGAATATACTTTATAAAACGGTGAGTGAGGGGCCGGCCCATTGGCAGAGTGGTTAAGTTCATACACTCACTTTGGTGGCCCAGGGTTTTGCCGGTTCAGATCCTGAGCGCGGACATGGCACCCCTCGTTGGGCCATGCTAAGGTGGTGTCCTGCATGCCACAGCTAGAGGGACCCACAACTAAAATAATACAACTGTGTACTGGGAGGATTTGGGGAGAAAAAGCAATAAAAAAAAAGATTGGCAACAGTTGTTAGCTCAGGTGCCAATCTTAAAAAAAACAAACAAAAAATGGTGTGAGAGACTTTAGATTCATGGAAGGGCCTAATGCCCTGTTTTAATTACAGAAAAGATGCAGGTAGTAGAGGCTTCTGACAGAATTCCAACACTGTCTCCTGTAATTGCTTTACAGCATCCTAGGTCAAATCTGTGTCTATCTGTATGGAATTTTACAGTTTATGAAAATAATTTACATATATTTTCATATTAGTTCTTAATATTGAGGTACACAGAGTAAGCATCATCTCAGAAAAGGAAATGGAAGCTTAGAGAGAGATTAAATGATTTACCAAGATCATACAGACAGTAAAGTGGCAGGCCACAGAAGACTTAAACACCCAAGTGTCCCAAACTAAACAACTGGAAGGATTTCTCTTCGTCATGTGACAGGAGATGGTGAAGGGATATATAAAAACTGATTATGCAGAACCAAAGCAGCACTGTTCGACTATCCTACCAGGTCTAAATCATCAAGATTATCTCTACAATACCTGCTAGATACCTCATAGAACCATGGGCACCTCGGCACTTCCTTTCGTGCCGCTCTGCAATAAGCAAACACTTCCTACTTCCAAAATGTCTACTGCTACACCAAAAACACTGAATCAGAGGGTGATCTTAAAAGCTTTTTGTTTGTGCAGGTATGGGAGAACCAACAGGAGAGCAAACAGTAAATAATGTTATAATATACATCAGTTCTTTTTTTTTTTTAAAGATTGGCACCTGAGCTAACATCTGTTGACAATCTTTTTTTTTTTCTTCTTCTTCTTCTCCCCAAAGCCCCCCAGTACATAGTTGTCTATTCTAGTTGTGAGTGCCTCTGGTTGTGCTATGTGGGACGGTACCTCAGCACGGCCTGATGAGCGGTGCCATGTCAGCGTCCAGAATCCCACTGGGTGAAACCCCAGCCACCCAAGCAGAGCACACAGATCCAACCACTGGCCATGGGGCAGGCCCCCAGTTCTGACTCTTTTAAGATAAGCTCTTCACTGAGAAGTTTTTAGTCTGAATCATTGTAATTATAAGCCAGAACCAAGAAAATAAAGGATCAAATGTGTTAGGAACAAGAAATGAAGACAGAAGAGAGCCATGGAAAGACTGGTTCACTATACTGGGATATGCTTACACTTGCCATTGATCCAAAGTACTCCCTTGGTGCAGAAGCACAGCTGGAAGAGAATGCACATAGCCACTCCTCAGCATTTAGCTCTGACCCAAATTCCAAAGAGTGGGTTACGGCTTGCTCTGATCATGGTGTGTTGTTTGGATGGAGAATCTCTCAAGTTAGCAATATGTAAGGAGAAACACTACAGGAGAGATAGACACCAATCTTCTTAGACTTTTTTCACAGCTATAGAATAATAGCAATAGAGGCTGCAATTGTGGTGGGGGGCGGGGGGGAGGGGACGATGACATGGCAGAGGGGTGGGCAGCTATTGGTAAGGGGGTGGGAGTGTGGATGGATATACAGTCTCACCAGATAGACCAGACAGTCTCACCTTTTAGGCAGCATGGCAAATTTTCAGAACTATCTCTTTACCAAGTGGGCACTTCAAAGTGGGAATGAAAGCAGAATTGGGGCCTGGGCAGGCCGTTTTTCAAAGGTATGAATCTAGATGTGAATGCAATGGTTTCAAAAACAAATAAATAATCAACAAAGATTCAGTTCCTTCCCTTACCATCTCAAGCTGTTGAATAAGGAACTAAATGTCTGAATAAACCCATATTATCAAAGCCTTCAGGATACAAAACAATACCCAGATAAACAGAAAGAGAAGTCAGTAAGACTCTAGCTACATTTCTTAGGTAAATAAATCTGCCCTTATATGAAGATGACTTAACCAGAAAAAAAGGAAGCTGGATAATAAGTATGTGAAAGATTAAGGAAGAAAACATACACCAGGAAACAAGAATGAATGATTGTCTTCTACTCCAAGGAAAATCAAGGAAAATTTTATCTCTATGAAGTAAGTTACAAAATGAAATAAAACAACAGAACGAATCAAAATTTGTGAATTTAATCCAAACCCAATCAAAACTCAAAGGGTTATTTCCTGGAACTTGACAAAAATGGTCAAAATATACCTGAAAAAATAACTAACAGAAGCATTCTGAAATAAATGAACAAAGATGAGACATCTGCCCTAACAAATATTAAAACTTACACAGCTAGCAATTAAAAGTGAAGTACTGACGAAGAAATAAGAAGATGAAAGAAATAATTGAAACAGTACAAAAATAATCCTGTGAATTTATTTAGTATATAAAAGTGGGATTTAAAATTAGTGAAAAAAACTAATAATTATTCAATAAATACTGTTGGGATAACTGGCTGGGAATTTGGGAGAGAAGTTAAATTGGATCCATAACTCACAATTCCAGATTTTCAAATCAGACTAAAAGAAAACCATTTAAAAATATCAGCAGAAATATCACCTTAGCACAGAGAATGGCCTCCTTCTAGACATGGCATCTGTGTCAGAGACTCTTCTTTACCCCCTCAATATTCAATCTCCTTCTTAGCTTAGTGATAGAACTCTATCCCCTGCAACACTGTACAAAAACTCAAATGTTAACCCATAAGCTGTTAGTTTCAATCTCCAATGCTTTCTTGTGGCCTTGTGACTAAGTTCTGGACAATTTGAAATGAAGTGATCTGTGCAACTTCCAGGTTGCACTACCTTTCACTTCTTTCTCCCTTCCTGTTGCTGGGAAAAAGCAACAACTAGTATAGCCACCTTGGACTCGTAGATGAAATTCACATGATAGGGATGACAATGCCATTCCTGGACCACTACCCAGGGAACTATTATGTGTAAGAGAAATAAAGGTTCATCTTATTTAAGCCACTGCAGTTTTGGTCTCTTTGTTATAGTAGGTTAGCCTATATTCTAACATCAAAGCTATAAACCATAGAGGAAAAGATAGATCTTAGCACATGTGAAATGAAAATCTTTCATACAGAAAATGTATACAGTTAAATTTATACAAAGTTATTTACACAAAGTTAAAATGTAAACAACAAACTGTGAAAAATGTATTTCCAATATATGTGGTAGAAATTTCATTCTTATGAATAAAGGACATGCCCCAAAAGTGGACAAAACATATGAGCAGACAATTCCAAAGAAAACATAAGTACCAAAGAAAACCGACGCTATGATTTACTCTAATATTCTAATAAATACAAATCTAAATAAGATAGAACCTTTTCTTTACTAGATTGGAAGGATTAAAAGTGGGAAAATGTGAACTCTCATACAGTTAATGGAAATATAGATTGGTACAACTTTTCTACAGGGAAATCTGCCAAAATAGATAAAATTTAAATGTACATACTCATTGATCCAACAACTCTACTTCATCCTAGGAAAATAATCAGACACACACACAGGTCTCATAGCAATATCTATAATCGTGAAAAGCTAGAAATTTACATTTCCTGAAATAAGAGATTGGTTAAACAAATTAGAGTATACCGACAAAATAGAATATTCTTCTGCTATTAAAAATGATATAGTTTGGTATGTTATGATACAGAAAAATATTCACGACATATAGTTGAGGGAAAAATAGGTTCACACAATACAATGCATAGTAGGATATATATGTGTATACTAGTACCAAAAAAAGCATAAAATAATTTACACCAAAATATTTAGAAATTATTTCTGGATGATAAGATTTCTGTATTACCTGAATTTTTTTTTTTTAAAAAAGAACATAGCATACTCTTAAATACAGAAAAAAAAAAGCCATTTTCACTTATAAACAGAAATACAGAGGGAAGGAGATTTCAATATGTCAATTTGTAGAGAGAGGTCAGGCGTGAGAATTTTAAATGTCCACACAGAATTTAGCAATGGGTAATTGTTAATGACCTTCCTTGAGGAGTTTCACTCAACTGATGGTAGTAAGAGAAAGACTTCAGCGGAGTGCAATAGTAACAATCATTTTCAAGTTTACCTTCATTTCCATCCTCAAACTCCCTCAAACTACCAAACTATTATTATAACCTTCAACAGGATTTCAAGATTCAGCAAGGCTATCATCAAGGATCACATAGTCTAAGTCTACAAATCTTTCCCATCCATCTGCCCCAGTCAAAAATAACTACTGCTTTCTTTGTGGTCCTACAATACTTTGCATATCTAGTTATAGATATTTATGTTTATTATTTATATTTATACATATACATAATGTGTTATTGATATTTCTACAACACCCCATCATGTTCTATGGTCCTTGATCCTTAGTATCAAGCATAGAGTTATTCATGTCTGTTCCTCAAGCCTATTAAGCATAGTATCTTTCATAGAGTCTAGGCACTCAGCTGACTATGTACAACTTTGAATTTAGTTACAAACACTTTAAATCACTGTGATAAATCTGAACCTCTTCTAAAAAAATTAAAGAACAAGTTCAGAGAGTGAATTCAAAAGAACTAAGCAAAGAATAACTGTTTTCTTATGAGCGAATGAAAGGCTTTCCTATAGCTGTTACTTTCTAATTCAGGACAATCTGCAGAAGGATAATCAACTTCCATGATTAGCTGTATTTCAGTATTTTACTTAATCTTAAGAATCCATTAATAGTATGCATGACTCAGCAATGAAGTTAAAAAACTAACCAGCAGTGAATGATCAATGGAATGTGTTTAGAGACTCTGTCACCCATCTACTCTTGAAACTTGAGAATAAGTAAACACTACATAGGAGTTCATCTGACTTGACTTCATTACTCTAGACTATCATTGTATAAAGTACCTGAACCAAAGCACTGACCTTTATGAAAAAGTTATGAACAAGTGTACTATATTTCCAGAAATTATAAACTACCTTCCTTCTTGAAGCCTGCTTGAACCAATAGAGTTCTCAGAGGTTTCATTCAGCTATAAAGCTAGACAGTTATTGCCAAATTAATCTTAACAAACTGACACATTTCTACGATTTTATCATTTCTATTCTGTACTATTATATGAGAAACAATAGCATCTTAGTTCAGATTCTAAAAATCTACGTTTATGATTTGATGCAATACAAATTAACTCTTCATTTCACCTGCATTTATAAATTCAGCATAAAATTCCAGAAGGGCACTGGACTCAGGAAGAACACCTATGTCCCTGTTCATTAAACAACTGCATATTAGCTGTGAAATGAAAAGACTGATTGCCATATAACCACATAAAGAAAATATAGTAGAAAACAAAATTTAAAATGTTCTAGAAGAGAGAATAAAATAAAAATGGAAAAGAATAGAAGTAAATTCAATTCAAGAGGCATTTACCAAGTGCTGTCCATATTCTAGACACAGAGCTATACATCAAAGATACAGTCATGTGCTGCATAATGACTTTCTGGTCAATGATGGACCGTATATACAACAGTAGTCCTGTAAGATTAGTACCATATAGCCTAGGTGTGTAGTAGGTATACCATCTAGGTTTCTCTAAGTGCTGTAGGAAAAGAAGAAATTTTCTTCTATCCTTCTTGGTTCTTCTGGCTGGTCTAAGAATTAAATTGGCATGAGACAGATTAACAGGAAAAAAACAAACAAAAGTTTAATAACATGTTTACATGAGAGAAATCGAGGAAAACTGAGTAACTCGCCAGAATGGCCAAAGCCTGTCACCTTAGGTACTATCCTCAGCTAAAGACAAAAGATGTCGGGGGTGGGAAGAGTCAGGGACTTCAAGCAGAAGAAAAGCAATTCACAGTTAGGTGAAAAGGAACAAACATTTAGAAACCAAATGTTTATTTGGTTACACAGAAACAGAAGAACAGAGAAAAGCCCAACAAACAGGGTTTTCTAGGTTCCTCCCTGTCTACCACCTAGTTCGTGTTATGCTAAGGTGATAACTTGCTTCCTGAGACAGGTTTTTTATCTGAATTCTTTTAGGCAGTTAAGGGAAAGGTAGAAGAAAAACTTTCTGAGTCTTGTTTCTTAAAAATAATCAGCCTAAAATAATCCTCATGTTAAAGAGACACAATTTGGCGTGGGAAATTTTGTTTCCCTTCAGTACACTCTATGATGTTCACTCAACAATGAAACCTCCTAACAATGATTAGAATGCATCCTTGTCATTAAGAGATGCAGGACTGTATGAAGGCGAATAGACTGAGGAATTCATTAAGTGGAGATGGCTTAAGAAGTCTTCACCCAAAAACAAGCAAACACTCAAATACCCAAATGAAATAAGTAAAATTGCTGTTTAGGGTTGAACTACGGGGTTTGCCACTAATTAATCTATAAACCTCTCTTTGTCTAAGGTTCCTAACATGTACATCAAGGAATGCATACTCCAGATCTCCCACTTCTAAAATTCTAAGAGCCAAAACAATGTGGACAGACTAGAGACTGGGACAGTAGGCCCAAATCCACAAAAAGCGTAATTTTAAAGTCCTATATGTATTTCCTTAACATGATTATGAAACCCTCATAGTGATACAAAAGCTCCAAAAATACATCCAGATCTAAAGGAAGAATCCCTATGTCTTCCTTCATTCATAGGAACGAACTACTTTTAGACTATGTGAAGTTAGGAGGGCACTAAGCTGAATTCTACAAACAACAGACTAAGATGCTAGGACCAATACTCACAAACATGAGTAAAATATTTTTCCTTTAAGATCTAGAAATTAAATTCCTGAAAAATAAACAACTTCAAAATATTACCAAATCATAAATTAAATTACACTCATGAAATATATTTAGAAGTTCAACTAAATCTAGCTGGCCTTACTGAGAGTCAGTACAGGAAATCTGAATTTAATCCTGGATTTACCATATACTAGCTGTGAAATCTTGGGCAATTTACTTAACCACATCTCAGTTTTCTCAACTGTAAAATGGAAAATTCAGAACTTATCTTACAGGATTCTTATGAGGATAAAACAAATATACACAAAGTCCTAAAAGCATAATACAACTATGGACAGAAGATGTTAACAGACAATTCACAGAAAAAACAAAAGTGGCCATTATGTGGGGCTGGCCCCGTGGCCAAGTAGTTAAGTTTGCTGAGTGGTTAAGTTCGCGCGCTCCACTGCAGGCGGCCCAGTGTTTCGTTGGTTCAAATCCTGGGCGCGGACATGGCACTGCTCATCAAACCACGCTGAGGCAGCGTCCCACATGCCACAACTAGAAGGACCCACAACTAAGAATATACAACTATGTACCAGGGGCTTTGGGGAGAAAAAGGAAAAAAAATAATAAAATCTTTAAAAGAAAAGTGCCCATTATGTGAAAATATATTAAATTTCACTAATAACCAAAGACATACAAATTTGAACAATCTGAGACATCATTATACACCAATCAGATTATCAAAGTACCTAGAATTGAGTAAGGTATGGCAGTGAGTGCACTTTCATATAATTTTAGAGGCAGTATAAATTGTTACCTTGTCTGGAAAGCAGTTTGGTAACAAGTACCAAAATTTTGATACAGCTATTTCTCTTTTAGGAATTATCCTGTAGAAATAATCACAAAGGTGTAAAGTCAAATCTACAAAAATGTTCAAGATAGAACTATTCACAATCTGAAACACTTTTAAGTCATCTAAATGTCTATTAATGGGCATTAATTAAATTATGATATATCCATAAAATGACTTTGCAGGCATTAAGAAGTAATTTATAGTCTCTATATTCATGAGAAGAAAAGTGCTCCACAACATTCTTTATTGAGTAAAAAGGCAAATTACAAGCCAATAGAATATGACCTTGTATTTATAAATGTGTGTGCATATATTTACAGAGAAGGAAGTTCAATGTTACTACAAAGTTAAAGTGGTTACCTCTAGATCGTAGGATTTTGAGTGATTTAACTTTCTTATATAAACTTTTTCTGCATTACTCAAACTTTCTATATGATTATGCCTTATCTTTACAATCGGAAAAAAATTATTTTCATTTCTTTAAATAAATTAAACTTTAAAAACAATTATAGAACTAAAAGAGGAATACCAATTCCTCCTCCAATAACTGCTTTCACTGCACAAAACTGCCAGTCCAAGCAAACACTACTCGAGGGAGGAAAAACATACTTTGAATGTACCCTAAGATTAGAGGCACCTGACAGCTTGGGGAAAGGCAAAAGTGAGACCAATTATGGTGACAAGATTCAACAGTATCTCTACTTTAAAACATATCTAGAATTAATCTAGATTGACTAGAGTCCTCCTCTACACTACAAGAAATAAAACTAGAAACCTGAATGAGGAAAAGAAAGGCAAAAGAAATAGCTGAGAAATTTACTAGGCACATTCAAATTTAATACTACTTTCCAAGTGACACTTACATTCTTGAAGTAATTGAAAGAATTATTCAACATGAGAAAGGAACTAGCTCATTTATGTCAGAGGATTTAAATGATTTAAGGGAAGCTACATGAAACTGATTGAAACAGAACTTGTTTTCACTTGTCTCTAATTACCTACCAAGATATCGCATGCAGACGTAAAGAAAAACCTAAAGACATACAAATGTTAACTTTTCCTAGTATCAACACATGAAAACTATTTTTTCCCTTACAAAAAAATCCCAGTGCTTAACCTTCCTATTTGAATTCAGGAAAAAGTACTAAATGAAAATTAAATTCAAAGCGACAGGAGCAATATGGAATAAGAGTCAAGAAACTGAGGGTATGATTCCAATTTTCCATTAACTCAGCCTCAAATTCCTTATAAGTAAAATAAGAGTTAAAAAAATAATATGTATAATTATGTAGAATACATGGCAACCAAAAAAATAATTATAAACATAATTGAAATAAGAAGATTGACTAGAGCTCTAAATACATTTAATGGAGCATTAGTGATATGATATACTCTTTGAAAGAATTATATGTCCCATGAAAGTAAAGATTCTGTTGGTGAAATAAGTTCAGGAAATTCTGCACACCATTTACCCTCTTAGGAGAATCATAATGCACTGTACTGCAGAAAAGAAAATATTTAACTTTATACAACCCACTATCACCCATGAATGGAGACCAACTGTCTGCCAATAAAGAAATGATTAAAAAATTACATATTGTGTAATCTTTATAAAGAAGACATTTTATATACTGACATGGTAGATTTGTGCGACACAAGGTAAAAAAGATAAACTACAGAATAATACATATCTTAACTAGATATTTTTAATTTTAGCTGTTGTGTGTGTGTGTGTATATATATATATATATATGTAGTCATGTGCATATAAAAAGGGTTGAATGGATACAGAGCAAACTTTTAAAGAGTGATTCTGAAAATGGCAATTGTCAGGGCCAAGGGGGATACATTTACTTTATAAATTGATAGATTTGAGTTTTCCCAATGAAAATATAACTTTCTGTAATGAAAACAAATAGCCAAGAAAAAATATGCACTAGGGCAGTTCACACTATTTAAAGCGAATCTTTTCAAGAACAGAAATATACTGGGTATTTTATAAATGTGAAATTTCATTCATTTTTTGTTAACAGGATATATCTCCAGGTATTGAATTAAAGACTTCCTAAGATATTCATTGAGACCTTACCCGGCAAAATACAAGTTGGAAAAAACTTAAATGCTCATAATAATCAACGGTTAAGCAAATGAATAAACATAAACCCAAGAGAAATTTTCAGCGTTATCCATTTTATGAATTGCCTATATGGTTTCATAAGAATTCTGAGTTAAAAACATAATATGTATAATTATGTAGAATACATAGCAACCAAAAAAATAATTATAAACATAATTGAAAAAAATTCCAATGTGTAATTATGTTATGATTACACTTGTGTAAAATGAGAAATATATTTTTTTATAAGTTGAACAAATGTAATGCAACCATGTGTGCTAAACACTGAAGAAACAGACTAAGAAGTTGCAACACTTGCCTATCAAGAAGCTTAGAATCGAGTAAAATAAAGAGAAGCAAATCAATTATAATAACACAGTGAGATGCATTTATTCCACAAAAAAAATACTATGTGTCTACTACGTGCAAGGCTGGTGTCTAGTGCCATTCATTGGTGAACAAAAACAAAATTCTTGCATTCTTCTGGGAAGAGAACTACAACAAAAATATTTGAAGACCGTAAGTGCCATGGGAAAAAAACAGCAGAAAAAGGGATAGGAAGTGCAGGGTGGAGAGTTTGCAATTTGGGTTAGGGTGTTAAAGGAAAGAGTCATGTGGAAGTATACTTTTGAGCAACGGTTTGAAAGAGATGAGAACAAGCCATTAGGTTATTTGAAGGAATAGCAAATGCACATGTCCTAAGGCAAGAGAGTGTCTGATATGTATACGAGAAACAGCAAGGAGGCTAGTGTAGCTGGCCCAGATTAAGCCAGAGGAAATGTAGTAAGAAATGATTTGAGACAGGTACACAGCTGTAAGGAAGATTATGAATGGCCTTGTAGGTCACTGCAAGACCTCTAAATTACATGGGTGGGTGAGTTGGTTGGTTGGCTTTATACACTTTATTTTTTAGAGCAGTTTTAGGTACACAGCAAAACTGACAGGAAAGCAGATTTTCCATATACCCCCTGCAACCATACATGCATACTCACTATAAACATCCTGCTCCACTAGAGTGGTACACTAGTTACAACTGATGAACCTATATTGGCAGATCATTATCACCTGAAGTCCATAGTTTACATTAGGGTTCACACTTGGTGTTGCATATTATATGGGTTTGGATAAATGTATAATGACATGTACCTACCATTATAGCATACTACAGAGTAGTTTCACTACCCTAAAAATCCTGTGATCCTCCTATTCAACCCTCCCTCCCTCCTAACCTCTGGCAAACACTGATCTTTTTCTGTCCCCAGTTGTGCCTCTTCCAAAATGTTATATAGTTGGAATTATACAGTATATAGATAGCCTTTTCAGAGTGGCATCCTTCGATTACGAACAGGGATTTAAGGTTTCTATGTCTTTTCATGGCTTGAAAGCTCATCCCTTAGTAGCAGTGAATAATATTCCATTGTTTGGATGTATCATATCCATCCAATGGATTATTTATCCATTCACCCACTAAAGTACATCTTGGTTGTTTCCAGATTTTGGCAATCAGGAATGAAACTGCAGGTTTTTGAGTGGACATTAATTTTCAACCCATTTGGATAAAGACCAAGGAGTGTGATTGCTGGATCATATGGTAAGAATATGGTTAGTTTTATAAGAAATTGCCAAACTGTCTTCCAAAGTGGCTGTACCATTTTGCATTCCCATCTGCAATAAATCAAAGTTCCTGTTGGTCCACATCCTCACCAGCATTTGATGATGTCAGTGTTCCATATTTTGGATAGTCTAATAGGTGTATAGTAGTATCTCATTGTCGTTTTAATTTGCATTTCCCTGATGAAATATCACGTGGAGCATCTTTTCATGTATTTACGTGCCACCAGGATTTCTTTGGAGAGCCGTCTGTTAAGATCTTTGGCCCACTGTTTAATTAGGTTGGTGTTTTTTTCTTACTTAAGAGTTCTTTATATATAAACAGTCCTCTATCAGATGTGTCTTTTGCAAATATTTCCTCCCATTCTGTACCTTGTCTTCTCATCCTTGTATAATTGTCTTTCATAGAACAGAGTTTTCAATTTTAATGAAGTCCGGCTTATCAATTATTTCTTTCATGAATCATGGCTTTAATGTTGTATCTAAAAAGGCGTCACCATACCCAAGGTCATCTAGGTTTTTTCCTGTATTATCTTCCAGGAGTCTGATAGTTTTGACTTTTACATTTAGGTCTGTAGTTCATTTTAGGTTAATTTTTGTGAATAGTGTTAAGGTCTGTATCTAGATTCATTTTTGGATGTGTATGTCTGATTATTACAGCATCATTTGCTGAAAAGACTATCTTTGCTCCACTGTATAATTGCCTTTGCTCCTTTGTCAAAGATGAATCGACCATATTTATGTGGAACTATTTGAGCTTTCCATTCTTTTCCATTGATTTATTAGTCTATTCTTTTGCCAATACCATATTGTCTTGATTACTGTAGCTTTATAGTACATCTTGAATTTGAGTAGTGTCAGTCCCCCAACTTTAACATTAAGCATGTTAAATTTGAGATGCCTAGTAAACATGTAGGTACAGACGTCAAGAAGGCAGTTGGGCATGAGAGTCTGAGTTCAGGGAAAAAAATCTAAGTTTATAAATTTCTTCTTTTAAAAGAAACAAAAGATCCTTCTCAAACTTTTCCAAAAAATAAAAGAGGAGGGAACACTCCCAAACTCATGTTACGAAGCGAACATTACTGTGATTTGAAAACCAGACAAGGATACTACAAGAAAAGAAAATCATGGGTCTGGCCTGGTGGCGCAGCGGTTAAGTGCCCACGTTCCGCTTCTTGGCGGCCCGGGGTTCGCTGGTTCAGATCCCGGGTGCGGACACGGCACTGCTTGGCGGGCCATGCTGTGGTAGGCGTCCCACATATAAAGTAGAGGAAGATGGGCACGGATGCTAGCTTAGGGCCAGTCTTCCTCAGCAAAAAGAGGAGGATTGGCAGCAGATGTTAACTCAGGGCTAATCTTCCTCAAAAAAAAAAAAAAGAAAATCAATGGCCAATACCCCTGATGAACATAGATGCAAAAATCCTCAACAAAAGATTAGAAAACCAAATTCAACAATACATTAAAAAGATCATACACCATGATCAAGTGGGATTTGTCCCTGGGATGTAAGGATGGTTCAACATCTGTAAATCATCAATGTGATACACCACATTAACAACATGAAGTATAAAAACCATAGGATCCTCTCAATAGATGCAGAAAAGCATTTGAGAAAATTCAACATCCATTTACGATAAAAATTCTCAGCAAAAAGGGTATAGAGGAATGTACCTCAACATAATAAAGGCCATATATGGTAATCCCAAAGTGAACATCATATTCAATGGGGAAAAGCTAAAAGCTTTTCCTTTAAGACATGAACAAGATAAGAGACGAGGATGCCCACTCTCACCACTTTCATTCAACACAGTACTGGAAGCTCTAGCCAGAGCAGTTAGGCAAGAAAGAGAAATAAAAGCAATCCAAATGGGAAAGGAAGAAGTAAAACTGCCTCTATTTGCAGATGACATGGTATAAACAGAAAATCTTAAAGATTCCACCAAAAAACTGTTAGGACTAACAAACGAATTCAGTAAAGTTTCAGGACACAAAATCAATATACAAAAATCTGTTGTGTTTCTACACACTGAAAATGAACTATCAGAGGGACCAGCCCATGGCTTGGTGGCTGAGTTCAGTGCACTCCACTTCAGTGGCCCGGGTTCATGGGTTTGGATCCCAGGCAAGGACCTACATCACTCGTCAGCTATGCTGTGGTAGCAACCCACATATAAGCTAGAGGAAGACTGGCACAGATGTTATCTCAGGGCTAACCTTCTTCAAGCAAAAAAAGAGGAAGATTGGCGACGGAAATTTGCTCAGGGCTAATCTTTCCCAGCAAAAAAAAAGAATTATCAGAAAGAGAAATTAAGAAAACAATCTCATTTAAAATTGCATCAAAAAGAAAAAAAATACCTAGGAATAAATTTAAACAAGGGGGTGAAAGATCTGTACCGAAAACTGTAAGACATTGATGAAAGAAATTGAAGACAACAGAAATAAATGAAAAGATATACTGTGCTCATGAATTGGAAGAATAATATTGTTAAAATGTCCATAATACTCAAAGCAATCTACAGACTGCAATCTCTATCAAAATTCCAATGGCATTTTTTACAGAAACAGAATAAACAATTCTAAAATTTGTATGGAACTACAAAAAATACAGAATAGCCAAAGCAATCTTAAGAAAGAAGAACAAAGCTGGAGGCATCATGCTTCCTGATTTCAAACTATGTTAAGAGTTATAGTAATCAAAACAAAATAGTATTAGCATAAATATAGACACATAGATCAGTGAACAGAATAGAAAGCTCAGAAATAAACCCATGCATACATGTTCAATTAATTTATGATCAAGGAGCCAAGAGCATACAATGGGGAAAGGACAGTCTCTTCCATAAACCGTATTGGGAAAACTGGACAGCCACACGCAAAAGAATGAACTGGATCATTTATCTTACACCACACACAAAAATTAATTCAAAATGGATTAAAGACGTGAATGTAAGAACTAAAACCATAAAACTCCTAGAAAAAAACATAGGCAGTAAGCTCACTGACATTGGTCTTAGCAATGATTTTTTGGGTTTGAAACCAAAAGCAAAGGCAACAAAAGCAAAAAGAAACAAGTGGGGTTGTATCACACTAAAATGCTTCTACGTAGCAAAGGAAACCATCAAAAAAATGAAAAGGTAACCTACTGAATGGGCAAAAATATTTGCAAGTCATATATCTGCTAAGGGGTCAATAACCAAAACATATAAAGAACTCATACAACTCAACAGCAAAAAAAATCAAACAATCTGATTAAAAAAATTAGCAGAGGGTCTGAATAGACATTTTCCCAAGAAGACATACAGGTGGCTAACAGGTACATGAATGAGTGCTCAATGTCACTAATCATCAGGGACATGCAAATCAAAACCACAATGAGGTATCACCTCATATCTGCTAGAAGGGCTATCATCAAAAAGACAATAATAAGTGTTGACAAGGATGTGTGGAAAAAGGAACGCATGTGCACTGGGAATGCAAATTGTTGCAGCCACTATGGAGAGCAGTATGGATGTTCCTCAGAAAATTAAAACTAGATCTACCATATGATCCAGCAATTCCACCTCTGGGTATTTATGCAAAGAAAACAAAAATATTAACTCAAAAAGATATATGCACCCCCATGTTCACTGTAGCATTATTTACAATAGCCAAGACATGGAAAGAACCTAAGTGTCTACCAATGGATGAATGGCTAAAGAAAATGTGGTGTATACACATACATATAATGGATTTTTTTTTTTTTTTAAAGATTAGCACCTGGGCTAACAACTGTTGCCAATCTTTTTTTTTTTTTTTTCTGCTTTATCTCCCCAACCCCCCCCGTACACAATTGTATATCTTAGTTGCATGTCCTTCTAGTTGTGGGATGAGGGACGCCGCCTCAACGTGGCCTGATGAGTGGTGCCATGTCCACGCCCAGGATCCGAACCCTGGGCTGCCGCAGCGGAGCACGCGAACTTAACCACTCGGCCATGGAGCCGGCCCCCATATAATGGAATATTATTTGGCCATAAAAAAGAAGGAAATCTTGCCATTTGCAACAACATGGATGGACGGTGAGGGCACTATTCTAACTAAAATAAGTCAGAGAAAGACAAATACCATATGATCTCACTTATAGGTGAAATCTTTAAAAAAAAAAAGAGCTCAAATATACAGAGAACAGATTGGTGGTTGCCAGAGGTTGGGGATGGGGGTAGGTGAAGTGGGTGAAGGGGATCAAAAGGCACAAACTTCCAGTCATAGAATAAATAAGGCATAGGATGTAATGTACAGCATAGTGATTACAGTTAATAAGACTTTATTGCATATTTGAGACTTGGTAAAGGAGTAAATCTTAAAAGTTCTCATCGCAAGAAAAAAATTTGTAACTATGTCTGGTAACGGACATTAACTAGATTTACTGTGGTGATCATTTCACAACATACACAAATATCCAATCATTATGTTGTACATCTCAAATTAATATAATGTTATATGTCAATTACATCCAATTTTAAAAATCCCCTTAAAAAAAGGAATACGTAAATTTGGGAGTCATTAGCATTTAGATGCTGTCTAAATCCAGGGGACTGAATTATTTCACCAAGGCAGTGATTATGGTAAAAGAACAGAAGTTGTACAAAGACGAAGGCCTGGGGCAAGGGCGGACAGATGAAGAAAAACCAGCAAAGAAAGTGAAAATAGAAAACTAGGAAGAAAAACAAAGTATGAAATTCTGGAAGGCAAAGGAAAAAGAATGTTTCAAGGAAGAGAGAGTGACAAACTGTGTCAAATGCTGCAAGTGTTGTCAAGAAACATGAGAATTGGGAACTGATTGAGGTCACAGAGGTCACCGGGAACAGTGACAAAAACGGTTTCAGTGGAGTTGATAAGAAGCAAAAGCATGACTGAAGTCAGATCAAGAAAGAATAGTAGGAGAACATTATAGGTAGCAAATACAATTCTGCCGAATGAAAAAGCAGAGAATTAAGGCAGTAACGAGGGGAATGAAAAGGTCAAGAGAGGGCTTTTTTTCCCTTAGTATGTTGATGGTAATAATCCAAGAAAGGGAAAAATGATGATGCAGGAGGAAGATATGTGAGTAACATAAAGGAACTACAGGAAAAGAGAAGGGATTATATCCATCTAATAAAATCCCAGGCTGGTGTATGGAAAAGTGGGAAGGTAAGTGTACCAGAGCTTATGTCCCAGAGCTACTTAAGGGCCAATCATTTTGAGATACCTTTCAGAGATGATTTGACTTGATGATGAGTGTGGGCAATACCAGGTACATGGAAAAAAGAAGTTTCGCAAAGGCAAAAGTCTTAATGGCAATTATTTCTTTCTCTTTCCAGTGGGCCATCATATTTTTGTTCCCATTATTTGATTTGCATGTCTAAGCAGTCTTGTTTGTTCTCAAACTATTAAGGCTAGCAATATTTGATACTGTATTTATATAATTTAGTTAATTATAACCTAAAACAATGAAATGAGCACAAAAAGAAAGATTATTTCCCTGAAAATTAAATACTTCTTAAAAACTTGATAAAAGTGAGTATTTTTTTAAAGTTACTGTTAAATTACATGTAGGTAAGACAAAGTATAAAATATTGGCAGAAAATATCATAAAATGTACAGGGACTCTGGCTTTCTAAGTGTCTAAGTTCTTGCTCCACTTTAAAGAATCTTATATGAAACTTTTAGTTTGGAGGTGTGCGTGGAAGACAGACAATGATTTCCTATTAGGGAATTCATCCTCAAAGAAAAAATACTGACTGGCCCCCCACAAACAGATCAAAAAAGATATCACAAATGAGTGTGAAAGTTTTAAGTTATTAAAGGTTTATGTTTATATGTATCTTTTTTGTGATTTCCCATTTTGACCTTTGTGATTAAATGAATAGCTATCAGCTCCAGTTGCACTGGGTATTAAGTTGCTGTTCCTGTAAATTATGCAAATAACAGAAGCAATTTTAAAAATTTTAAGTATCCATACTAGAAATATTCTAAATAAAATGGTTAACATACTTTCCCTTCCTCTTTAAACAAGAGTCTATCTTTTTTCTGATACTGAGAATCATCTAACAAAATCAACTAGATATTTCCTATGTATTAATTTTACAGCTCTGATTCCCTCATTAAATGATTAGGACTTTGCCCCTATGCTAAATGGTGCTAGACTACTTCCAAGTTTTCCACTTCTCTCTCTTATCAGAATGTTTGTCAGCTGTGACCTCCTTGCTACCTGAACACTTACTTAAAAATAATCTCTTCAACCTTATTGGCCTAAATAAATTACTTTTTTCTTTACATGCTTACTTATCTCATATTTTTAGTAAAGGTCACCTTAACATTGCTCACTCAGAAACTTTTTATTTTAAGTATGAGTAAGGCAGATTTAATACTCAGAATTTAAATGTATTAATAAGTTCATTTTAGATGTGGTAAAGATGCAGATTATTGTCTTTACAATAATATAATTACTTTTTTCATAATTCCAGCCTTAAAATTAAAATATCACATTAAACCTAAAACACTTTACTATTTAATTGTTAATTTATTGATGATCTAGAATTTGAGGTAATTGTATTATGATTAGAAGTTTACATCTGGCAAAGCAGAAAAGGATCTGAGAGGATCTCAGGTCTAAAAGTTATTACTTAATCCATGAAAACTGCTTTTATTTTGTGACCCAAATAGTTTTTTTTTGTTGTTTTTTTGTGTGGAAGGTGCTAAGCTATATACAAATCTGCTGAGTTGAAGTAATCAAATCACATAATTCTACATACAACTCAGAATTTTTCTTGCCAATTACTACTAACCATGTTAGCAATCTACTTTAAAAGTGTTAACTAATATTCAGTTAAACCAGTTTATTAACTTGAGGCTTATAAATTTCTTATATATAAAAAAAATTAAGATCACTAATCATTATATAAAAAAAATTAAGATCACTAATCATTCTCCCTGTTCTATAGCCAAACACCACTGGTATAAATGAATTGGTCATTTGGAACATTAAAAAACTTGATCAGATATCATAAAGAATAACTAAAAATGTATTGAAAAATTAAAATTATTCAATATAAAATATACTTAGACTGGCATAACATAAACTTTAAAACTAAATAATACAAATTAACGTATAAAAGCTCAAATTTAGACTTTTAGTTAACATTTTCATACCACAAAATCTTACACGCGTGAAGTTCACTACTAAGAAATGATAACATCTTTCTCCTCCCTCAACTACATCTTCCACAAAGCTAAGAGAGATACCTTTCTAAAACCTATATCTGACCATATGTTATATCTCTCCCCTCCTTCTAAAAACTTAATGAAAAAAACCCCACAATTTTAATGATGTCCCATCACCTGCACATTTCTTCACTGCTTCTTCCAACATTATTTGCTAGCACTTCCTATAATACCTGAGTACTTTAATCCTGCCTGTCCTTTCCCGCTTTGCACACCTGGACATACTTCAATTCATTCTTCAAAAATTTCCTAAGATATCAACTTGTCTAATCACTAACACTTATTTACTATGACTATGTTACCAAGTTTAAGGTCTAGTGCTATGTTTGTAAATATATAACTTTTAGATGAATAGACGCTCTCTTCACCCTCAAAGAGTTTAAGAATATGGTGACTTTCTCCCTAAACCTTACCACTCTCAGAGTTACCTTCCTCAGGGCTACCTCTCTACATTAAGTTGAATTCTTCTGATGTACTTATCATCCTCAATTATAATTATTTACATGACAGTTTCCCACTACTAGCCTGTGAACAGGGAGAAAAATAACTGTGTTATTCATCTTTACGTCTTGGCACCTAGTCAAATGAATTACCAATAGTAGTTACTCAATGCTGCAATGAATTGAGTACAGCATAAGCAAAAAATTTGTCAATGCAAGCACAACACCTTTTACAGCCATACCTTGCCATTATATAAACATATTTAAATGAACTTTAATTTTAATCCATGGTATAAAAATATTAGATATATCTATGAATTAATTGTGAGTCATGTTAGCAAACAATAACTCCAAAATACGATTTTAGCCCCATGTTTCACAGGTGCTACTAATATCTTAGACAGGACAATTCTTCACTGAGGTGAGGCTACTCCAGATCTTATAAACGGTTAGCATTGCTGGCCCTACCATCTCAGCGTCCTTAGCTTTCTTCAGTCATTGCGACAAAACATCCTACATATTTGAAAATGTCCCCTAGGTGAATAACTCTCCCCTGAGATGAGAAATCTTGCTTAGTTCTGGGACTTTGTTCAACTTTATTTGCAAATAAATCATCTATTCCAAAGAAAATATTTGCTATGCATCTCTAAAACCAAAAATTAAAATATAAATAAAATAAAAAATTTAATATGAAATTATTTCTTCAAATATGAGGTACAGACAATATATTTAGCTAGTCTATCTTTTTTGTTTGTTTTTGGTTTTTTTGAGGAAGATTAGCCCTCAGCTAACTACTGCCACTCCTCCTCTTTTTGCTGAGGAAGCCTGGCTCTGAGCTAACATCCGTGCCCATCTTCCTCTACTTTATATGTGGGACGCCAACCGCAGCATGGCTGCCGAGGGGTGCCGTGTCCGCACCCGGGATCCGAACCAATGAACCCCGGGCCGCCGAGAAGCAGAACGTGCGAACTTAACCGCTGCGCCACCAGGCTGGCCCCTTAGCTAGTCTATCTTAAGGAGATACAGATAAGCAAAAAACACTAAACAATCTATTTAAGTATAGGAAGGAATCATAAAAAGTACAATTTTTATTGAGGAAAAAAATTTCGCTAACAACTAACACTAGTATTTAATATGTGAGTTGAGACTGACGCCACCCATGGGGTTGAATGTTAGGCAATTATGCATCACATACGGTACCCAACCTATCCTGCAGGAAGAGTACGAATTCCACACTGTAGAAGAGCTCACAGTGGTATCCTTACTCATTTGGTCAGCATATTGTCCAGAATGACAATATATATGTCTATGGTAAACTGGATTTATAAATTATATAAACTATCTTAAACCAACTTTCACAAAATAAAAGGGGCTTACAAAGATTCCTTCAAAGAAAAAAAATCATGGACTGAATATGCTATAGTCTGAATGTTTGTGTCCCCACAAAATTTAGGTTGAAATCCTAACCCCCAATGTGATAGTAGGGAGGGCCTTTGGGAGGTTATTAGGTCATAAGGGCAGAGACTTCAGGAATGAGATTAGTACCCATATAAAAGAGGCCCAAGAGAGCTACCTTGCTCCTTCCATCATGTGAGGACACAGCAAAAAGACGGCTACAGTCTATGAACCTGGAAGTGGGCTCTCATCAGACGTGGAAATAGCCAGCACCTTGATCTTGGACTTCCCAGCCTCCAAAACTGTGGGAAATGAACTTCTACTGTTTATAAGCTACCAGTCTATGGTATTGTTATAGCAGCCAGAACAGACTAAGACAGAATATAATACTAGTAATAGAATCACAAGAAACAACATGAAAATGACAAAGATAATGCTTCTGCTCCTAGTTATCAGTCATGTTATAAGGAAAAAACAAGGATGATCTCAGCCAAAAATAATTATGAATTTAACAATAAATTATTTGAAATATAGATATTTACTAATCACCCTAAGTGTCCACAATGCACTCTGAGAAACTGGCTAATATAAAGCCTTCATCATTAGCAGAATACTTTAAGAAACTACTTAAATTACCTTTATGTCATCTTATTTTCATTTATATTTATTAGTATATTATATATTCTATATATTAGAATATTAGTAAATTTATATAATTCATAAACAAATATATGTTGGTGATCTATGCTCCAAAACATTTTTACTGATAGGGAAGCATAATCAAAATAGTTCAAAAACCATTATTATGTAAGACTGGAGCCTAAAAATCATGTAGTCTAAGAATTTCCCAAACCTTAGCGTGAACCAGATTTAAAGACCATACTAAAAGAAAACACACCCAGCAAGAAGCACCTATTATTAATCACCTACTCAAAGGAAAATCAAATAAAAGTTCTTCAACAACTCTGTTTCTTAGGGAATAGATTTAATATAGTAATTAAGGGTTTTAAAGGCAACAACAGAGGAAAGAAGCTTTAATTTAGGTTTCTAAAGCAAAAAATTCCAAAAAGTGTGCTATTCCTTAATTGCAAAAAAGGGGGAAAACATTAAAGGAAGCAAACTTCTAGCAATCTCTAATAGTTCATCTATTCACAATGTGGACTTTATCAGATTTATCTACATTTCAAGAGGAAAATAAAAAACGTAAAGTAGCACTCTAAAAAAGCTAACTAGCCTTAAAAAATAACATTTTACACTTTAAAATCTAATTATTTTAAAACTTTTATTTCTTGACATGATAAACAGGAGTCTTATTACATTTAATAATATTTCTAAGTTTAAGACCTATATCTATTTTTCAGATTCACTTAAATCATATGTACGAAAACATTTTGACAACAGTAGGCTTACATCAAATAATATAAAATCTTATTCCCTAAAAACATGTATTACTTTAATACCTACAAATGAAAAGCACATTATAAACATTTAAAGGTATAACAATATGGAATGGATAGTGGTCTAACCATTCACAAGAATGAAAAGTTCTTTTCCAAGGTATTAGAAAAACTCTTATCTAATAGCTTTCTGGGTAAACGAACAAGTTTGAAGCAAATGAGAGTTAAGTTCCAGGCTTTTTTTTCTCCTAGTCAACAGGCCTTACATCGCTTGCTTATTTTTATTAATACAGGAGCTGTAATGGGACACAACAACTACAGGTGAAGAATAAAATGCTCATTAATTTCAGTTGCTGGCTGTCTTGTCAGTTCCCTAGTCCACTTCTGTTTCTATGGTAACAAAGGAAGAATCAGGAAGCAGAAGCAAATATTTAAGATAACAGTTAAGCAGGGAGAGTCAAGTATTGAATGGCATATACAGTAATTTAGTAAGAAAATAATCTAAAATGTAAAAGAGAAGAAGGGAATCATAGTTCATACATACAATCTTAAAGATATTCAAAGGGAGGAGCCTGTCATTCCAGCATTTTTTCCTTGATTGTTTTTATGGAAGAGTACTTACATTTTACTTATAACTTTTCTAAAAAACAAAACAAAAACCTAAAATTACCAAGTGTCCAGATTTATTTTCTAGAGTAAAATTCACAGTACTAAAATTAAGTCTTTTAAATATGATAGCATGTTTTGTGATCCTAATTGGGACTTCATTTTAGACTTTAATTTTCTTTGAAATAGTCAATTCTCATATGACCTTTTAATTCAAGTAAAGCAGCTACCTTTAAGAATGAAAATAAACCTTCTGGTAATACTGTTGTGAACCTTTCACATATATATACACCTTATACCAATGATATACATTAAGGTCTGTAGGGAATAGAAATTTCTTTGGTAGATTTTCAAAGTATTTCTGGGGTCATCTTAAGTTTGTGAATATCCAAAATCATGACTTTATTAGATCCTTTAAACTGTTTATTCTTTTCCAAGCTGCTTTATGTTCAAAATTTTCTTCTTCCTCTCTCACAATATTGTCACTCCAAGGAGTCTATGCCTCTGCCTCTCTCTCTCTCTTTCATCACTCACTCTGGGGGAAGCAAGCTTCCATCAGCAGCAGCACTGAGGAAATGACCACGTGACAAAGAACTGACTGCGGCCTGCCAATAACCATGCGAATCTGGCAGCAGGTCCTCCAGCCCAAGCTGAGCCTCGAGATGGCTGCCGTCTCAAGTGCACGCTTGAGACAACCTCATGAGAGATCCTGAGCTAAAACCACTCAAGTCACTCCCAGACTCCTGACCAACAGAAATGTAAATAATACATATTTGTTGTTTTAAGCTGCTAAACTTTAAAGTTTTTTGTTAAAGAGAATTAGATAAGATAATCAATAAAGTATCTCATTGATATTTTTATTTCCTCTCATCTCAACTCTAAAAGTTCCTTGCCCTAATTAATAAGTAAATGACAAAGTAAAGCATTAAGATGTAATGCAATTTGGCCAAAACTCATAACAAATGGACTTGTTCTACTGCTATGAGAAACGAAATATGTAAGCCTCCATCTCTATGTGACAATCGAAATAAGAAAGAGAAAATAAACATCATTTATGAAATACATGATATGCTAACCTGTAAACATCAGGAAACAAAGAGTATGTCCAAAATCTACAATTTGACCCTATCTACCACTATGTTCCATACTGAACATGCAAACATTTGGCCAAATTTTTACATCTCAACTTTATCTACAGACAATCTGAAATGTACCCCTATTTCGTTCTGCACATCCAAATCTTACTCTCTTACATGAATGTTCCTAAGAGGAAAAATTGTGGAAGAACTTTAGCAAAGGCAAAAAAAAGATTACTAATGTCCTATCTAAGACATCTTCCTGTTATCTGTACCTTTCACTGTCTTTTTATTTATGTGTGTGGTAAGATATATATAACATTTACCATTTTAACTATTTTTAAATGTACATTTCAGTGGTATTAAGTATATTCACAATGTTGTGCAACCATCACCACTATCCATTTCCAAGGCTTTCATTGTCTTTAAACTAAAATTCCCAAAGAATAAAGAAAATTGCGGGGCAGCCCAGTGGCGCAGTGGTTAAGTTCACACGTTCCACTTCTCAGTGGCCCAGGGTTCGCACGTCCGGATCTCGGGTGTGGACATGGCATCACTTAGCAAAAAAAAAAAAAAAAAAAAATCCATGCTGTGGTAGGCGTCCCATGTGTAAAGCAGAGGAAGATGGGCATGGATATTAGCTCAGGGCCAGTCTTCCTCATAAAAAGAGGAGGATTGGCAGTAGTTAGGTCAGGGCTAATCTTCCTCAAAAAAAAAAAAAGAATAAAGAAACTGAACTTGTAATATTTTAAATGTGCATTAGAAAAAAAGATACTTACGAAAACAAAGTTAGGACCTTTTAAGAACCCAAGCTTGCATAATTAAGGCAAATCTTTGGTAAATTAGATGAATTTAATAAATTTGGGTAGAAAAAGCTACGGCTTTAACCAAACAAGCTAACATTAATACCATACGATGTTTACAATCTTGAAAACTATAAATTCCTATGCTCAACTAAATTGACTCATTGTTCTGACAAATTTTTATTTCAACAGTAACTATGTTCTTGCAGCATGAGCGCTTGAAGGTAATTTTCAACATCTTCAGGTAACCTAAAACCTTCGACTGATATTAAGTTAATTAAGTGATGATTATTAGATACCTAGGTAATTTCTAAGTAAAACACTGAAACATTGACTACTAAGCATAGTTTTAAGATTATATATTTTTGCTTCATATTTTAATATTAACAAGCTATAGTTCTCGGTCATGTTAATGAAAGCATTCATTTTTGCCACCTTAAGATGTAAAAGGTATAGCTGTAAAAAGTTGTGTTATGTGTGCTCATGAGCTCGGCTAGTCTGCTAAAATGCTGGCGTATGGCAGATAGTTCTTTTTTTTTTTTGAGGAAGATTAGCCCTGAGCTAACTACTGCCAATCCTCTTTTTGCTGAGGAAGACTGGCCCTGAGCTAACATCCATGCCCATCTTCCTCTACTTTATACGTGGGACGACTACCACAGCACAGCATGGCTTTTGCCAAGTGGTGTCATGTCCACATCTGGGATCCAAACCAGCGAACCCTGGGCCAGCGAGAAGTGGAACATGTGCACTTAACCACTGTGCCACTGGGCCGGCCCCAAGGCAGGTAGTTCTTGATTATTCACCCCTAACTTTTCTCTGTGAAACAGAAATTAGTTAGTTTGGCTAAAAGTTACAATCAATATGACTAGTTGAGACTACACTAGGAGCAACAGTTACAGAGAAGTATAATTGGATATGTGTATTTATTTTCAAAAAATAAAAGAGTTTGGTCCTAAAGGAAGAATTCTTGGGCTTTTTGGTCTTCTGACCCCTTTCTACTCTTAGAGCCTATTTAGGACTCTAAAGAAGTTTTACTTTATGTGGATTATAGCTATTGATGTTTACCATATTGAAAATTAAAACTGAGAAATTATTTTAAAGATTTATTTATGGATACATTTAAAGACAGTAATGATGAATGCATTGCATATTAACACAAATAACATCTTAGTACTGTTACGAAGACAGTTTTGATCTTACAGATCCCCTTAGAGAGAACCACTGAGTTCAAGTAAAGTGTCCGTTTTTTCCAAGATGAAAGATGATAAAAAAGGACCTAACTTGGAAAGTAAATTTTACTTGCTTTGACTTGTAATAGTCAAGTCTGAAAAGAAGCTATGAAACATTTTAAATTTTAGCAAATTTCATTCAATGTTGATGGGCTTGCTTCCTTGGGATACAGATAAATTCCTTCATCTTCCACATGGAGGGTATTCTATACCTTCTGTGTAATGTGCCTAAATGACAGAGATGCTATGTTCTATGAGAATAACTTTATGTGCTTTATGTACTTGATTATCTAAAGAAAAAGGACAAAGAATAAAGGTTCCTCCTAACTTATGAATTAGCAAAAGTATTATCTTTCATATTTATTTTTATTGTTACTTTAGTTAAATAGGTAAATAAGTATTGTTTCTCAGGCACTCATGATTCTATTTTAATCAAGCCCTAAAGCTAACAACTCTTGATTTTGCATTTTTCTAATCATTTCCTAAATATAGAAAATTTAAAACTTTTTATAATATTTTACACTAAAACTATCTTTGAGATTTCCTAGTATGCCTCAAAAAAACCCCACAAGATTTCTTACTTCACCTTATAAAAACAGAACTGCTAGAAAGAATTAGGTTTGTTTGATATGTTACTATTATAAGAGACGTATGGGAAAAGTCAAATCAAGACAGACACTTATCCTTTCCTAGGTTAAGTTTCTATAGGCAAAATGTTATTAATATAAATATTTCAGAAATTTAGTTTTATGAGAAGTCCCTGGAGACGTGTCAATGCCCTCACTGTGCATTACATTTTCAACCTCAGGGGAAATACTGATCAAAACTTTTACAAAATAGTTATACACTGTACTCCAATAAAGAATTTTACACTCCTCCATCCTGATGTCATGAATTACAGTAACAAATTAACACAGCCATTAAGTCTCTGTTTTCCAGATAGCTTTTGTTTTACTCTCATGTTTTCTTGAAAGCTCTGCCACAAGCTACAGGTCAGAGTTCCTGTCTTCAATAAAAGAGAGTTGAAGAGCCTCTGGAAAGGATTATACCAGGTACTTCAAACTAACAACACTTCAAAGAATAGAATATTGGTAGGGGCTTCTAAAGTGACATCTCTCAAACAACTTTCAGACCATCTTCAGACTGAGTTAAGATTTTCAGGACACCTTTTAGTCCAGAAGCAGACACCTTCATAACAGTAGACAGCTAACGCAAGCTCCAGAGAAACAACAAAAATTCCATTATTACTGAATGAACTGATGATACAAGGTTTATCTGATTGGAATATTATTTATATTGTCTTAATGTTCCATTTTCTTTCTTCTTAGGTTATCTATAACCACAAGAATTTAGTAAACTCTGCTTACATAAACCAAAATGAAACATTTTAAAATTCTATCTGATTCTCATTAACCCTCAGAATTCAGAAACTCTTCAGACTCCTTTTCATGGCAATAGAGATATTTACATAGATTCAATAAGAACTTGTCTTCCTTTTTATCAGGATATAATTGGACGAACCTATTGAGCAACCACAGCTTTACGTGGAGTGTCACCATTTGAGAGCAATGCTCATTTAAACAGGTATGACAAGCTACTTGTAAGGAACTAAGGTTGACTTCCCTTATTGATCCAATGTCTTCAAAGCCCTCCCAGAAAAACTGGCCTGGTCCCTGGTGTACAAGAGCTCCACCTTAGAGGTGATAAGGAAGGTCACTTCCTGGCAGGCCAGGAACCTTAAGGAAGTTGAGGGATATTTAAGGGTACTACTGTAGATGAAATCTGGTAGTGTCCTGGGCTTGCTTTCCCAGCCTGAGGAAAGTAAATAACAGGGGCTTTTAAACGTCCTAGCTAAGACTCCTTATGAAGTTAGAGTCAAAGTTAACTTTTTACCCTTATAGTTGTACAATAGTGTACAGGCTCTAGATATGCAAAAGTAAACTCAAGGAGGCCTATATGGTTAACACTCTTGCTGTCCCTATGAAAATAATCACCCATACCTCATAATGAGCCTTTTTGGGGGGAATAAAAAAAAAAACTTTAAGAGTATTATGTATAATCACATCCCTCCAAAAATCTAACCAACATCATTCCTTCTAACAATTCAAACACAAATATACTTCCTCAATAAACTCAGAAATGTATGATTATCTGTTATTAGGAATATACAAATTAAAATAATAAAAATTATTCCCACTAAGAATACAATGAAAAAAATAAACATTCTCAAAGTCTAGGGATAGGTTATAAAATGGTACATACAACCTCTTCTGAGGAGCATTTTTTGAATATGTGAAAAGAGCCTTAAAATCTGAATAAGACAACATCCATCCACATAATGCCTCCCAAAAATCTACCAAAAAGGACCAAAACTAGTGAGGGAAATGCCATCATCAAAGAAGCCAGGGAAATATCAATATTATAACAAGACTGATTCAATACACAAATTCCTCAAGAGTACAACATACATAAGGTAGGAATCACATGAGAATATTCTGAAATATCCCAACCCATACTGAAGTTTAGGGACATGGAAGGCCTTTAAGAGAAGTGAGGATCACAGAGCTTGGGACCCATGTTCACATAGCAGAAAGACATCCAGGGCTACCTTTTTGCCTCTTCATTTTAATTTTCTTTAACCTGTCATTAGGGTTAAAAAAGAACCAGCTTTGCAGGTGATGACCAAATGTGACTAAGCAGACATAAGTAAGTGCTGACTCACCAGACAAAACTCATAATCCACAGCATGACACAGTGGTCACTCTCTGCCTCCTTACACCCCCCCTTCTGCAGGTGTGCCAGGCTCTCCCTGAAGCAGGGAAACTGCTAAAATCAAAGGCTGACCCTCAAATATAGGAACGCCGGTGCATCCACAGCACATATCTCAAGAGATTCAGAGAAAAAGTTCTAAGAGAAAAAATATCTGAACTATATATCCTGTTGATCAGTTTCCCTTGTTGCTTACCCCAAATATTAAAAACCATCAACATCTAAACCTCTACCACAAATTATAAAACAACAAACAAACTTAAACAACACTAAGGTAAATGGAGAAGGGCATCAAGAAATACCAAGTTGCCCATGCATTTATTTTGTTTATTTATTATTTTATTTACTTTTTTTTTTGGTGAGGATGATTAGCCCTGAGTTAACATCTGTTGTCAATCTTCCTTATTTTGTTTTTTTTTTGCTTGAGGAAGATTAGACCTTAGCTATCATCTGTGCCAATCCCCTCCACTTTATATGTGGGTCACCTACCACAGCACAGCTGATGAGTGGTGTAGGTCCATGCCTGGGATCCAAACACACGAAACTGAGCTACCAAAGCAAAGCACACTGAATTTAACCACTGTGCCACAGGGCCAGCCCCAACCAAGTTGCCCACACATTTAAATAAAATTCAGCTTCCTTTCCGAATTTTTTAAAAGTTTTAATAGAAATAGATGAATGCCTGCTGAACATGATTTTCAAAAATACGTATAACAAACCAAAAGCCCATATCATAGACAATAATGAAGTATTTGATGCATTACCAAAGTCAGTAAAAACATAACGATGCTCAATGTTAACACTGCTTTGCAGGTACTAGCCGACTTTATTATATCCTTTACAAAGAAGAATAAAGTTACAAATATGAGAAGCAAGCCAGCAAAATTATCTTTATTTGCATGAGATGATTATATATCTGGAAAAGCCTAGAGAACCCACTGAAAAATTATTAGAAACAATAAGAAAGTTGAGGAGCTAATACTATAAGATAACTATAGTATAATATAAACTAGGTGTGATAGACAGGGAGGAACCTAGCAAGGCCCATTAGATCAAAGCCCTCTCCATCTATCATTGTCTTTGCAAGGCATGGCAAACATTTGTTTATCCAACATTTGTTTTTCCATCTCCATTTGAATTGCCTTCCTCCCCTTTGAAGTCTCAAACCACTACATCCAACATCCTCCTTTACCTTTAACTGAAGATAGTATTAAGGTGGTGGCTTCAGCCATATTGGCGAGTTAGTTGGTTTTCCTGGGTTTCCCCCATGTATACATGTTATTAAACTTTGTTTGATTTTTCTCCTGTTACTCTGTCTCAAGCCGATTTAATTCTTAGGCGAGCCAGAAGAACCTAAAGGGTGGATGAACAGTTCTTTCTCCCCTACACCATATATATTACACATTAATCAAAAACAAATTTAAATGTCCTAAACTTGGGTTGTTGAATAAATTATGATATGCTGTTTTAAAATATTTAATGACATGAGAAAATGCTCATGATATAATCCAAAAAAGAATAAAGTGAAAAAAGCAGAATGCAAAACTACATATATAATTGCTATTTTGTAAAAAAAAAAAAAAAAAATATATATATATATATATATACACACACTTACATAGAAAAAGTCTATAAATTAAAACTTTATTTTATTAGAAAACAGCAGAGTCATTTCTGGTTGAAGAATTTCTGATATTTGGAATCTGAATTCTCTGAAATTTCCTTCTACCAAAGCTCCAAGCTCACCGCTATGCACACCCACATTTTCTCATTCCCTCTAATTACAGAGGTACCCTTTCTTCTGTTCAGTCAATCAGTCTAACATGGGTCTGGAACCTGTTTCTTCCCACTCTCAAAGAAATTCCAAAATTATATCCTCTGCCCCTTTATCTTCATTCTCTTCATTAAGAAAGTCATCTTCAGGGGCTGGCCCTGTGGCCGAGTGGTTAAGTTCGCGCGCTCTGCTGCAGGCGGCCCAGTGTTTCGTTGGTTCGAATCCTGGGCGCGGACATGGCACTGCTAGTCAGACCACGCTGAGGCAGCGTCCCACATGCCACAACCAGAAGGACCCACAACGAAGAATATACAACTATGTACTGGGGGGCTTTGGAGAGAAAAAGGAAAAAAATAAAATCTTTACAAAAAAAAAAAAAAAGAAAGTCATCTTCAAGTCCACATTTCTTTCCTAGAAACTTCTCAATTTCTTTTCCTTTCCTTTAGGAAAAAAAGAGCTATCTAAACTCCATGTTTCTATTTCTTTAGCTGTAGTCCAAACTACTCTACTCAAACTATTATTGCCAAGGTCACCAATATCCTTGTTGCTTAATACAATGGGTTTTTTTCGGTCCTTTCTTACTTGATATCATTAAAGTCTTTCACTCCATGCCCACTCCCCTCATTTTCACTTTTTAGAGGGGAGGGTCATGACACCAGTTTGCTGTTTCATTTACAAACACTTCCATTTCATTACCTAAACTTCAACATAAAATAAACTAAAAATGCAAATAATAGAATTTTGGATATTTGAAATTTTTATCATA
This sequence comes from Equus przewalskii, assembly GCF_037783145.1. Taxonomy (NCBI): domain Eukaryota; kingdom Metazoa; phylum Chordata; class Mammalia; order Perissodactyla; family Equidae; genus Equus; species Equus przewalskii. Next base: position 39,864,577 of record NC_091847.1, read on the forward strand.
ACACTTTTCTGTATTTTTTAAAACTTTTGAGAATATTTTTTAGTGGAAAATGCACTTTTATTGTTTATTTATTTATTTTTTGAGGAAGATTAGCCCTGAGCTAACATCTGCTGCCAATCCTCCTCTTTTTGCTGATGAAGACTGGCCCTGAGCTAACATCCATGCCCATCTTCCTCTACTTTATATGTGGGATGCCTACCACAGCATGGCTTGCCAAGCAGTGCCATGTCTGCACCTGGGATCTGAACCGGGGAACCCTGGGCTGCCGAAGCGGAACGTGCGCACTTAACCACTGTGCCACCAGGCCGGCCACGTTTTTATTTTAAAAAAAGAAAATTCATATTGTACATCTGAAACTAACATAGCATTATATGTCACTTATACCTCAATTAAAAAAAGTTAGAAAATAAACAATAAAATGAATATAAAGAAAAAAAGAAAAACCAAACAATAATTAACATGATTTACTGTAAGAAGGAATAACAGACAAGTTTTGGAACTGCATATACAATTTACTTTTATCATTAACAAGCAAATGGCATGATATAAGATGAGAATTTATTTTTTAACTATCCAAGTTATTCTCAAATAGTTTTAATTCAAGCATCTAATAAGTAATAGAATTATTTACCAGCAAGATAACCCTACCTTATTAAGGAAAATTCATTTTTAGTATACTAATTAATTTAGTAAAATTAAAGTTTTTTAGAAAGAGTCCTATTACAAAAGGGAGAAACAAAATAACAAAAGATTGAAAATGCTTCAAAAAGTTAACCTTTAGTTATCTAGTTCAACCTTTCATATGATAGAAATTTTAGAGTATACAAAGAAATGTGGTATAGATGATAAGTGTTGATGAGAAATTGAGCCTTAACATGTGTATTAAAGGATAGTTTTACCAGCAAAAAAGGAATGGGGAAGAATTATATGTCAAAAAATAAAATAAAAATATGAGAAGTGACTATAAAAACTCTGGCAGAGGGCATTTTTTAAGTTTAAAAATGGAAACAATATTTTAAAAATCTAAAAAATTGACAAGTTAATATTTCACATTTCTATAAATAATATGAAAAAGCTACATAATTATAGTAAATATAAGAAAGCATAAATATCAATAATATTTAGAATAACTTATAAATAGCTGATAAGAAATATACTAAGATCTCAGTGCAGTAACAGGCAAATATCAAAGACAATCAACAAAAGAGAAATACAACAGTTTAAGATGCTTAAAAATGCTCACTCTAATTAGTCACAGAAATGCAGATTAAATAAGGTATAACTTTTTGCAATGGAATTTGTAAGGACTAAAAGTGAGGAATATAACCAACCTAATGAAAGTGTGGCAAAATAGGTATAGTTATACATTGTTAGTGAGACAGAATTCATGTAATCCTTTCGAAAGCCAAGTTCAGAATACATATATTAAGAGCCTTAAAGTGTTCCCAGCCCTTGACCTAGTAATTGCACTTCTGGGAATTTATCCTATGAAATAATGTCAGTCAACAACAAATAAAAGCATTGTGCATAAAAATGTTCATTGGAGCATTACTTATAAAGGTAGGAAGAAAGGAATCAATCAATCTATCTATATGCACAACCATGTACTCAAGAGAATAATCACGCAGCCCTGTGGGGAGGTATAGCGTTGGAAAGATTTCACAAAAGTAACTCTTCAGAAGCGTATTAGAAAATAAGCAGATTTTACCAAGCAAAAGAGAGGAAATAAGAATTGCATACAGGGAAGATTATACACAAAATCTTGCAGTCGTGAAGGTCTATACTAGGGGATCCCTAATGAGTATAGCATGTCTAATACATTTAGAACATGTTGCCTCCTATCTCCCAGTGGTTTTCAGAAACTGATGTTTGTGGTCATATAAACACATATAGAGCAATAAACACAAACACAAATGAAAAATATTAAGCCAATTAGATGTGATTATTCATCCATATGTAATGTGATACACCAAGAAGCAAGTACATAGAGGGTTTTAAAAAGATCTTCTTTTTAAAGAAGTTTGTCTTAAGATAAACTGAGAGTTTGTCTTAGGCTAAAGTCATCATGAGACTGTATGATGTATTAGAAAGATCTAACCACTGGTAAGTGGTAAGCCAAAGCCAATCTCTCTCTCATTTTCATCATCTGAAAAGGACGAAATGTATTTAACAACATCAAAGGATTGCTATGGTCATAGGACAGAGATTTGAATGCAAAGTAGTACAATATTCTACCTCCCCAAACTAGCTCAACTCCATTCCTTTAAATTATTATGTTCCTCATATTTATCCTTCTGCCCATTCACATTGCTGTAAGACTAGTCATTACCACCTGACACTGAAATTTCTGTGATAAATCACTGGTCTTTCTTTTAATAGCCTCTTTTTTCTAAACAATTTAACAGATTTCTTCGAAATCTATCTTTCTAAAACAACTTTTTTTTTTAACAGATTGGCACCTGAGCTAACAACTGCTGCCAATCTTTTTTTTTTTTTTTTTTTTTTTAATTCTTCTCCTCAAAGCCCCCAGTACATAGTTTTAGATTCCAGTTGGGAGTGCCGCCAGTTGTGCTGTGTAGGACACCACCTCAGCATGGCCTAATGAGCAGTGTCAGGTCCACGCCCAGGATCCCACGTGGCGAAACCCTGGGCTGCTGAAGCGGAGGGCGCGACCTTAACCACTCAGGCACAGGGCCGGCCCCTAAAACAAATTTTTAATCATGTCACAACTTTGCTTAAAAATCTATCAGCTAAACCAAATTCCCCTTTGTAACTTTATCTCCCACCGTTTTCAAACTTAGGTAGGTAGGTTTCCTCCATCCTCTCCTTTGTTGAGGTTCCTCTTGTAAGCCAAGATATCACTACTTCCTTCGAAGCCTAATTAAAGTTTTACCATCTCCGTGAACTCTTTCATTCCAAACTTTTTTTTTCTACATTTGGGGATATCAATAGCAATACTTAAGCGCATAAACTATCCTGAACTATGCTACCTTCATATCCAGTAGAGATTCACTTTATTGGGGGATGGGAGAAGTGTGGGTAACCTCTAGTAAGTAGGTTATATTTTTTAAAACATAGTAAATATTATCTTGACATAGACCACAATGGAGACGGATCTACTGTCTCTCAATAAGTTCAATACAGCCAGTTTCATCACCAGCATTAAAGCAGATGTCATTTATGTAGTTGAGCTCCAGAGACCATAGCTGGTCTGCATTTAGGAGCTGTGATATACAAAAAATATTTATATTAAGACATAAGAGCCATAATTAAAGTTAAGACGCTCACACTGTGAGAGCGACCCAGGAACAGAGAGCACCTGACTTGTAGCCTGCCTGGAGCATAAGTTTACTGGGTGAATGATGGCTATTGAAATTGTTTTTCCTTTCCCACCGCCAATTTTTTCCCTAACATAAATAATTGAATTTCCCTAAGTTAAAATCACTAAAGATGAGACTTCACTCTATGCACATGCTTTCTAAGTAAATGATTAACTCCTTGAGCATATTATGAGCCATGCATTTTATTTCTGGGCACCTTGAATTGTTTCTAGTTATTAAGAAATAGGTGCTGACTTGATTCTTGTTCTCAATTTAATGATCAATTTATTTAACTAACCACCACTGCCTAATATAGGACTATTAGCACAACACAATAGTACCAAAATGAGAAACTAATCAGTGATTTTTTTTTTTTTAACATTTTACTTTTTCCTTTTTCTCCCCAAAGTCCCCCGGTACATAGTTGTATATTCTTAGTTGTGGGTCCTTCTAGCTGTGGCATGTGGGATGATACCACCTCAGCATGGCTCGATGAGCAGTGCCACGTCCGGGCCCAGGATTCGAACCAATGAAACACTGGGCTGCCTGCAGGGGAGGGCACGAACTTAACCACTCGGCCACGGGGCCGGCCCCTAACCAGTGATTTTTATTTGTTTCCATGGGTAACTACAGGATTATTTTTAGCTCACTTGAGAAATACTGAGATTACAAACACAGAAACAAACATCCATCTTTACCCAGGTACATGTAATTAATTTAGTTGGTACCTCTGGACTTCAGCTGCAACATCAAATGCTACCTACTAAGAATAACATATTTGCAATACATTGCAAAAAAGAGACCTATTTCTTAAAAGATATCTCACATTAAAATAAAAAAGGTCAAATTCAAGGTACTATGTCATACAACACTTCATTAAAAACAAAAACAGGGACATTCTGTTCACATTCTATTTACCTTTTTTCCCTTCCCTGAGTGTGCCTTGCTCCTACCTTCCCATTTCACACATAGTACAAAAGTATTTATACACATTCTTTAAACCAATTCTTCTCTTTTATGGGTTTTGGCAAGTACAACTGTGAAGTCTTTCTTGAGAGGGAAGGGCAAAGAGAGCTTTTACCTAATTGGCCAAAGTTATTTCATGTTCTCTTCCTGGACCAACTGTTTACTGCTTATACGGCCCTTCCCCAACCCTTCAACTTCCTACTTCTAATCTCCAAGGTATGATTATAGATAAGAGTAATTTTCTCAACAAGCTGCTGAAAATATTAACTGCAATGCACAAGAATTTAATGCTAAGATACTCAGACCACAATGGAGAAAATCTTGATAGTTTCCAAGAGGACTCAACTATAGAACAATGGTCCACTCCTCTTAACTCCATTTAAAAAGCCTTCTTTACGGGGGCGGGGGGGCGGTGTCAGCCTGGTAGCGCAGTGGTTAAGTGCTCATGTTTCGCTTCAGCAGCCCGGGGTTCACCGGTTCGAATCCTTGGTGTGGATATGGCACCACTTGGCAAGCCATGCTATGGTAGCCGTCCCACGTATAAAGTAGAGGAAGATGGGCATGGATGTTAGCTCAGGGCCCGGCTTCCTCAGCAAAAAGAGGAGGATTGGCAGCAGTTAGCTCAGGGCTAATCTTCCTCAAAAATAAATAAATAAATAAAAAACCTTCTTTAAAACTATTTGTCTTGCCTTTTTGTTGTTGTTGCTGCCCATCCCCAACACTTCCTTTAGCTCTGCAGTAACCCCTCTTTTAAAATAATGAGATTTGACCCACAACCTCTGTCAGTCTTTGTTGCCTTGCAGACCCCATTTCTTTCAGTATGCTATACTAACAACCGTAAAAGGAGAAACCCGTCATCCTGTGACTTACAGGCTGCTCCTTGATTTTTTCACATGCTCAAGATGGACTTTGCTGCTTCTATGTCACCATAACGATTTATGTTAATAATAATCCTTTTCCCAAGGAAGTGCAGAAGTATGTTTCAACAACCATGTCATCATGAAAACCAGAAAAGATAAGTATGGCTTCTCTCTAAACTCAAACACTAGATAGCCTCCTATTTCCACTCATTTCCATCTTTCATTTACCTCAAAACTCATCACTGTACAAGATAAATGATTACGTAAAAGTTTTAAGGTTTTCTTCTGACACATCACCTGCAAGTAAATGTTCATTACAATATCGCAAATAAGGAAAATGAAATAAATTTCATCATCTTAGTGCAGCGATAATGAAGTTAGGAAAAGTCTAACCACTGAAAATTAAGACCTTCTTGTAAATTTATGTTTGAATTGTTTTGAATCTTTCCTTTTCACACTCTATTTTTAGTGGTATTTCTATTATTAGTGAAATTCAGTACTGATGTAATTAAAAGTGGCGGCTATGAATTTTGTTGCTTTTTGTTCTGATGGATATTCCTATTATTGGCAGTCCAGCCAGCCTGTCTTCTGCATTCATCAAAAGGAACTAAAGGAAGTAAAAGTGTTTTGTGAGTCAGTCACCAAATCCCCTTGGAAAGCTAACTCCTGACCACCAAATGAAGAAAAGGGAAACAGAGGTGATGTCCTGTCTGCTCAATGTTCTTAGCAGGTATACATTATACATTAGGTTTTAAGAAAAACCATTTATAAAAGCATAGGAAAAGAATGAAGGAGAAAGGAGTGATTCCGGTTAATATCACAAGAAATACAGTATTTGAATAACTCTGACCAGAAAGAGCAGCTTTGTCGGTTTTAACCTGACCTCGACAAACAAAAAGGCTATCATTGAAATGGATGATTTGAAAGTGATTAATCCACCTTCTCCAAATAATGCCAAGTGGGTCAATTTTGAAAGCAACGGAAGAAAAGAAGGATCCTACAACATTTTCCTTTCCTTCTAGGAGAAGAGGTGTAAGTTGAGGTGACCTCAAAAAGGTTGCAGAACCACTCCAGATGCCTAACAGACCTGGCTTTAATTTATTTACTTTTTTTTTTTTCTTTTTTGCTGAGGAAGAGTCGTCCTGAGCTAACATCTGTGCCAATTTTCCTCTATTTTGTATGTGGGTCACCACTACAGCACAGCTGCTGATGAGTGGTGTAGGTCTGCACCTGGGAACTGAACCTGGGCCACCAAAGCAAAGCATGGTGAACTTAACCACTAGGCTATAGGGCTGGCCCAATTTGTTTGTTCTGTATGGGGCTCATGCTGTCCTTCTTTTGCTGGATCCTTTCTTCCTGATTTCTGAATATTCAGTTTACTCCTTCTTGGTCTAATTCAATGCTAACTAAACCAAAGAGCCTTTTCTTATGATTCCAACCAGAAGTCCTCTCTCTCATATTCTGAGTTTTCACAAACTTTTATCCATAGCTCTCCAAGAGAATGCTTGAAGACAGCATTCAATATAAACTTCATGAATGAAGGTAGCTGCCCCCTTTTCCTCTTATTATTAGCACTAGAACAATAAAAGTGTATCAAATACCTGTGATTCTCCTGTGGTTGTCATTAGTGAGTCAATTCATTTTTAAACTAATGGCTAAATTTTCTACTGTTTTGTTAGGTTACTAACACTTAAAAATTGAGTCCATTGCCTCATCTTTCTTTTTGTCTAAATATAATTATCTGTTGTAATAAGAACCAGAAAAGGTAGACAAATAAAATCCCAAACCTTCATTCTGGTGAAAATCTAAGGACTTCTCTCCACCTGATCTGTCAAGAAAAGGAGGAAGAAGGGAAATTAGATTTATTTGAATTTTACTTCCTTTTATTTCCTCAGCTTACTCTGTGCTGAGACACTAAAGAGCAGGGAAGTAACTGAAAGGACAATAGTCAAAAAGGAGAGAAAAAAGGGCACAAAATAATTCACAAAATGACTGATGTGACCTCAAATAATGGCAAGGTAACTGTAAATATAAAGTTATCCTATGCAACTCAAAACTAAAATGTAACACATCGTCCTTTAATAACCTTTGAATTTATTATTTAAAAAAAAGTACAGCCTACTATCAGCTAGATTAAATTTGGCCATATATTCTGTTATATTACCAACATATCCAGCCATTTGTGAAGCCAAGAAAGAGTAAAATGCACTCTTAGGACTGCTACTCAACCTTGAAGTGCTGAAAGCTACTTCATCATCTATGGTGGGGACAAACACATGCATGCACATGTGAACTTAACACTATGTTCTGTGGAAAGCTCGGTATAATCACCATCATTGTAAATCACTCAGGTATCCACTTATTTTAGCATACACAAATCAACGCAGAGCTCCCTGTGATTCCTGCAAGGATATCTGAAATCACATTTAACGTTTTCTCCTCCCACTCTCCTCATTGAAAGCTTGGGATATAGAGGTTTTCTCCTCTCCTTTCACTCAGTACTATGCAGCACAACATACAGGAAACTATTAATAGCTGGACTAGCATCCACATATCATTTAAATACTATAGGAGCACAACTGTGCTGAATATGCCAGAAGTGACCCAAAAACCAGAGGAGACTCCTCATTAGATTCCTTCTAAAAAATAAGACTAGCTTTATAGTGTTAGGATTAGCATTATTCTAATCCAATTATAGTGTCTTGTTGATTTTCCTTTCTATCTTTCCTTACACTACTTACAAGCTTAAAGTAGTCACTTCTCTATATATCAGATGAAATTACTTTACAGACTAATTAATCACAATCTATTTCTTATGCTACTTCTTAAAACTATAGATAACTAGCAAAATATAATTAACAATATTATCAAATCAAAGATAATTCATTTATTTATCCATGGACAAAATCATAAAACATATTTCCTCAAAATTACGACTGTATAATCTAGGTTTGTTTGTTTGAGGCCAAGATTAAATATATGATAGGTAATACATTATTGACCTTTTTACACTTGGTTCCTTCAAACATTCTTCATTTTATTCAGCATTTAGTTTAAATTAAATATTTAAAATTGAAGCTGTTCCATGTTGCAAACACAGCTAAAATGAAGAGCTTCTGTAGCAGCCAGTGACCAGATTTTAAATGCAGGTAGATCAATAAAAAAAAAAAAAAATCCACTAAGCACAGGCTCCATGTGTGAGTGGAATGGTTTATAATAGCTTGCAAATGACTATGTGCTTGCTGTAACCAGCTGTTCTTAAATTATGAATATGCAACCAATTCATGTTAAAGCCAAATCCCAGCACTATTTCTACAGAGAAATCCCAGTAGTTTTGCTTGTTCTACATGTTAGCTCTGTTAAGGATACAAATAGCAGTAAGCTTCTGAACAAATAGGACCAAACTATTGGCATTTCATGCACTCGGTCCATTATCACAGCAAGGGATGTCAATCATTGGTACATTCTATAACAGCTCAGGCAATATGACAATGATCTCTTAGGAAAAAAAATCAAAATCTCTGCAGCATACTCAAAGTCCTTCTGACAACCTAATGCTTTCTCACTTCAGCCAATCAGACTGCCAGACCCGACATACTAGAAGACTTGCATCAAGCTTGAAACATTTAAAAACATCAATCATAAAAACAAAGACAGGACATTGAATTATACAGTATTAACCTCCAGGGTTTGCATACAAAGACCTTAGATTTATTTATGTCCCAGCGAGTTAAGAGCTTCAGTACACTGTTCTTTACACCAAACTGACTGCCAATTTGACGAACCTCTCTGCCCTCAGCAGGAGTGCACCGTCTTTGATTAATGAGTGCAGGCTTGTGGAAAAGTGCTAAGAAGAAAAAACAGGAAAAACACACAATTATGTCTACACATAGCTGAAGTACCAATGCAATAATTATCTTCAAGCCAAATGCTCCTTTTTTCTCATATACACATGCACACATGTGCACTCACAAAATTAGTAAAGGTTCCTATCTATATATTACCGTCATTATTATTCTAACACAATTTTTATTTGAATGAAAGGCATTCAAAAACCAAAGTACGAGCTGAATTTTATGAATTGTAAAAACAACTATTTTAAAAGCATTACTTTTATTTTTGAAAACACTATCTTACACAGAAAAATTTTAAATATGTGAGACAAAAACTGTATTTTCACCTCATATTCTTATAAAAGCTATTCATTTAAAAAATTCAATGTTTAACTTACAAATACCAGGACTCTTAAGTATTTTACATCTCAAACTGTATTATGACTTGCCACAAATCACACAGCATTTAAAATAGATTTAAAAGTAATGTAAATTCATTTTATTTTTCTTTCAGCAAAGATGTTGCCAGTATTTTATAACTCTATATGCAATTGTAAATTAATTAAATTATATTTGCCTATAATTTCAAAGTTAATATGGTCAACAGAAAAACTTATGAATGAAATTTAAACTTTTTATGACTCTTCTGTTTTGAATTGCCTTCCTTTAAGAAACTCAACATGGAATGATTTTTACTTAAGTTACGGGATTCTTATTTGCACTGCAGTTAAGACTGTTATTACCTCTAAAAATGAGCCAAGTATTGAGACTCTTTTAAAAAAAATTTTATATTTAATCTACAACTCAATTTACCATAATTTAGTTTACATGAGTATCTGCCTTGACACAAATACGTTACAAGTAAATACATTTCTTAAAAATTGAACATAGGCCAAGATAAAAGAAGGATTGTCTTTTTAAGGACCTGTATGGTTATTATATAAAAAGGGTTGAGAAAGCATATTACCTGAATATAAATCTTAGCTTTAGTCTCAGTAATGTATGATCTACTTAAAAGGAAAGCATCTCTATAAACTTGTGATTTAGGAAATCATAATTCTGAAATCACTCAGCAGTGTATCCTAAGTGTCTAAAATTTGTTTATGTTATATAAGAAGTCCTTTTCATGGAATTTAACTCAGCAAATTACATATTCTAATCTTCAATTTCACATTTTGAGTATTGTTTTAAAGGCAAACTATTTTATTTTAAATATTACAAATTTTACGCTCTGAAAATTTGTTTAAATGTTTAATGTACTTAAAGATTTAAAAATTAAAAATCAATAAATATTGAGACTAGGAAAGATCTCTTAACATATTGATAAGCTACATTATACCCTTAAACTTATTCTAAAGTTTTTTTACACAAGTTGTTTAAAGTGTCTTTTTCTCTGTTGGGATTATCACTCTTTATTCTTCCTCTTTCCTCCTTCCTACCTCCTCTCCCACCAAAAAAAACCCAAAGCAAATAATTAGAATAAGTAGAAAATAGGTACCAATGGGATGATCTGAAAACATTTTAGTACTACAATTTCATTGCTGGAACTATCAATAAAAATTATTAGTACAATAAAAATATAATTTCAATTTTTAAAATCATTAAATGACTACTAGTCAATTAATATCTTCACCTCCTTATTTAAAAAATTAAATACAAAACTGTCCATTTCTTTAATAATTCTTTTCTAATCATCTTCTGTAACAAAAGTTTAAAGAAATATGTAATCAAATGAGTCAAGATTTATTAAATAAAGCACAATATTTTTAAGCCCCATGGTATGAAATATTTAATTTTACATAATCAAAAACCTCTCAAAATACCTAGCTAGGTAATTTAATTAATCCTTCAGGATATCAAGTATACATACTTGATGATATAATTTCATCTAGGGGTCAAAATCACCACATTACTTCGTGTTAAATCATTTCTTCTTTTGGTAGTTTGGGTAGGACTAGGTCAAAAACTCAGGAACTGTAACTTAAAAACCTCTTTCTTTGACAAATCTTTAACCCTAAAAGTAATCCAGTTCTAACACATACTCTCACTAATTCAAGGAGATAAGACAGAAAACATGAACTTTCATGCAACTGTGATATCCTACATCTTGTATAGTAACACAAAAGTAGCAACAAAGACATTAACAATTGCAGTTCAAGCTGGGAGTGACTGTTCTGTTTCAATTCAATGACACCACTAATGGCTTCTTAGCAGCTCCATGAAATCAACCAGCTGTCAAGTTGATGCATCAGAAGGAACAGTTATGCACTCCCATAAGAAAAAGCAACACATCAGGATGTTTGGCAAAACATCTGCTCCTTTACACTGCAGTTCTATAATAAACACGCAAACAAAGAAATGGGAGAAAGGGCAACAGAATTAAAATTCTAAGGTTTCCATTACAGTCTTATACGCATTTTAAATAAATGATTATAAAAATAAAAACAAATTTGTGCCAAGTTGAATACTTTAAGTTATTCTAAATCTTCTGAAAATGCTAAATACAATTACTTGGATTCTTCTACAAAGGTTAAAACTACATAAAATCTTTACATTTTTAAAACTGAGAGTAAACTATATTCACTAAGCAAGACCATTATTGTAATATTATGTACAAAACACAAAATTTAAGACTAAAATATACCCTTCCTTCATTTAATAAGTATCTAGTAAATTATGCCACTAGTACTCTAATAAATGCATTTCTGAGACTCAATAGTCCAAAAATATTTTTAGTAGTGTTTCAAAGAGTAATGCTGCTATAGGTTAGTACTAGTTTAATATATGAGAACATTTTCTGGATTTTAAAATACATACCTACTTCTACAAGTCTCCAAACCAGTCTATGAATACAACAATTTCAAGTTCTTATAAACGATATCCCATTTTTAAAGCTTACCATTTGATTTCTTAAAAAAAAAAGAGACTTATTGGTCATCACAGGCCTAAAATAATTTTACATTCAATCATCATTTCAAACATTTGTAAAATCTTACTTTTTTCTATCTGAAACTTGCAAGGGCCTCAACGTCTTTTAAATTATTGATTATGCAGTACAGTAACAATATGTACAGTCTTTACAATAGGTGTGAGACATCACATGTACTTAACTACCATTTTCTTAAACTGCTTATCCTCTGTTGCTTGCCATTTATAATCTGCCAAATCTTCTAGTCCTTTGTTGCATGTATAATTTAGAACCATCTGTTCTATGTGCTTTTAACTATTTAAACATTTTTCACCTACCTACAATTCACATAAATGGCAGACATTCAATTCAGTCCAGCTTTCTACATAAGCGTCTTACATAAAGCAATACCTAGATAAACAGCATAGCAGATAACACTAAAGAAGACTGCTACAGAGATAAAAACATACCGCATACAACATAAGTTTGTGTGTTAGACAAATCTTTTCAGTGTATTCAGAATTGTTTCTATTAGCTTTTTTTGAGTTAACTGTAGTCAGTGTTTTTCCCCAATCCAGAAGACAAAGAGAATGCAAATTAAATACAGACAGTTTCATGTCCTTGTTAGAAGAGAAGTAAATATGCTGACTGAAAATGACTACAGGAGACAGAATTCCACTTTCCCATTCAATTTACAGTGCCCCTTATCTATATACTAGTCAGTGTATCATTAGGTTTGGTCATGTGACCAACTGAACTTTTGTGAGGTGAAAAACTATTTTAGACAAGCAAATTAAAACAACATTAGTTTTTATTATCTTTTCATAATGGCTGACAAAGAGCTTAAAGCTACAGGTTATAAAATATATTTTAAAATCAATTCTGCCGTTTAAGTACTAACTACATTTTTGCCAATCGTTTGACTTAATATCTCCTACTAAGTTTTAAAAGTATCCAGTATCTCCAGGAATTTTCAACAATTACATCTTTTCAAAATTTAAAGAAACGTAAAAAACAGGACATTTAATTGCAAAATGGGATCTATGTAACCTAAAATAAGTAGACGTAAATATTAACTAAACTGATTAACAAGCCACAGCAGAGAGGGGAGTAAATAAGAAAGGCAATATGCTGATTAAAAATAACATTTGAAACCTTTACAGAACAAAAAACACAGACAAAAGCTAGCTGAATACCAAATGACACTATAAAAGTCTATACCATTTTTTTGCACATAATTTTCCACCTGTTACCAAAACATTAAATGTGGAGACGCTGATGGTTCATTCTGAGAGAAGACAAAAGCTAAGCAGCACAATTTATCACTAATCTATAAATTACACGGGCCTTTAAAACAGAAAAAAAATTAAGAGAAAAATCTACTCTTAGAATTTCTCGATAAAGTTTACATGACGTCACTGGGCCCCCCTGAACATTCCCTAAACTTTGAGTCTTATCCAGACACACTTTCTGCCTTTCTAAGGCTTCTTTCCCTTCCTCAAAAATAAAAAAGAGAGACTTGGGAATAAAATTTGCCCAAGATGGCGAAACGCTTGTTGTTTAGAGGGCAGGGGAAAAAAATGGAGGATATTGTAATATACACAAAGGGATAAATTTCAACAACTCGGCCAAGGACTGCAGCTGCTTCTCTCTTTATAAGGAAGCAACACACAAAAGATAAATACAGAGAGAGAGAAAAGAAGAGAAAATCTCCCAAACAGCAAGGCCAGCTCTGATTCCGAACACTTGCTTCCTTTTCCAAGTCCCAATTCTGGGGTTCGTGGAACTACTTTAAAGAGAGGGGAGCCGCGAAAGGGAAAGGGGGGAGGGGGAGCAACAAGAAGATTAAAAGAGCGAAGAAGAGTTGAGAGCTGGCGGTTGTTCCCGGGGTAGAACTGCTAGAAGACAGACATTACCGTAGGAAAAGCTATGCTCCTCTAACACTGACATAGATCTTCCTAGGTATCCGGATCTTTTCCCAGTCCCATCTGCCCCCACTCCCACGCCCCCCCGCCCCCCGCAGCTCATTTTCCGTAAACTCTAGAGCTCCAAAGTACACAGGGAGAGAGCAAGAGAGGCCCGAATGGGGGGGAGGGGGGGGGGCAGGCGCAGCTAATCAGTCCTAGAGAGAAGAGGGGGCGGAGGCAAAAAGGGGCAGCAGTAGGCGGACGGGGGGGGGGGTATCTTGAAACTACCCCGGCGGGGAGGGGGGGAAGCAGCGGATATTCCCGGGTAGAAACGGCGATGGCAACAGTGCCAGAGGTGGTTTTTTAAGAAGCAAAACTGTTGGCGACGACCTAAGCGCTGGAAGCCGAGAGGAGGAAGAAGGAAAAGCGAAGCCAGGAAGGCCGAGCAGGGCGGCCGGCACAAAGGAGGCGGACCGCGGCGGCAGCGTCCGCCCGCGCCGAGGAGCACGGCCCGCGGCCCTGCTGGACCGAAGTCCCGCACTAGCAGCTAGGAATAAAGTTTACGTTCTCCAGAGACCGCACCCCCCAATCCCACCCAGGACCGCGCATCTCCGCGTCCTCCTTCCCCAAACTCCACTCAGGACCCCGAGCACCACCCCAGCCTTCCAGCCTGCACAACAAAGAGACACACCGACCGGCGAGGGTAAACAGCCGCGGCAGGGCGAGCAGGGCGGGCAGGGCGAGCGCCTCGAGATAAGCAACTCCGGAGTCTTCCCCGCTCGCAGAAGCGTAGTTTCTCCTTGTCTGTTTCGACTCGCTTTAGAACATTTGGATTTCTGTCTTCACCCGCGTCCCTCACACCCGAGGATTTTTAAACTCACCTTTACTTTCGAACTGAGTTGCGGTGGATGGGATTTTTGTCTTCCCCAGATGGTTGAAGGTTACGATTTTTGTTTTTGGAAACCCCACCACCTCCTTATTTCTATTATTATTTTTGCAAGAAAAGTATAAAGAGAGTTGGAGTGGAGGTGAGATTTGTGATCGGGAAAGCCCCTGCCTCCCTCCGTCTCCGTCTTCCGCCTCTCTCTCTCTGATTAGTTCCTATCCAGCAGCAGATTGAAGCAGGAGATGATTCTTCTCAAGGTTTGTTCAGCAGCTTCACTTCTAGGCGAAGGCTTCATGAACCAAGTGACGTCAACCAACAAGGCTTCTCTCTCTCTCCTCTCTCTAACAATGAAAGTTGCTGTTAACAAGGGAAAAAAGAGAGAGAATTGTTTATACCATTTCAGTTCCAATAATAAATGACCTATCAGCTCCTAAAGGAGCCAAGGGAGGGAGGGGGTTGCTTCTTCCTTCCAAGAATACTGTAGCTTTGAGTTTGCATCGTCCCTTGTCCCAGGAAAAAGTTAAGAAACTTAAATGTTTTGTTTTGCTCGTAGAAGCAGAAGGGACAGAAAATAGGATTGAAAACCTAATTTTTATAAAAGGTAAACTGGAGAACAGGGAGCATCAGATTAACCATTTCCACCTAAACTTTTTTATCCGTAAATTAAGAATTCGGTTGAAGTCTACAAGCCAACTAAATTAATATGCCAAAAATTCGTGGATGTTTGGAACTCAAAATAAAAAGCAGGACGCAAGATGGTCCCGGGATAAAAAGCTACTGCCCTAACACGGACAAGTTAAGCTGGCTGTAATATTTATGCACTGAGTTAAAATTTAAATAAAACACGTTTAAATAGTAAATTGTTTTAAAGCTATAAGTTAAAATTGTAAAAGGTAATATCAGTAGTTTTCCTCCCCAATTTCTGAAAGGTCAAAAAAAAGATAGCTAATTGTGGAATTGCATTTTTTAAAAATCACGTTAAGACTGGTAGCCCATTGCTCCGTCTTTAAACTACACACGAGGTATGCTATTTGTCTACCTTTTGAATCTCTCCCAACTTTCTGTTTTTTACACATTTTACCCCCAATTCCAAGATCCTGAAACCAAGTTAAACTAAAGGTAAAGTACACCCATTACCTCCTTCCACACACTACCCCATAGCTTTCTAAAAATGATTAAAAAAGAAAAAAGCCTCAGCTTAGTAACACTTTATTATCCAAAAACATATATAATTAAAAAATTTTTCATTGAGTTTGTTTTCCCCCCAGAACACATTAAAGTCTCAAAGTTCATATAATTAAAAATTGCATAATTTAATTTTCAGGATGAAGAGCAAGTGAAAAGCAAGCTATAGAAGAATAATTTGACCATGTATGTGTATTTTGTACATACATACGTGGATAAATGTATCTTAAAAGATGCTATTGTTTTATGTTTCCTCTTCAGCCACAGGCTGTGATTTTAATTGTGCTGGAGGATCTTCATTAGTATTAACACATGGGGAGATTTCACAAAGCTGCTTCATTAGGAAAAAAAAAGCTTGGCAGACTAGGTCTTTTTGCATGCACTGAGAATGTCAGCCTTACCTCGGTCATTTGTAACATAATAAGTGCAAGTACAATGATTGCAATGCAGGAGCACTGGGGGAAGGGCAGAAATACTGCCTGTCTAATAGGGATATCTGAAAAGAAGGCTGCTCATTACATAGTAAAATGTATGCTAAAAATTAGTGAAGATGATGTCTCAGGAGACTGATGCTAAATAAATTAATGTGCTGATATGTTTTTAATTATTATTTTTGTAGTAGTTTATTTCATTCTCAGGATTCACATTGAGCAGCAAAGCTGTGCTAGCACTTATTGATTTTTTTGCCCTGCCACATTCCCGGAATACAGATTTTAATCATTTCACTACACCACACTCAGTAATTTCATTAAAAACTGGAACCTTCCATCCCCAGAAAAGCATTTAATTTCAATGACATACAATTTCTCTCTTAGCAGAAAACTGTCTCTACAGTAAAAGCTGGCCTAAGGTTCAAATGCATAATTTAATCCTGAGTTTTCCATGCTCTGCATTCCTTTGAAGCTATAATTTGAGTAACTACCTAATAACTGTAATAAGGACAATAATTTCCTTATAATATATTATTAACTCATATTTAATTAACTCAGAGGCCAAGCTCTGTACATGTATGACTGGGTCAACAGTTCTACATCCTCAAAATTTACTAATAATATTCCAGAAGAAAGATATAGATTAAAATATCAGTGTAAGTGCTAGCATTTAGATATTTCATCCAAAGTAATAAAGTTACAAAATGCAAAAAAATTCATGCATTTTATATAGTACTGGTTATTATTCAAATAAACAGTATATTAAAAAAGTTGCAAGTAAACAAGGCAATTCACTGCTATTTCTATATATAAATATAGTATTACACTATTAATATTTCAACAATCCACTTCTGACACTTTGCCTAATCACTAGCATTACTGTGAAAATATTCAATTTTGAAAAGACAAAGGACTAGATTCAAGTTGTCTCAATTTTCATAAAGAATTCTCTTAAAACATTTCTCTTGAAATAAAGTTAAATGGCACACTTGAAAAACTTAGATAACTGAAGATATCTCTCTTACTTAAATACTTTAAACAATATACTGCAAGGCATGGTTCGATTTTTGGTTCCAATAATATTTTGATATAATATTGGGTTTGAAAATGGCACAAAGGTTTTCCAAACAATAGGTTTCATAAGGATATGTAATTTAATGTTATAATCCAATGTTACTGCAATAAAAAAAAAAGTTTATTTAAAAAAGTAATTAATTAAAAAAAGGGATATGTAATTTGCATTGCCTAGTTTTTGGAGAAGAAACTTGTGGGAAAAATCTTTGACAGAAAATTCATTTATTAATTTAAATTTTGGATATATGCCTAATCAACAGAAAAAATGGTACATATGTAATGAAAGTGATTAA
Organism: Equus przewalskii; assembly: GCF_037783145.1. Lineage (NCBI taxonomy): Eukaryota > Metazoa > Chordata > Mammalia > Perissodactyla > Equidae > Equus > Equus przewalskii. The sequence goes on from NC_091847.1 coordinate 39,882,240, forward strand.
CATATAAAAACTCATATTAAAAATTCCTGTCATTCCCCTGGGTGATTTTAGAACCAAAATTCAAAAATATTTTTAAAGAATGTATGTATAATTTCAAGTTGAAGCTGCATAGAACACAAAGTTGTCTTTTCCTTGGTTTAATGTTGAAATAACATAACAAAATAAGACAGTGTTGTCAAAAATTGTAATAAAGGATAAAATTGGTGATAACGAAGAGCTTGATTTTAGCATTTTTAAAATATTTAAAAAATCAAGAGTTCTTTATATAGTTTGGAAAATATTTTTGCAACATTCTCAAAGATGAAATTCAGCTAAATGGAAATCAATTAAAAAAATAGTTGATAAATGAAAAACTCATATTGATTGATACCTAAAATTCATAAGATGTATTTCTATATTTCAATAAAACAAAAGCTTCAATTTTTATATTAAAATATATCTTAAATAATTTGGTGTTATTTGGTAATTCAAATATATTTATTTATCCAATTTAATCTATACTTGTAAAACTGATTTTTAAAAATATAGGTAACACTAGAAATTTAAAACTGGATTACTCCAGTATTTGATACCCTCTTACTAAGCTGTGCTTAAATTATTTTTTAATATGATTCTTTTCCTTTTTTCATGTTATCACATTTGATCATTTCAGAGATTACAATATAGTCATAGAGATGGGGGAAGAAAATAATTACTTTAGTTACAAAATAATTTGGCTCCCATTATACTTAGTCTTATACTTAAGATCATCATCTAAGTTAGCACTTAATCGTGTACATAACTGTAAAAGAATTTAATGATCAAACAGATCTTTTCCAATATTACTGATAAATATTTCTGAAATTCTATATCTGATACATACCTATCCCATAGACTAATTATGCCACCACTGTAGACTAAATTGTTACACTTTCTTCTGTAAAGCAGCATCTATTTTTAGGACCAAGGCAGAACTTCTTAAATAGGTAGGTAAATAGATAAAGATGGATAGATATCTAATTTCCTACTACAGATAGGTATTGTACATGGATCTTCAAAGAGTAAGAATTACCATAAACAGAGAACGAAGTTTATGAAGGCTGACTACAAAAAGCCAAATGAGTGAGAGGTCTCAATAGTAGAACAAGCTGGCCACCGTCATGTCTTGTTTCTGTTTCAATCGGTACAGACTAATGAAGCTTTATTTGTTTTTATTCATTGAACAAACGTTTGAGTGCTAGCTATATGCTATGTATGCACTCTGCTAGAGGCTGGAAAAACATGAAAAGCTCACATCCTGGTTCATGTTGAAAGTGTGAAATTCCTGGGAGATTAGAGACTCACATAAATCATATTATAAAGATACAAATAATAAAGTTTTGTAAGAATAAAGAGGCTGGGGCAACTAATTCTGACTGGGAGTCTTAAAAAAGCTTTATCAAAGAAATGCCATTTGAACTGCATCTCAAATACTGAGAGCTTTACCAGGCAAAGAGGGAGGGTGGATTCTTAAGGGAAGAAACCGTAAGTTTAAATACAAAGAGCTACTACATCTGGTGTCAAACCACTAGTGAGAAATTCAGTGTAACAAGAATGCTCAGTAGGAGGTGTGGAATAACAGGGATAAAGAAAGCTGGGACCTGAGAGCGAAAGGCCTAATGTCCCATGGTAAGGTGGCAGAATCCATCCTAAGAGCCAACAAAAGTTAGCAAAGGAGCGACATGAATGACCTTGTTTTTAGGGAACAGTAACTGTTCAGGCAGTGCAGAGGACAGATTGTAGTACAAAAAGACTGCTTAACAGTCCATGAAAAAGATGGTAAAAGACAGTGGCGTTGGAGGTTTAAAGCCAGATATTTTTGAGGTAAAATGTGAAATTGGCCATGAACTGAAAACAGGGAGAGTTAAGAGAGAGGAAGTACTGAAGGAAGACTACAGAGATTTCTAGCGTAGGGAACTGAGTAAATGCTGAAGTCACAAAGTAAGGTCCAGAATACATAAGGGAAAACAAATCATAAGGTTGTCTGGAATTAGAACTTGAATTTATGCTTTACAGGTCACTTTTTAAAAAACGGGATCATCAGAATCAACTGCAGAGCTTTTTCAAAATGCACATACCCAGGCCCACTATCCAGAGATTTACTAGGTCTGGAGTAGGGGCCAAGTATTTCTTTTCTTTTTTTAAAACTCTGAAGGTGCTTCTGATGAACACTCCTGATTAAGAACACTGTTATAAGCACAAGTTGATTATAAAATTCATTTGGAATAAAAAAACAAGAAAAGCCCAAGCAACCCTGAAAAAGAAGAGCACTGGGAATGAGAGGAGGCTGTCATATCAGATATTAAAACATGCTATAAAGTCGAGTTGGCATTGGCACATGAAAAAAAGGCCAATAGAACACAATGGAAATTGAGCAATTGACCCAATGCATATGGAAATTTAACATACATAAAAGCTGTATTTCAAAGAAGTGAGGAAAAGATGGACTTTTTAATAAGTGGTGTTGAGATAACTGGGTAGTCCTAAGGAAAATGATGAATTTGGATCTGTTCAAAGAATAAATTTCAAAAAGATCAGATATTTTAATATAAAAATTTGAACTACACAAGTACTAAGAGAAATTATGGGGCAATTCCTCTGTAACTGGATAGTACAGAAAATGTTCCTAGCAACAGATAAAACTAGATGCAAGAAAGTGAAATACTGCTAAATCTCAATACATAAAAATAAAGAGCTTTTTTCTATGGCAAAAAAGAAAAAAATACCACAAGTATATAGACAAATGAGAAACTGAAAAAGTATTCGTAAGTTATAAAAGAGACAGTTTAATAACTCTCTATTTAAAGAATATCTAAAAATAAAAGACCAATACCCTTACAGGAAAATGGCAAAAGATATGAACAGACAATTTTACAAAAAAAGAAATGCAAAAGCCCCTTAAATAAAAAACATTCTCAACCTTGCTCATAAGAGAAATGCAAATTAAGAATCACTGAGATACTATTTCCCACCCAACAAATTAACAAAAATCCAAAAGTTTCACAACACAGCCTGTTAGTGAGCCTCTTCTGGAAAAGAGGGACACTCTTAAGTATTGCTTGTGGGAATGAAAATTGGAAAAACCCCAACAAGAAAGAATTTGAAAGAATCTAGCAAAGTTACACATGCATATATTTTTTGACTAGCAAATCCCACTTCCAAGAATCTGACCAACACTGACAAAAATATAAAATAGGTATATAAGAAGTTATTTGCTAAAGCACTGTTTGTTATAGCAAAGTGTGAAAATGACTCAAATGTCCATCACAAGGAAATGGTTAAATTATTATGGTACATGCACACTGTGGAGTGCTACGCAATTATTAAAAAGGAATGAAGAATATATGCAGTATGAAGTATATTTCACAGTCAACTCCAACATATATTGTTAAGTAAAAAAAGCAAAGTGGAGAAAAAAATGTATAGTATGCTACCATTCATCTATATATTTACCTAACTTTTTAAATGAAAGGAAAAGTCAAAACCTTAAAAAACATGATTACCTATAAGGAGGAAGGGAGCAGGGTGGTAAAGATAGAACAGTAGGAAGGTTTCTCATAAAATCTTTTTGTAGATGTGATTTTGGAACCATATAAAATAATTTTCATAACTATAAAACAAAAACGAATTAAATTTAAAAAGCAGTCTCATTAGCATGACAGCTAAATGAACTTAACTGTATATAGAGTTGGTGGCATAAACATACAGAGAAGAATATTCCAAGTGACTTTAATCGCAATAATTTTTAAATAATTACATTTAAATAGTAAGACAATAATTTTAAAATAATTTAAATAATTTTTTAAAAACCACACGCGAACACATTAATTTAATAATATATCCATTATAGGATATAAGCTAAGAAAAAGAACTTTAAAGCAGCAATGACAAAACAGCAACTTAAATTGTTATTGCTAAACATATTTGGGGTATTATTGGTGGTGTTATTGTAATATTGTTGCATGCATAGTCTGAGAAAAACCAAATGGGTAATTAAGTTGGTATTTTTGGAAATTAATTTTTCATGTGGGACAAAAAAGAAAAAGATGTAAATCAATGAGTTACATAAAAACTCTGGTCCTGAATTTGAACTGGATATATTAGAATGAACTTATTACATATTTTATATTTAAAAATACAT